>NW_006159943.1:790127-801631 GCF_000334495.1 Tupaia belangeri chinensis
CCGGGACTCAAATTGCAGTCAACCACGTGCGAGTCCAGCACCTTAACCACCACACCACCTGCCCTGTGGTAGTTTTTTTTTATCCCCTGGGTGTGGGGATCATTTTGGTGACTCCTGTAAAAGGGGCTGCGGGTGGGGGCCGGCTGGAGGTGCAGCAGTAAAACATGGCACTCTGCAAGGCTAACTCATGTGGGAAAGTTCTGGGTTCGCACCTGGAGACCTCCCTACATGTTCTGGGCACACGTGTGCTCATGGCCCAGGCTGACTGAGACAGGGAGTTAATCACAGTGTCAAGACCCTGGGTGGGTCCTTGCTCTCTCTTTCATGGAATAAAGAAATACATAAACTTTAGGAGGGAAAAAGACTGATGCTCCACCTGACAGGAACTTGGACCTCACAGTTCTGCTACCACGTGCCAGGCCAGAGGGCTGCACTCATCCACAAAACCGACTCGCTGAGAACTAGCCCTGATCCCCCCAGGCTGGACATGTCCCTCACCCCGCAGCATTTCATCCACCTCGCGCCGCATGTAGGAGCTGTTCATTTACCTGCCCCCCCAGGACTGCAGCCGATCACTGGAGACAGTGGGAGCCCACCGGCTGGCCCACACAGCCTTTCCTGCCTGTGCCCCGCCCTTCCTTCCACTCTCTTCCCTGCTTTCTCTCTCCCCCTTGACCTCCAGCCTCAGGCTACCAGAGCAGGAGGTAGGTGACAAGGAGGAGCAGCAGGTGATGAGAAGCCTTTGGCCCAGTTTGCTCCAGTTGGACCAGATCAGGGGCAAGAGCTGCCTGACGGGACTCGGAGGTGCGTGCAACATGGCCTGCCAGATGGGGTCAGGCCCCTGGGGGCTGTTCGTGGAGCTGGCTGCTCTTAGCAGGCTCCCTCTGGCCGGGCCTGGGCTGTGCGTCCCCCTCTTCTGCCACCCACTCGTGCCCCAGAAGCGAGGGAAGGCATCCGGGAGAGCTTGGGAACACACCTGCTTTCCCCCATGCTTCTCCACTCCAACTTCAAGGTCTTGACTTTTTCCTGCAGCTTTTGAAGGGAGGATCCACCAAGACTTTAGTCTCCCCCAATCCAGGAGAAAAGAAGAAAGAAAAAAAAAAGAACTGAAAACAAAACCCCAACAACAACCTTAAAGTGGGAGAGATTGGTTGGAAGGTTTTTAATCCCTTAATCCCTCTCAGATGGGCCTTGAGACGCTAATGATTTTCCTAATTATTCCCTCCCATTTTCCCATCGTTCTGTAAGGACTTTCGAGAGGAGTGAAATTTGGAGTGAGCAGTGGGATGAATGGCAGGCCCACCTCCCCTCAAATCTGCCCAGAGTCAGCCAGCAGGAGTGGGGGGAAGGGCCAGGAGAGCCCCAGCTGGGGGCTTGGCTTCCCTGCCACTGACACCCATGTGTGGGGCTGGCCTGGGACAATGGGGCCGTTGGGGGGCTGACTGAGAGGGCCAGGTGTGGGGCTGGGGTCCCCTCAGTGTGAATGGCCCATTATCCTGTCCAGAGGATGGGAGTTGAGGGTCTCTTTGTGTCCCCCAGGAAAGGCCTCTCTGGGTGATAATCACCCTGGGAGGTGAAGGAGGTGGAGGGAAGTGGAGGAGGTGATGAGGGTCTTTAAAGGGGGCCAACCTCCTGGGAGAACAGTTGGCCATTCAGGCCCTGCTCTTGTCTCAGCCGCCTGGGATCCAGTGGCCCATCCGTGGGGGTGGAGTGGGGGTGAGGGTGAGGGGCAGGTCGGCACACATGGCCGACTCTGGGCTCAGGTCCCTTCCCAATACTAAGTTCAGGGGTGGGCTTCTCCAGGAAACCACCCCAGATCTCCTTCCCAACCCCTACCTAATCTTATGTTCCCTGGGCCTTGGTTGCTCTCCCTGGAGACCCCAAGTTCCTCAGGGACCAGACCTGCCTGGGTGCGCTGACTCAGCCTTGGTGGGGTTTGTTCTGCTTTTATGAAACACTCCTAGGGATTCTCATTCCACTCTTAAAACTCCCTACGAAATAAGGGCCTTAGCCCCATTTAACAGATGATAAAACTGAGTGTATAAGAGACTTGCGGAAGGGCGCGTGGTCAAACACTCTGGGAGACTAACCCACAATGGCAGGGTTCGAGGCTCATGCCCGGAGACCTACCTCCCCAAGTACGCCTGCTGTGTGGGTGTGCCCATGACTGGCTGAATCCTGCTGGCTAAACTGGGGCTGGATCATGATGTCAGGACCGTGTTGGGGATGCCGTCTGTTTCTCTTGCTCGTGGAAGAAACAAATAAACGAAACTCTCCTATTTTTTAAAAAGGAGATCTGTCTAAGGTTATACACCCAGTTTGGGGCAAAGCTGAGACCAGAGCCTGGCTTACCAAATAGCAGGCACGAGGCTCTCCTACTTGTGTGGATTCCTGCCCCAGAGCTCACCTCCCAGCCGGCCCAGTGTCTGGCTGGCTTCCCCCACTCCTCTGGTCTTTGCTCAACCATAGGAAAGACGTCTGAGAGGGCCAGCAGGTGTCATGGAGGTTAGGACGACTGGATCCCACGTGGCAAAGTCGCAGTTCAAGTCCTGGACTAGGCGCATGCGCATGCGTGCCCAAACTCCCCAGAGGAGAGTGGAGGAGTTGCAGTGTGGTCAACGATTTCTCACTTTCCCTTTCTGTCTCCAGTGAGCACATGTGCCCTATAGCAAACTGGGGAAAAAAATAAAAAAAGAAAGGTGGCTGGGATTTAATTCGGGATGTGAGGGGAAGTAGGCGGGAGTACAGATGAAATGAGGTTGGCGGTGGTTGAAGCTAGACGGTGGATGGGTGTGGGTTCATTATTCTATTCTGTTTATTTTGTAGCTATTTAAAAATCTCCACCAGGAGAAGCAGAACGGGGATCCAGTGGCCCATCCGTGGGGGTGGAGTGGGGGTGAGGGTGAGGGGCAGGTCGGCACACATGGCCGACTCTGGGCTCAGGTCCCTTCCCAATACTAAGTTCAGGGGTGGGCTTCTCCAGGAAACCACCCCAGATCTCCTTCCCAACCCCTACCTAATCTTATGTTCCCTGGGCCTTGGTTGCTCTCCCTGGAGACCCCAAGTTCCTCAGGGACCAGACCTGCCTGGGTGCGCTGACTCAGCCTTGGTGGGGTTTGTTCTGCTTTTATGAAACACTCCTAGGGATTCTCATTCCACTCTTAAAACTCCCTACGAAATAAGGGCCTTAGCCCCATTTAACAGATGATAAAACTGAGTGTATAAGAGACTTGCGGAAGGGCGCGTGGTCAAACACTCTGGGAGACTAACCCACAATGGCAGGGTTCGAGGCTCATGCCCGGAGACCTACCTCCCCAAGTACGCCTGCTGTGTGGGTGTGCCCATGACTGGCTGAATCCTGCTGGCTAAACTGGGGCTGGATCATGATGTCAGGACCGTGTTGGGGATGCCGTCTGTTTCTCTTGCTCGTGGAAGAAACAAATAAACGAAACTCTCCTATTTTTTAAAAAGGAGATCTGTCTAAGGTTATACACCCAGTTTGGGGCAAAGCTGAGACCAGAGCCTGGCTTACCAAATAGCAGGCACGAGGCTCTCCTACTTGTGTGGATTCCTGCCCCAGAGCTCACCTCCCAGCCGGCCCAGTGTCTGGCTGGCTTCCCCCACTCCTCTGGTCTTTGCTCAACCATAGGAAAGACGTCTGAGAGGGCCAGCAGGTGTCATGGAGGTTAGGACGACTGGATCCCACGTGGCAAAGTCGCAGTTCAAGTCCTGGACTAGGCGCATGCGCATGCGTGCCCAAACTCCCCAGAGGAGAGTGGAGGAGTTGCAGTGTGGTCAACGATTTCTCACTTTCCCTTTCTGTCTCCAGTGAGCACATGTGCCCTATAGCAAACTGGGGAAAAAAATAAAAAAAGAAAGGTGGCTGGGATTTAATTCGGGATGTGAGGGGAAGTAGGCGGGAGTACAGATGAAATGAGGTTGGCGGTGGTTGAAGCTAGACGGTGGATGGGTGTGGGTTCATTATTCTATTCTGTTTATTTTGTAGCTATTTAAAAATCTCCACCAGGAGAAGCAGAAGTCTGGCCTCCCCTAAGTGCCTTATCTTCGCTCGCAATTCACTGTCTCTCGGCCAACCCTGCGGGTCCCCTTTCCCCTTCTGGTTCCCTCCCGATCGTCGATCACCATCTGACATTGCATGTATTTATTGTACTTATTCGTTTTGATTCTTGCTGGTCTCTCACACTTGGTCAGAGGTCCTGAGGTCAAAGGTCCTGGGGTCTGCTTGTGCAGGCCAGTAGGGCCGGTGCCCCAGCACACAGAGCAGCTCCTGGCATGAAGGAGACACTCAGGACAGGTTAGTGAAAGCCTGAGTGACCTGTGTCCCGAGGCTCTGGGCCCAGCTGCCTTGGAGCAGGGGTTGGGGGCCTATTGGCTTGTGTGTTTCTGACCCACGGGGTCTTTCGGCACCTGGAGCCCCAGCCGGAGGGTCCTTCGCAGAGGCCCCCAGTCTGGGCTAAGCCCCTAAGTGTCCCATCATGCACCATTCACTTGCTTTGCCGGCCGGTCCACAGCCAGGCGTCCTTTTGTCACAGGGGCCTGGGCGTGTGAGGGGCTATTACCGCGGGGCCTCATTACGCCCAGTCAAGCAATCACGAGGAGCCCCTTCCCTGGACCCTCCCATTTAATAACTATAATAACAGCCATCGTTTTCGGCCTCGCGTTGGGCCCCGCGCCGCAGCAAGCACTTTACATACATTATCTCATTTAATTCGCCCGACAGCTCTGGGAATCGCTACGCTGTGTATCCCCATTTTTCAGATGAGAAAGCCAAGACTGGGCGACTGGGGCTCTTTCACCCTCAGCTCCCAGTACAGGCAGGGGAAGGGTGGGGACACAGCCGTGTCCCACACGGGGCACTGGAGGTGCAGAGAGGGAAGGGCACACGATGAGCAATCAGGCAGCCTCCTCTGTCCAGCACGGGCAGCAGAGGGGAGCGGCAGCCAGAGAGGCAGCCTCTCAGGTCTCCAGGTAAGGCTTCACACATGCCTCTCAGACACCTGTCCCACCCCTTCCGGGGCAGATGCTGGGGCCGCAGTGACTCACCCACGCGCACACCTAGTGAGGATCTGGGTACTCTGCCCACAACGCCAACTGGTAGGGAGGTGACAGGGGAGGGGCTGAGAGTGAAAAGCTCTTGGAGGAGTGGGCCAGGGTAGGGCACTGTGAGCAGGCCCAGCTGGCGTGGAGGAGGCAGGAGCATGGGGACAGAAGGGGGAGGTAGAGAGGGACTGAAATGCCACTGATCCTTGTCAAATGAGTCTCAGGGGTTCTGTGATGCTCTGACCTTTGGAGTCAAACACTGCTTTAAAAAAGTCATACTTGGGCCAGCTGGTGGCCGATGGCTAAGGTACCTGGATCCCACATGACTGACTGCACAGTCTGAGTCCCAGACCTGGTGGCCTAAAAACATACCAGGTGTTGGGACCAGCAGGTGGCATGGTGATTAAGGTGCTGGACACTCCCACATGGCTGACCATAGATCGAGTCCCTGATCTGCTGCCTTGCTTTCTCACTTTCTTTCTCTCTTTCAATCTCTCTCTGTGTCCTTTGGTCAAATTAAAATAAAACAAATAAATAAGGGACTAGCAGTTGGCGTATGGCTTTGTTGCTGGACTCCCATGTAGTCGACTGTGGTTCGAGTCCCGGGCCCAATGGCTTAAACTCAGGCCAGGCACATGTGTGTGCGTGCCCAAGATCTTGAGAAGAGATTGGAGAAGAGATTGCGGTGTGGCCATCCCCCCTTGGGGGTGATTTCTTGCTTTCTGTCTCTCTGTCTCTCTGGCGAGCAAAAACCTCTCCAAAAAAAAAAAAAAGAAGAAGAAGAAATAAAATAAAATAAAATGAATAATTCTTTTAAAAAATATTAGGTAAATGTTTCCAGTCTGTAAAAAGAAAAAATATACATCGGGTGTGTGTGTGTATGTGTGTGCGCGTGTGTGCCAAAATCCCAAGAAGAGAATGAGAGAAAAGGTCGTGGCATGACTATCCCCTGGGGGCGCTTTCTTATTTTCCCTCTCTCCGGTGAGTCCATGCACCCTATAGCCAATCAATCAATTTTCTTTCAAAAAGCAAAGATTAGGGCTCTAGCAGGTGACATGGTTGATCAGGCTTCAAGTTCAGGACCTGGTAGCTTAAAAATCACAGTGGACGTGTGTGCAGGTGCCCACACTCCTGAGAGGAGAAGGAAGGAGAAAGGACTGTGGCGTGGCCATCCCCCCTGGTGGGGTGATTTCTCACTCTCTCTCTGTCACTCCAGTGAGCACATATACCCTATAGCAAAAATTTCTCTTAAAAAAAAGGGGGGGGGTCAGCAGGTGGCATAGAAGTTAAGGAGTTGAATTTCCACATGGCTGGCTGTGCAGTTCAAGTCTCAGACCCAAGAGCTTGAAAATCATGCCAAGTACATGTGTGTGCATGGTGCCCCAAATCCCTAGAGGAGACTGAAGAAGAAGGGATTGTGGCATGTCTATCCCTGCTGGGGGTGATTTCTCACTTTCCTTCCCTCTCTCTATCTCTCTGTCTCTCTCAGGTGAGCGCACATGCCCTAAAACAACAATCCCCCCCCCCTCAAAAAAGAAAAGAAAAGAAAAGAAAAGAATGGCCAGAAAGCATATGTGCTCACTGGAGAGAGAGAGAGAGAGAGAGAGAGAGAGAGAGAAGAAGGTAAGAAAGCAATCCTCATGGGCAATGGCCAAGCCACAGTCTCTTTTCTTTTTTATTGGAGAGGTTTTTGCTATAGGGCGTGTGCGCTCGCTAGACAGACAGAGAGAGAAAGAGAGACAGAAAGCGAGAGATCACCCCCCAGAGGGGATGGCCACGCCGCAATCCTTCTCCTCCATTCTCCTCTCGGGATCTTGGGCACGCACGCACACGCACCCGGCATGAGTTTAAGCCACCGGGTCCGGGACTCGAACTGTGGTCAACTACGTGGGAGTCCAGCGACATAGCCATTACACTAACTGCTGGTCCCCAATCTCTTCTCCTCTATCTCTCCTGTCTCTTAGGATTTGGGGCACGCACACACACGCACCCAGCAATGTTTCTAAGGTTGCCAGGTCAAGGATGCAAACTATGCAGTTGGCCATGTGGAATCTGGCCTCATGCCAAGGGGTGACCCAAACCTTTTATTTCTTAAATAACCACCACACCCTCCCCAGTCATTCATTTGTTCCCTTTGTATGTGGTGAGCTCTTTCTTGGCCAACCTCTGGGTAGTAAGAGATAAAGGGCCTTCTAGGGACCAGCAGTTGGCATAATGGGCATGTCACTGGACTCTCATATAGTCGACTGCGGTTCAAGTCCCGGACCTGGTGGCTTAAATTCATCCTGGGTGCGTGTGAGTGCATGTCCAAGATCCCGAGAAGAAAACAAAGGAGAAGGGATTGCAGTGTGGCCATCCCCCTGGGGGTGATTTCTCACTTTCTGTCTTTCTGTCTCTCTCTGTCTTTCTGGTGAACACATGTGCCCTATAGCAAAACCCTCTCCAAATAAATAAATAGATAGATATATAAAGGACCTTCTACTCTTGGGGAGCCTCAGGGGCCATAGGAGAGGAAGACCTCCTAGAAGGGCCATGTGAGGAACGTTCACGGGACAGACAATGAGCAGTAGGAACGGCTCTCCCAGGACAGGAAACAGCATGTGCAAAAGCTAAGTGGTCGGGCACCAGTGTGTGTCCAGGTTTAGCGTGCTTTCTGTATGCTTCTGAGGTCTCGCGGAGTCTAGAGACAGCTTTACTAGGAAAAAGGAAGGGTCTGAGAGGACCCACCTATGGACCCCTGGCTTCTGCTTAGCTGGGAGGGGGTACTGAGCCCCAGAGACAAGTGTCTCTTTTCATCTCACAGTGCGACTGGGAGGGTTAAGTATGTTTATAAAGTGTTTCGTCTGATTCTTAACAGGTATCTTTTCTTTGTTGTTGTTTATTTTTTATTTATTTCTTCCATGAGTGACAGAGACAGACTAACAGCACCCCAACAAGGTATTGATGCCACCATCCACTCTCAGCCTCAACTAGCCCCAGATCGTGGGGCACATCTGGGCACATATGTGCCCCACATACTCAGGGAGGTCTCCGGACATGAACCTGGGGCCTTCCCATGTGGATCAGCCTTGAAGAGCATTGTGTTTTACCGCTGTGCCACCTTTTGGTTCCCAGAGTACATGTTCAATTAATGTTGGGTGTTTATTTCATTTTCTATAGGTCATGTCAATGGAATTAACCTACTCTGCAGAAATAATACTGTGGTTTATTTCTTCTCTTTTTTAAGAGATAGTTTTTGCTATAGGATACATGTGCTTACTGGAGAGACAGAGAGAGACAGAGAGAAAGTAAGAAATCATTCTCCAGGGGAATGGCCACACTGTAATTCCTTCTCCTCTACTCTCCTCTTTGGACCTTGGGCATACACTTATATATCTGGTGCAAGTTTCAAGCCGCTGGGTCCAGGACTCAAACTTCAGTTAATCACTTGGGGATCCAGTGCCTTAACCACTATGCCACCTGCTGGCCCTAATGTGGTTTATTTCTAAGCACGAGTTTGAGTGACCAAGCCAGAAAAAGACAAGTGTGTCTTTCTCTGGGTACTGAGATACAGTGGTTCCTTTTCTATAGTTTTGAGGACAGGAAAGTTGTCAATCAGCACAAGGAATCCTTTCCATTGGTCTGGCCCAAAAATGTGGGACATCTGGAAGTAGAAGCTTGTAGGTTATAGGTGAGTTTGAAATTCTTAGCTTAGTAATTGGTTAAAGAAAATCACAAGTCTCTCTTCCTGAAAGAAATCAGCAAAAGAATGCCTGTGTGGGAACAACAGATGGCATAATGGTTATGTTGCTGGACTCCCATGAAATCCATGGTGGGACTCCCATGCAGTTCAAGTCCCAAACCCGGTGGCTTAAACTCACACCGGGCATGTATGTGTGTGCCCAAAATCCCCAGAGGAGAATGGAGGAGAAGGGATTGTAGTGTGGCCAATCCCCTTGGGGGGTGATTTTTTTGCTTTCTCTGTCTCTGCAGCGAGTGGATGTGCCTTATGGCAAAAAATCTCTCTCAAAGAAGAAGAAGAAGGAGGAGGAGGAGGAGGAGAAGAATGTCTGTGCTTTACTCTGAAGAGATAAGAAGCTTTACTACTGTGCATCATGAAACCACTGGGCCTGGGACAGGATGTAGCATCTCGCTATCAGTGGTCTGTTAATGCTGGTATGCCTGACTGTCCCAGGCCCCGTGGGAAACGACTCTGGAAGAGAATAAACAACTCTGGATAGAATAAACCAGAATTTTGTCTTCAGTTGTATGTGTTCACCAGAGAGAGACAGAGAGAGGGAAAGTGAAAGATCACCCCCCCAGGGGACATGGCCATACTGCAATCCCTTCTCCTCCATTCTCTCATGCCCTGGTGTGATTTTTAAGCCACCAGGTCCCAGACTCAAACCACGCAGCCGCCATGTGGGATCCAGTGCCTTAACCTCCATGCCACCCGCGTGGGTCCTAACCCTTTTTTCTAATCATCCCTGTCTTTTGCTCCTTCCTGGCCCCCCAAATTCTTCTCCAGCCTGCTAGAACTCCATCACGCTGCAGCCTTTGGCTTGGTTTTTCAGCGAGAGCCATAGAGCAGTGAGCATGTGAGCTGGGGTGTTCCAAGTGAAGAATACGTCTTCCCCTTCCCAGTCCCCCAACTCCACCTCTTCTCACCCACCCCTTGATGAAACACCCCCACTCATTACAGAGCCCTGGCTAAAGGCGGCAATTAGATCGTTAGCACCAGCCCCAACCCACCTGCTCAGAGCCCCTCAAACATGTTTTAATTATAATCCCTTAATCTCCCTCAGATGGTGGGGCTGGCTCTAGGGCTTTTGCCCTGCACAGCCCCTTCCCCTCCCTCTCGCTCCCCAATTAAGGGGTCCTGTAGGCAGAGGCCCCTTTTCCAGCACAGGCCTCTCAGCTGGTTGCACGGAGTGAGATCCCTGCTGAGTCCTTTTCAGTGGGGAGTGGCTGGAATGGTCTTGCTGGTCTACCTGGCTATGCCTCCACAGGTGGAGCTGGGGTCCCTAGGCCTGTGTGCCTCCTGGCTGGGCACAGCTGCTGGGATGCCTGGAGACTCTCCCCACCCCTGTCTCCCCTTGTCCTGGGTTCTCTGTATTCTCTGGGAAGCATCTCCCCCTGACCCTTTCACAGTGACTTCTATTTTCCTGTCAACCTCCCCAGGCTGCCCTGCCTGGACCAGCTGCCTCCTCGGCAACTCCACCCAGGAGCCGCCAGGTTCCATGGCAGGTGGGTTTGAGGCCAGAGCCCTGACAGGATGGTGCCTGGTGGCAGCCCTCTGTTGACTCCCAAGTGACCTTAGCAGAGCCCAGCCTTGCCCTCCTGTCTCTCCTGTCCATGCAGCCCCCGGCATCCTGGATTCATAGGGGCCGGCAGAGTACCAGGCATTCTTTGTGCAGGCCCAGGGCTGCGGTGAGCAGGGCAGAGGCAGAGGAGGGCCGAGATGAGCCAGCATGCGGCTGAGCCTGGACAAGCTCTTTCCTGGGAAAGTTCTGTCACTAATTGACTTGCAAATGCCTTGTTTGTCCCCAGATTCATAATTAGTGCTAAGGATTTCTAGGGCCCCATCCTGGAGGGGTGTTATTGGGGGTAGCCTGTTCCTCTCCCCTCCCTGAGGTCGCTGGGCTGGGGGTGGGCAGAGCCGGGCACCGGTGCCCAGCTGCCGTCCAGCGTTCCCACGGCTCTGGTGCCAGCATGTGAAAGGCAAGGTGCGGGGGGTACAGGGGCCGGAGATCCCCGCCATCCTTCAGCCGGGACCATGGCCAAAGCCCCCGAGGCTCCAGGAAATGACAGAGCTGGGGAGCGGGCTGTGGCAGTGAGTGGGGGCGGGCTAGCACCCCCAGGAAGGAAAGCCCAGCCGGTGCCGCCCGGGGCTGGCATCGGCAGAGCCTCCGGCAAGATGAATGGGCCAACAAGGGGCCTCTCTTCCCCACAGCCTGCCCACAAAGGCCTTGGCTGCCCGTTGGATGTGGGGGGCTGGGGGCCACCGGAGGAAGAGGAGAAGCTATTCTCAAAAGCCCTCGGCCCTAGCCTCTGTGCTCCTAGGAAGGGGCGCTGGGCTGAGGGCCCAGAGCCTGGATTTGGGCCCAGCTTGGACTCGATCTGCTGAGTGAGGGGCAACATCTAACCTCTCGGTGTCCCGGGTTCTCCCAGCAGCTCACTCCTGGTGTCCTTCCCAGCCCTCATGCCCCCTCTTGGTTTCTGCCACCCAGCTGTCCCCGGTACCCTCGGGCCATGCTGCACTGACAGTTGTCAGCCCTCTGCAGGCCCTCCCTGGGCCCAGTCAGCTCAGGGTGAAGGCGTTCCCACCCAGGCACAGCCCTCCAGCCCCTCAGCCTTTCATCCACCCTAGGTCAGGAACAGCAGCTCCCCTTTCTGCTTGCTGGGAAGGGGAGAAGGCCCTGAGCTGCGGCGGGCCGCCGGAGGGGGCGGGCGGAGCGCCGGGG
>NW_006159943.1:801979-816916 GCF_000334495.1 Tupaia belangeri chinensis
CAGGACCGGACGCTCCCCTTTCTGCTGGCGGGGAAGGGGAGAAGGCCCTGAGCTGCGGCGGCCTGCCGTAGAGTCAGGCCAGAGCCCTGGTGCTTGCAAAGTGTGTGACCTGCAAGTTTCTCGGCCTCCCCAGGCTTCGTCCGTCGCAGGCCTCTCAGAGCCATCGCAGGGACCCTGTGGGACCATGTGTGGAAGGCACTGTGTGCGGGATCTGGCGAGGAAGGACGCCTCTGGAGTTTCCTTTCCTTCCCTCTTCCCCAGCTCCCTCACGAAGCCTTCTGTCATTTGCCTGTGTCATCCTGCGATGGGTGTATTGCAGTCCACCCTCATCTTTGTCGCCTGGCCCTCCCAGTAGCCCCCGTAGCTCTTGCTTCATTCCTCTCTAGCTCCTTCCCCCCAGCTGGCCATTTATCTCTGGTAAGTCCTTCCTGAAGTCTAACCTTCTGTGGCAGGTTGCCCCTCCCCAGGCCTGGCTTCTTCCCAGGCTGCCCTGCAGCTGGAGCCCTGTGGGAAGGGGAGGAGGTGGGCTCTATGGTAACCCTGCAAAGAGAATGCCCTCTCTCCTCATCTGCATACAGACAGGCCTCATTTGCATATGCTCAGTTGGACTCTGAGAGCACATTCCTAAGTGTCCCGCCTGGGCCCTCCCACCCCAGTCCTGGCATCCCGGTTAAAGGAGGGGTCCCTCTCCACCCTTCTGTCCCTGTCTGGGTCTGGGTCTGGGCCTCTCTGACCCAGAAGGGCAGCCCACCCTCCATTTCTCCTCTCCTACTGCATTCACTGCTCTGCCCCATTTCTTTTCCTTCCCTCCTCCTGCCAGGCCTCAGCTCCTTCTCCCAGGAACCTCCCTTCTAAGCAGGTTGCCACTAGCAGAGGCAGAGGGTTGACCTCAGTGACTGGCTGCTTCTCCCTGACCAGGCCTCCCCAACAAACGCCCCCGTAGGGGAGAGGCCTCGGGGAGGAGGTGGGCAGACCGGGGCAGGTGACTGACTGCCAGACCAGTCCTCCATTCACCCACCCACCCCAGGTCCCGCCCCCAGGGCCTCAGTGGGTCCGGGCAAGACATGGTGGGAAGGCCCCAAACTGAGAACTGAGAACCTCAGAAGCACTTTCCTGGCCTGGGCTCAGTCCCTTAAATACGCCAGATCGTGATGCAAATGAACCTTCCACCTCCCAACCTCCTGGGTCCCAATCCTTGTGGAGAACCTTGGAGCTCTGAGCATGTAGGTCTGGGAGCCAGGGTTCTCAGATGGGCCTCCACCAGGTGGAGGAATTGGGCTAGACCAGGTGGCTCTTTGAGCCTTCTGAAAACAGCACACAGGTGCCTAAGCAGGACCCACGATATAGGATATCAGTAGACTCAAGGATTCCCTGGGGTCCATCTTGACCTCAGGCCAGGAGTCCTGGTTCAGAGCTAGAAATGCCCTGGTGGAGTAAGGAGTCAAAAAGTTCACAGGAAATGGGGACCAGTAGTTGGCGTAGTGGCTATGTCACTGGACTCCCATGTAGTTGACTGTGGTTCTAGTCCTGGACCTGGTGGCTTAAACTCATGCCGAGCCTGTGTGTGTGCATGCCCAAGATCCTGAGAGGAGAATGGAGGAGAAGGGGTTGTGGCGTGATTTCTCACTTTCTGTCTCTCTGTCTCTCTCTGTCTTTCTGGTGAGCACACACACCCTATAGCAAAAACCTCTCCCCCTCAAAAAAAAAAAAAGTTCACGGGAAATGAATACTAGGAAAACACTATGCATGAATTGCAAAATCATTTTTGCACCCTAATCAACTCATATTTTATTTATTTTTAATTGTTTATTTTAATTTTATTTATTATTATTTTTTTTAATTTGCTATAGTGCATATGTGCTCACCAGAGAGAAAGTGAGAAAGCAAGCCACCAGGTCCAAGACTTGAACCATAGTCAGCCATGTGAGAATTCATCTAGCACCTTAACCACCATGCCACCTGCTAGTCCCCTCAATTCATATTTTAATTCCATTTTCCCACATATGCACCCTTGTTCATATGTGCTTGGGTACAGATGGACTGTCTTAGGGAGGAGACGAGTACTAAGGGTTGCCTCGTGAAGAGGAGGTGGGTGATGGGATAGGAACAGGAAGCAGACATACTTTCCCTTTTGTGCTATTAGAATTCTATCACATGTATTAGCTTTTTTTTTTTTTTAAGAAAAAAATATTATTTATTGGACCAGTAGCTGGCATAATGGGTATGTCATTGGACTCACATGTAGTCAACCATGGTTTGAGTCCTGGACATGGTGGCTTAAACTCATGCTGGGCACGGGTGCGTGCATGCCCAAGATCCCGAGAGGAGAATGGAGGAGAAGGGATTGCGGTGTGGCCATCCCCCCCGGGGAGGTGGTGGTGTGGTGATGTTTTTGCTTTCGGAGCTTGTTATTGATTATAAGAAAGAGAAAAAAAAAGAGTTGTCTGCCTTCAAGACAAGGTAACTAGTGATATTAGTCAGAAAATACAGGATAAGGAGGAAGTTTGTCAAGAGATTAGTTTTACATACTTTGAATTTGAGATGCTAATATCACAGTTAGCCTGGGGATGTTCAATGTTATGTATTTCTGGAATGCCGCAAAGAGGCATGAGTGCAAGATTTGGATTCCATAGTGTGATAGCTAACTTTTTTTTTTTTTGGAGAGATTTTCACTGTAGGGCGCGTGCGCTCGCCAGACAGACAGAGAGAGACATAGAGACAGAAAGCGAGAAATCACCCCCCAGGGGGGATGGTCACGCCGCAATCCCTTCTCCTCCATTCTCCTCTCGGGATCTTGGGCACGCACGCACACGCGCCCAGCGTGAGTTTTAAGCCACTGGGTCCGGGACACGACCCGCGGTCGACTACGTGGGAGTCCAGCGACATAGCCATTACGCTAACTGCTGGTTCCCCTGGTTCCCATGTTTAGTGCTTTCTGTCTCTCTGTCTCTCTTTGTCTTTCTGGCGAGCACACACGCCCTATAGCAAAAACATCTCCAAAAAAAAAAAAAAGAACTATTCATTTACTTTTATTCACTCATTCACTTTATTTTAATTTGACCAGAGAGAGACAGAGAGAGAGAGAGAAAGAGGAAAAGTGAGAAAGCAAACCACCAGGTCCAGGACTTGAACTGTGGTCAGCCATGGGGGAGTGTCCAGTGCTTTAACCACCATGCCACCTGCTGGTCCCTATCATTTTTTATTTTTTTCCCAATTTTTTTTTTAAAGAATGATTTTACTTAACTTTATTTATTTATTTTTGGAGAGGTTTTTACTATAGGGCACATGTACTCGCCAGAAAGACAGAGAGAGACAGAAAGCGAGAAATCACCCCCCAGGGGGGAATGGCCGCACCGCAATCCCTTCTCCTCCATTTTTCTCTTGGGATCTTGGGCACGCACGCACATGCGCCTGGTGTGAGTTTAAACTACTGGATCCGGGACTCAAACCGTGGTCGACTACGTGGGAGTCCAGCGACATAGCCATTACGCTAACTGCTGGTCTCTATTTATTTATTTTTAATTTGACCAGAGTGAGAGAGAGAGAAAGTGAGAAAGCAAGCCACCAGGTCCAGGACTCAACCACGTTCAGCCATGTGGGAGTCCAGCACTCTTACCCACCACGCCACCTGCCAGTCCTTCACACATATTATCTTAAGCTTTTTTATTTGGAAAAATTCCAGGATTCAAACTATAATTTAATGAAGGGCTTGTGGTTAAGTTGGAACAATGACTCTCTGGAGGGTGATGGAGAGCCTGTGAGAAGTCTTCCAAAAGTTCATGGGAAATGCATTTTATGAAAAAACTACTCATCAGGACCAGCAGTTGGCATAATGACTATGTCGCTGGACTCCCATGTAGTAGACCGTGGTTCGAGTCCCAGACCTAGTGGCTTAAACTCGTGCCAGGTGTGTGTGAGTGCGTGCCCAAGATCCTGAGAGGAGAATGGAGGAGAAGGGATTGCGGCGGGGCCATTCCCCCTGGGGGGTGATTTCTCACTTTCTGTCTCTCTGTCTCTTTCTTTCTGGTTAGTACACGCATCCTATAGGAAAAACCTCTCCAAAATATAAATTAAAAAATAAATTTTTAAATTTGAGAAACATTATTATTTTATTTAACTTTATGTATTTAAATTTGATCAGGACAGAGTGAGAGCAAGAGAGAGAGAGAGGGAAAGTGAGAAAGCAGGCCTCTAGGTCTGGGACTCGAACCGCAGTCAGTCATGTAGGAGCTCAGCGCCCTTAACCACCATGCCACCTGCTGTCCCCCCCATTGCACTTTTTAAAAAATGATCTATTTATTTATTTATTTTTGCTATAGGGTGCATACTGTCACCAGAGAGAGACAGAGACAGAGAAGGAGAGAGGAAAGTGAAGGGGCGTGCACTCACTGGATAGAGACAGAGAAAGAGAAAGGAAAAGCGAGAAATTACCTCCCCTCACCTCAAGGGGGAATGGCCACACACATGCCCAGGCCTCTCCAACAGCACTCTCCTCAACATACTCTCCTCAGGATTATGTGCATGCACACACACATGCCCAGCATGTTTTTCAAGCTACTGGGTCTGGGGCTTGAACTGTGGTCTACCATGTGAGAGTCCAGCACCTTAACCACCACACCATCTGCTGGTTCCACTATTATTTTTTTTTAATTTACTATAGGGGGATCGGCAGGTGGTATGGTGGTTAAAAGCACTGGACTTGGACTCCCACATGGCTGACCATGGTTTGAATCCCAGACCTGGAGGCTTGTTTTCTTGCTTTCTCTCTCTGTCTTGTTCCAGTCAAATTAAATAACAATAATGATAAATAAAATAAAGAAAATAATTCTTAAAAAAAAAAAACCTATTCTTTAAAAGAAAAATAAATAAATTTGCTATAGGGTGTGTGTGCTTGCTGGGGACAGGAAGGGCAGGGAGAGAAATTGAGAAATCACACCCCGTAAGGATGACCATACTTGGATCTCGTTTCCTCTTGGGACTTTGGGCATGCACACACACACACATGCCTGACGTATTTTTCAGGCTTTGGCACAGTTGTTCACATGGGATCCAGTTGCCTTAACCACCACACCAGCAGTTCCAGAATAAACTTGTATTTTTAAAAAAATAATAATCATTTTATTTAACTTTGTTTACTTATTTATTTTGACTAGAGAGGACAGAGTGAGAGAGGGAAAGTGAGAAAGCAAGCCGCCAGGTCCGAGACTCAAGACTTGAACCGCGGTTGGCCACGTGGGAGTCCAATGCCCTTAACCACCATGCCACCTGCCAGTCCAATAAACTTGTGTTTTGATTCCATTTTTTATTGAGCCTTTTGAAGTACCTGCCTAAAAAAACTTGGCAGTCTAGGCTGACCTAACACCTCCCAGCAGGGGCTCTCCAGAGAATGAGAGAGGGCCTTCCTTTTGGGGGATTGTGTTGGATACAGCTGTGGGAGAAATGAGGTCAAGAGGACAACCTAGTTTCTTGCTGTAGCCTCCCTGCCCTTTCAGAATTCCTCTCAGGCCTTGTCACTGCCAGGAAGTCCTACTTTTTTTTTTGTTGTTTGTTTGTTTGTTTTGAGAGGTTTATAGGGTGTGTGCGCTTACCAGAGACCAAAAGCGAGAAATCACCCCCCACGGGGGATGGCCATGCCACAATCCCTTCTCCTCCATTCTCCTCTCGGGATCTTGGACACGCACACACACGCGCCCAGTGTGAGTTTAAGCCATTGGGTCCAGGACTCGAACCTTGATCGACTACATGGGAGTCCAGCAACATAGCCATTACGCCAACTGCTGGTCCTGGAAGTCCTACCTTCTGTCTAACGTGATTCCTTCTTGCTAGTCTTACTCATTCCTATTTCCACTGAGGACGGACAGAGAGGAAACAGGAGTAGCTGGCTCTGCCTGTCTGCACTTGTTCAACTCAGGAGGACAGTTCTGAGACAGGGCTAGGGGCTATCGTGGGAGACCCAGGGCCCTGGCGATCTCCCCAACAGGCACAGTAGAGGAGTGGCCCCACCCTCTCCCATCTCTTGGTCCTTGGGATGCTAGTTCTTTGGCGGAGAGCATCGGCCCACTCATTGCTCTGAGTGGGACTGACGGGAACACGATGGAGTTCTCAGGAGCCTTGGGGTGGCTGGGAAAGAAGGGAGGAGCTGTGACATCTATTCTCCATCCACCCCCACCAGGTGGGAGTCGGGCTTCATGGCTCTCCTGCCCTATGGTCTGTGGGGTGTTGGCTGCTGCACTGTTGTCTTTGGGGGGAGGAGCCCAGTCTTGGCCCTGCCCTCACTGCCTCCCTTCCAACCTCCCCAGACACTACTTCAGTCAATAGTCAAGTCTTTTTTTTTTTTTTTTTTTTTTTGAGAGGTTTTTGCTATAGGGCACATGCGCTCGCCAGAAAGACAGAGAGAAAGTGAGAAATCACCCCCTGGGGTGGATGGCCACACCACAATCCCTTCTCTTCCATTCTCCTCTCGGGATCTTGGGCATGCACGCACACGTGCATGGCGTGTTTCAGCCACCAGGTCCAGGAGTTGAACTGCGGTCGACTCCATGGGAGTCCAGCGATATAGCCATTTACGCCAGCTGCTGGTCCCCTTAAGTCTTTTTTTTTTTCTTTTTGAAATTTGCTAGCGGGCTCATGCACTTCCAGAGAGTAGGGAAGGGAGAAAGCACCTCCCAGCTGTTTACTCTGAAATCCCTTCTCCTCCCTCCATTTGGGATTTTGGGCATGCACACACACAGTTGGTATGTTTATTAGGCCAGGTGTGGGACTTGAACCGCCTAGTTGGTCATGTGAATTCTGGCTGACTTAACCACCACACCATCAGCTCTTCAGGATCTTTACTGGGGCTGGACGGTGGTTTAGAACTAAGACATGACACTCTGAACCCACAGACCCACGTGGGAGGCTGCCAGTTTGCAACCAGAGATGTCTCTGAGTATGCCGGGCACACGCGTACTCATCTTCTAGGGGTGGCTGAAGCTGGGGAGATTGCGACGTAGAGACCCCTGGGGGTGCTGTGTCTCTGTATCTCTCACTCATGGAAGAAATAAATAAACTTTTAAAATATAGAATCTTTATTAGACACAATGTGGACTTCTATCTCAGAGGGCAGGGGCGTCCCAGCGCAGAGGACACAGGATAAACTGGGCCGGGCCAGAAGGACCAGCTGCAGCCACAGAGGAATGGGTCAGGCAAGTCTTGTCCCAGACAGCTCCGAGCCGAGTGGGGTGCCCAGGCTGAAGCGGGGTCCTCCCACTTCCACACAGCTCGAGTCTTCTTGGAGGAGCCGGTCAGCTTTCACTCACTACAGCTCAGCCTCATCGTTCAGTCCATCCAGGAAAGCTCCTGAGGGAACCCAGGCCAGCAGGTGAAGCAGGTTCTTCTTTTCTGGCCTGAAAAGAAGAGATGTCGGGAATGGGCAAAGGCATTCTTGGACGATGAGTAGGAGGAGGCAGAGGACAGACTTCCGGCAGCCCCCGGAGGGCCTCCCCTCCATCAGGACAGCTGAGAAGCTGGGAGGGTCCAATGATAAAGGGACTCACAGTGATGGTGGCTTGAGTTTAGGCATGCCCCTAGGGCAGTGGGGGCTGGGGAGTGCCCGGGGCGGGAACTCAGATCCCAGGAATAGTGCAAGATTAGGCCAGGGGCACAGGGAACTTGCCTCAGGAAGGCAGGAAGCGTGCTTCCCTTGGGCTAGGGACCAACCTGGGAGGATCTGGGTGTCACCCATAGCTCCTGTGGCCTCTTCCCCAGTCCCAGCTTCCACCTGTAAGGGTGGGTTTTAGAATCCCTCGAACCTCACCCCTGCACCTGAGAACACGCCGAGAAGCCCACCTGCCTGTGGGGTCCTCCCTTCTCTCGGCCCTCTGGTTGTGTCTGGAAAAAAGGCGTCCCACCGGCAGTCAGCCTGGGGAAGCATGAGCCCACACCCAGGGTCCCCCAAGGCGCCCTGGAAGTCCAGCCCAACTCACTAGTCCGGCGACTGGGAGTGGCGCATCGTCCCCAGGCGTGAATTCCTCCTTTGCCAGGCGGAGACAGGCTCTCCCGTGTCCAGGACTGCTGGAAGATGGACTGAGATAAAGGCTAAGAAAGGGCTTGAACAGCCAGGTGGTCGCCAAACCAAGCTCCACTTCTTCTCTTCCGGGTGAAAGCTATGCCTAAGGAAAACAAATAGGGCCAGGCAGTGGCTGGGTCCCACACGACTGACTGCACAGTTCAAGTCCTGGACCCGGTGGCATGGCAAAACATGCCAGTCACATCTGTGTGCATACGTGCCCAAAACCCCAAAAGGAAAATGGAGACGAGATTATGGCATGGCCATCACCACCCCCCACGGTGATTTCTCTCTCCCTCTCTCTCTGTGTCTCTCTCTCTGGCGAGTACATATGCTTATAGAGCAAACTAAAAAGAAGAAACAAAAGAAAGCGATAACTGGGGGCGGGGCGGGGGCTCCACAGGAGTGGGCGCAGCACGCACCCAGAGTTGGGAGCAGCGGCTTTGGAAGCCCCCAAAGTCCTCCTCACCCAACTTCTCCAAGAGCCTTAAAATGGGAGAATTTCAGGATTTCAGGAAGAGGAAGGCGTCTGCAGCCAAACCCCAAGCTGCCTGGCTGCACGGACCTCACCCCATCCCTTCTGTCAGCTCTCAGCCTGTCCAGACTCCCCTCCTTGCTCCCGCCCCTCTCTTCCTGCTTGCAGCCTTGGCCAGGTCCCTACCCCTGACCTGGATGGAGGGAGGAGATGAAAGAGCTGCCGTCCATACTGCCATCCTGTGAGAGCACCCCGAAGGTAAGACCAGTCTCCCCCAAGCCTGGGCTCCTTAGGCTGTGTCCCTGACTCCTCTGGCCCTCTTTGGCCCTAGGCAGGCCCCAGCTCCTGAGGGACCAGCTCTGCTCAGCACCCTCCACACTCCCATTCCCAATCTTCGCTCCGGACCCTCCTCCTGCCCGACTGTCCTCATGCTGGCTAGATTTGGGGGAACATCAGGAGAGGATGTGCCTGCCAGGGCCTGGGGAGGGGCGGCGGGCACAGCCCAGTGCAGGGCGCTCCCCTGGGTGGGAGGAGAGTGCAGATGGAACAGTCTCCTGCCTGTTCCCCCTCCCGGCCCCAGGCAGAGCCAGGATCTCCTAGCAACGGTACAGTAGCAGGGGGCTGGGAAGAGGGTGGGGGCTGGGAAAGTGGGGCGGGGGAACAATGATATCATAAATTATCCCCGGCCCTCCCCTCCAGCCCAGCCCTCCTCAGTTGAGAATGGCCTCCTTTCTCTCTCCACCTGCTCCTCATTCGGGATTCTCTCAGCAAAGCTGGCCCCTGCTCAGACCCCCTAGGTCAAGGTGACCACTCTGCTTTCTGGCTGGGCTCCCAGAGGGAACTAGTCCCATCCTGGGGCCTCTCAGGGACTCTGCTGGACCCTCGTCAATGGTGAGAGGGGAGAGCCTGGCTTCTAACGGGTCCCCAGGGAGTCTGCAAGACTATCCCCTTCCAATGGTCTCTGCCTCCTGCCTCTTTTGGGGTGATGTTGGAATCAAGGAGGGGGGATTTCAAGCATCCTGTAATATTGACTCTTCTCTAAACGAAAGAGTTGAGGGCCAGCCAGGTGGTGTGGTGGGTAAGGCAGCTTGGTGCCACATGGCTGACTGTGCGGTTTGAGTCCCAGACCTGGTAGCTTGAAAAACATGCCGGAAGCATGTGCGTGCATGCCCAAAATCCCAAGAGAAGGAATGACGGTGTGGTCACTCACCCGGGGGTGCTTTCTCACTTTCTCTCCCTCTTTCTCTCTCTCTATCTCTCTGCGGCAGGTACACACACCCTATAGCAAATTTAAAACAAACAGAAAAAAGATTTGAGCAGGATTAGCCAAGTCTTGAAGGGGCACTCGGACCTCTCGCCAAGCTAGCCAATCTCAGTTTTCCTGTCCTGGCAGTGAGTGCAGGAATGTCCACGAAGTCAGTAAACTGAGGGGGCAGTTCCAGCCTTACCTCTCAACTCAGCCATGACAAGCGGGGTCACCGAGCCGGGCCTATGGCAGTGATGACTTGGGTTAAACATTGGGAAGTACTTGCCAAGACAGGAGTGAGCAAGACCATGGACTTCCCCTGGTTGGAGAGAAGAAAAGTCTGTCACAGAAGCAGGCAGCAGGGAGGGACCTCTTGAGTTCTAGCAAATTCTTCCTTGGCCATATTGACACACAGTGGGCATTAGCCATTGGACACACAGCCTCCATCTTGGTTATTTAAACAAAGTGTATATTCGCGTGGATTGTTATTGGCTGGGTATCAAGGGAAAGGGCTAAATCTCTGGAGACCTATCGCCCATCCTCCAGGAACCTCAAGGGGAAACCCAGATACGAGGCAGGACCTCAGTACAAGATGGCAGCCAATTGTCATGGCAACAGTCGAAGGAGCCTGGTTGGTTGTGGGGGCGGTGCTGGGATGCCAGCTGGTGCCAGATGGACAAACCCAGCAGAAGGCAGCCCCAGCCGGGTGAAGCTCATGCCCCGTGCCCAGGGCTCTCCCTCCATATGCCAGCCTCCGCCTGGTCCTCCCCGTAGGCCCGAAGGCCTCATTGCTCTCTGTGGGGGAGGATGCCAAACCCTCCTCTTCCAGACCGAGCTTGTACAACAGGGAGTGACTGCGGGGAGACAAAAGACCCACAGCCAAGGCAGCTAAACAAGTCTGAATGCAGCTCACTCCTAACAACATGGGGAGCGGCAACATCTGGGGCTTGGAGCTCCGGGGTGAGGGCGTGGAGGTCCCATTTTGTGGAGATTCCAGTGTGGCTTGAGCTTCCTCTGGAGAACATGGAGACGAGGCAGCAGGAGCGGGGCAGGGCTCTGCCCGCCTCGCCACCTCCGGATGTTGCTAGGTGGTGCTTGCACACGGCCAATCGGAAGTCCTTCCGAAGAAGGATGGAGGAAGCTGCAGGAACGAAGCCCACCACTTGGCTGTTAGTACATGGGGCCGGCTCTGTGTGCAGTGGTGACGGGCTGCTCCAGAGGCCAGATCCTACAGGCCTCCCCAACGCGCACCCCGGACCCGTCATGCCGGGCACGCGGCGGAAATGCACAAGATTTGCTGTGCTGGAGAACAGGAGAAGGGGGCTCCTCCCTCTCTCTCTCTCACGTGCAGTGCTCTCTCATGAATTAAAAAGATAAAGGGGAAAAAAATAAGACTCTGTACCTCAGGGATACATTCGTTAAGGTCAATGAACCTAAGCTGACACATTAAAACAGTAATAAAATAGGGGCCAGCAGATGGCACAGCAGTTACGGCGTTGGACTCCCACATGGCCGACCATGGTTCACATCCCAGACCCCGTGGCTTGAACATCACACCAGGTGTGGGTGCGTGCGTGCCCAAGATCCCAGGAGGAGAATGAAGAAAGGATCACCCCCTGGGAGGTGATTTCTCACTGTCTCTGTCTCTGTCTCTCTCTGGCAAGCTCATACACCCTAAGGCAAAAACCTTTTACTAATATAATAAAATGCTATCTTTAAAAAGCAAACAAATAAAAATGGTCCTGCTCCAACCAGTCTCAACCAGGCACTCACCTGCTCAAGACCACGGATAGAAGAAGCTCCAGCCGCCGAGCCCAGCCACGCTTCTCTGTCAGGCCTCCATCATGGCTCACACCCACAGCACCTCCACTCTCCGTCCTGGCAACTACGGCCCTCACTTCCAAACCCAGGAACCTTCTCAGTTGTCCCCCTCCACCTCCAACAGTCCCCATAACTGTGCTTTTCGGACCAGCAGTTGGCGTAATGGCTATGTCGCTGGACTCCCATGTAGTCATCTGCGGTTCGAGTCCTGGACCCAGTGGCTTAAACTCACACCGGGCACATGTGCGTGCGTGCCCAAGATCCCGAGAGGAGAATGGAGGAGAAGGGATTGTGGCATGGTCATCCCCCTGGGGGGGGGTGATTTCTCATTTTCTGTCTCTCTGTCTTTCTGGTGAGCACATGCGCCCTATAGCAAAACCTCTCCAAAAAGTAAAGAAAGCTGGACAGCTTTGCAAAACCCTCTCACTCACATGGCTGCCTTGGATCTTCCAGCTAAGCACGGAAGGACGTTGGGGCCCAAGGACGTTAAGGGACTTTCCTAGGACAGCAGGCTAGAAGGTGAGGCAAGCCAGAAGGCATATCCTGAGCAGCTTGCCCAAGTCCAGGACCAGAACCCCAACCTTCCTGTGGACAGAGCCCCTCTCGCTATCAGACTGGTGGGCAATCTGTACACTGAGGGTGCTCGCTGTCATTCTGCTGCTTTCAGCACCCAAACCCATTTATTAGGGGGGCAGTGTGCACCACGGGCTCGGAGGTGTCTGTGTGTGTGTGGGGGGGCTCTCACGCCTTTGCTGGCAGTAAGGGACACTGGAAACTGGGCCAGGAGAGAAATCTCCCTGGGAAGAGTGGGTGTGGGGTGCAGCTGGTACCGTGATAGTTGAGGTGCTTGACTCCCACGTGACTGATCATGGTTCGAGTCCTGGACCTGATGGCTTGCTTTCTTGCTTTCCTTTTCTCTATGTGTGTGTGTCTCGCTCTCTGGTCAAAGTGAAAAATAATAATAATGACAAATGGAATTAAATAAATAATTCTTTTAAAAAGAAAAGAAAAGAAAAAGTGGGCCCGGGAGGTTCCAGAGTGGTAGTTCCCAAAAGCAGCACAGGGGAGGACAGTGAGCTGGGCAGGAAGGCCGAAGGGCCTGGCAGACCAGGAGCTGGGGCCAGGAAAGTCTGGGTCAGTCAGGCAGGGCCTAGGGGGACCTGAGGGCAGCCTGCCACTGCTTTGTCTCACTGGCTTCATGGGGAGACCCTGGCTTGGTAAAAGCTTCTATTGTCAGGCCTGGTTAAACCCTGAAGCCACCCCACAACTTTCTCCATCTCCCCATTCCACCCAACCCCTTGAGGGGCCCCTGAGAGTTAAGCCCCCTCACCTGACAGAGCCATTGCTGCGGCCACTCACAGAGAGGTCTTTGTGCAGAGGCCAAGCTGGGGGAAGGGCAGCACTCGGCTCCCCACTTACATTCCACCCCAGGACCTGGGGCAGCAGCCTCATCCTCTTCTCAGCTGCCCCTCCAGCCGCTCAGCCCCTTTCTCTGTGAAGAATCCCCTAGGAGCCTTGGCCCTGGATATTCCCTCACACCCCCCTCCTCCAGGAAGTCTCTCTGCTTCACTCCAGCCCCCTCGGCCTTGCAGCCCTAACCTATTGAAACTTTTTCTTTGAAAGGGCTCAGACACTAGCTGGTTGCCCCACCAAGTCAGGGCCTGCCCTCCGTCCCCCTACCCCATGGCCCACCCCCTGCCCTGCCCTGCCCTGCCCTGCCCTGGAATTGCTCATTGCATCCTCGCCTCTACCTCTCTCCGGACAGCACCCAGGAGCCTGCCCTCGTGTGTGGGGCTGGGGATAGCCCTGGATGCAGAGCAGGGGAGCAGAGACACACCCTTCCTCGGCAGCTCCCAGACCTTTCTTGTCCCTGCACTTGTTCAGGACCAGCTGAGAGTATTCAAAGTCTGGGTGGGTGCTGGGCGCAGTGGGCAGCAGGGGTCAGCCCTGGGCCTCTGGGAGTGGTGGCATTACTCCCAGCCACGCCCTATGCCCAGGTCTCAGAGGCCGTGGGCTAGCTCCCCTGGCACCCCGTCCTTAAATCCCTGGTGCAGAGTGAGGCCCTCTGCAGGGACTTCTGCCTCCATTTCCCCTCTCCTCCCAGCACAGTTGGACAGGGGTCCCCAGACCACCTCCTGGCCTTCACACATGCTGTCAGGGTCACAAACCTCCTCAAACTCCTGCTCAGCTTGTCATCTTTGGGCGCCCTCCAGGAAGCCCTCAGCTCCTGAGGTGGTGCACGGCTCCCTTCTCCAGCCGTGCTGGAGTAACCTGGTGCTGGGTAACCGAACCTCGGGGGACCGGCTCACCCGGGGCCGAACTGGAACTTTTACCTAGGGACCCCTGCAGACACGGGCCACCGTTTCCAGCTCTCCCTGCAGTGAGGTCCCGCCTGCATGGCAGGTGCTCCCTTCTGCCTCTGGCCCGGAGCTGAGGCAGGACCTCAGGAAGTGGTGAGGGTGGAATCTGGAGTTTCCAAGGGACTGGGACCAGCAGATGGCACCGCGGTTAGGTGCTGGACTCCCCCATGGCTGCCCACGGCTGGGAGTCCCAGGCCCAGCGGCTTGAAACTCAGGCAGGGCGGTGTGCGAGCATGCCCAAGACCTCCAGAGGGACAGAGAAGGGACTGTGGGTGGCTCTGGCCCCCGCAGTGTGATTTCTCGCTGTCTGTCTCTCCCACAAGGGCACATGCCCTATAGCGAAAATCTCTTTGAGGGGGCGTCAAGACTGAAGGAATGAGAGGGATCGTCCCTTGAGATGAGGGGAGTCCTGAGAACGTGGACAAGAGCGAGGGACTCCATGGAGGGCTGAGGGCAGAACCACGGCAAAGGCTTCGGGGCTGGGAACTGGGCGGATCCAGAGGGCCGAACAACGGGGCCCAGAAACTCATGGATGTACCAAAAAAAGCAGCCCAATGGGGAGGACGCGGCGCGCCTGTGTGGAATCTTCCAGAAGGTCAGTAGGGCAGCCCCGCAGCCCGGGCGGTGGCCCTGGGGGTGGGGAGATGGAAGCCAGGCCTGGCCGAGGGCGGAGAGGAAGCGCACCCAGGGCCGTGGCCAGTCACAGGCCCGGGAGGAACAGGGGGCCGCCATCCCTGCCTCCTTTCCCAGCCCTCGTCCCGACCCCACCAGGACGAAGGCTGGGCCATATCCCCGCGAGGCAGAAAGGCCTCTGACGGCCCACGCGCCTCCGTGCCCACCGATGGGGCCGGATGGGCCGCACCTGTTGGGCAGCCATTTCGCAGGCGCGGCCACTAAGATGGCGCCGCCGCCTCCTGGCTGCCTTCGCTCCCACGGCCTGGCCTCCTACCCTGCCTCTTTCTTTCTGAAGCCCGAGCCCGGCCAGGGG
>NW_006159943.1:817242-841462 GCF_000334495.1 Tupaia belangeri chinensis
GCTGCCCCCCCCGTGGGGGCCGGATGGGCCGCACCTGTTGGCCAGCAATTTCGCAGGCGCGGCCACTAAGATGGCGCCGCCGCCTCCTGGCTGCCTTCGCTCCCACGGCCTGGCCTCCTACCCTGCCTCTTTCTTTCTGAAGCCCGAGCCCGGCAAGGTGGGGGGCCAGGCTGGGGAGCCAAGGCCGGAGGAAGCGAGACAAAAAAGGACCGAAAAGCCGGCCCCTTGGCATGGCTCTCTGGGCCCTCTGGCATCCGAGTCCGGCCCAGGGAGGGAGGGCAAAAGCGAAGAAAGAAGTAGTGTGAGTTTTTATTTCCGCCCTCTTCCTGCCACCTCCCGGCACCCCCTCACTTTGATGAACACAAAATCTCGCCCCTTTTCTCTCTTCTCCAACCCTCCTCCCCTTTTTTCCTGGCTTCTACCATGAGCCTCCTGGAATGCAAATGAACTGTATTATGCAAATGTATGCAAATCAGGCTTAACGAGCGGAAGGAGGGGGCAGAATGCCTAATGAGTAATGGCGGAGGGTGCAGATGGAGGGTGGCAGGGATGGCCCCCTCCTCTTCTCCCTTTCAACAGTCTGGAGATTGCCTGGGGGTCGCAGGGTATCCTTCCCTTCTGGGAGAGCCTAGAAGGTCTAGGATGACCTTGGCTGGAGGTGAGGGGCAGGAGGGCTTGGGGACAGAGGGGCCAAGTACAAGGACCGGTGCTCCCTTGCACAACCTCGCCCAGACTCTGGATGGCCAGCCTCCTGGCCTGCATGGTCTGCTGATGGCAGAATCTTCACCCTCTGGTGCTGAAAAGAGGGTGATGCTTATGCATGCCCTGGCTGGTGCAGCAGAAAGGACGATTCCCAAGGGAAGATTCCCAGCCAGACCCAGGTTCTTCCCCGGGGTGGAGGCGAAAGCTGCCTCTCTTTGTGCTTTAGGGGGTAGGGGTGGGGGCGGTTGCCAGGGCAACATAGCATGGAACACCCACCTCCCCAACATCTAGCCCCAGAGGACCTAGGAGTTGGGGGGGGATAATGGATTGACACCCCCTGATGCCCCTGCCACCTGGCACTGCCAGCCGGAGATGGCGGCATCGAATCCTAGAGAGAATGGCCCCTTTGTCTCTAGGCTCACGGTGTTGGGGGAGCAGAACTGGGCACACAGAAGGGCCTTTCCCAGGCCCCGTTCCAGTTCGTTCGACTCCTGCTGGCCTCTGGAGACTCCTCGTGGCCGTCCACCGGCCCCTGCGCCCTGGCAGATGGTTGCCCCCTTGCCTTTTCTCCCATGGGCTTGCCAGTCACTGCTAGGTATGCCTTCCCTCCAAACCTCAGGCAGAGAGCAGTGGGTTCTGCCTCTTCCTGGCTTTTCTGGGTACCTCACATGCCCAGACATGTATCCTGTGCTTTTTCAAACGGGAACGACCCGTAAACTCCCCTCCAGCATCAGCCCAAACCAGGCTGGGACACTCCCAGAGGAGGTGTTGGACACATTTGAAAGGCCCAGACTGGGGTTCAGGCTGGGTCTTAGCACTTCCATTAGCCAGCAGAGTGACCTTGGTCACACCTCTCCCACTTCTTTGAGAGCTATAAAGCGAGGAACTAGTACTGATGACAGCTAAGGCTCATTTTAGCTGTACCTGATCTGAACACTGTGGGCCTTAATGATCGTCATTAAAATCCTCCCTGAGATCGAAACTATTCCTCCACTAGAGCAAGCCCTTTCATTCAGACTCGCCTACACGAGGACAAACCCAGTTTCCCGGAGCCAAGAACGCCAGCTTCCTTCAGCCACTGCCCCTCCCTGAGACTGCAGAGCTGGCCACAAACAATGCCCAGAGACCCTCAGATCCAGTCTTCGACACTTGACTGTGCAGACAGGAGAAGGCCTCCTGGCCCTCGGGAAGGGGGTCCCGGAGCCGGCACACTCACGCCCGGGAGCTGTCCGTGGTGCTGGCCGTGGCTCTGCCGTCCACCGGAGGGACGAGGGCCATAGAGCACCCACCCGCCCAGGTGAGCGGCTAAAGGGAAGAGAAGAAGGAGAAACATTTGGAAACAGCCAAGAAATGGAAACTTTCCTGAAGAAAGTTTCTCCTCTCGGAAGACTCCCAAGCAGCCAGTACTCCTTAGAGGGAGGACACACAGAGTGGGTGAATCGGAACCTCCCCCATCCCTAATACTCAGGAGCTCCAGGCCAGCTCAGTCCTCCTCTGGATCCTATTTGGAAACCCACAGGGAGATAGGCTCATAATTCCTGGCCTTGGGGAAGAGCTCGGGTAGAGATGGGAGTACTGGCCTCTAGATTCCATCCTAAATACTAAGGCCTCTATAAGGAATTCAGATGAGAAAGATGCACGACCTGCCTGATAGTATTCTAGATAGCAGGGGCTGGGGTGACAAGGCAGGGAATGTGTGTGTGTGTGTGTGTGTGTGTGTGTGTGTGTGCTTGCCAAGCAGAGATAGATAGCGGGGGGTGGGGTGAAAGGGGAGGGAATGTGTGTGTGTGTGTGTGTGTGTGTGTGTGTGCTTGCCAAGCAGAGAGATGAGTTTGTAGCTGGTGCTTAACCGGTTCGTATCTGCACGTTAATTGAGATCATGCCTCGGCCTCATTCCCAGTAACTCTGATTTTATTGTTCGAGACCCAAACATGGGTATTTTTTTAAAAGCTCCCGGGGTGGTTTTAGGGCATAGCCAAGCCGAGGATCACTGGCTAGAAGAGAGCAGGTAAGAGAGTTGCAGGGGGAAGCTGATTAGCTGAAAGAGGCCAAGTGCAGTGCCTTGGAGACGGGACCGAATAGGGAGGAGCAAGATGAGCACGGACTCCTCTCCCAGGACCTCCTGGATGGTGCCCAGGCCCTGCCTGGAGACCAGCTCAGCTGGTCGGCTTTTCTCTTCCGTGCTGTGGGAGCTCACACCACCCCAAGGCAGTGAGATGAACTGGCTCTCAACCACACCCCTGTGCAGAGAGAGGAATGGGTGCAATGACCCTGAGGGCGTGCTGCTCCCCTTCACCCAGAGGGTCCCCAGGGAGGCGGCTGTGGAAGGTAAACAGCAACAATGGTCCCTTTCAGTGTCCAGACTCCAACCCTTCAGTCCAATTAGCAGACACAGCAAACAGCAATTCAGCTGCCTTCAGCCGCTGTCATAACAAACTCAGAGCTGCCTTAATGGGGGGATTAGAGCAGGGGGAGGGGGTGTCACTCTAGCCCTGGGAGAGCCTGGGTGGCAAGGAGGGGGTTCCCCCCTTTCTCTCACCTCTCTCCTATCTAAATATGAATCCACCCACCCTCCCCTTCCTTCCATAACCCTGCTCCTCACTCTCTTTGAAGCCTCTAGAATGTTTTTACAATTTTGTCTACTCCTTCACTTTAGTGATTTTCTTTTTTTCCTCTCTCTTTCTCTTTTTTTTTTTTGGAGAGATTTTTGCTATAGGGCACGTGTGCTTGCCAAAGAGACAGAAAGTGAGAAATCACTCTCCTAGGGGGGATGACCATGCCACAGTCCTTTCTCCATTCTCCTCTAGGGATTTTGGGCATGCACACACATGCGCCTTGCATGAATTTCAAGCTGCTCAGTCCAGGACTCGAACCACAGTCAGCCACATGGGAGTCCAGGACCTTAACCACTATGCCACCTGCTGGCTCTGACTCGTGATTTTAAAGCATTAACCTAAACTCATTTATCCTAAGGAAGTCGGCATGAGGCCTTTGGATGACACAGTGCTATAACCCGCCGCCCCCCCACCCCCAGATCTCTGAGGGCCTCTCAAGCAAAGAAAGGGAGGTAGGAAGATCAGTCTGTCTCTAGAACTTAGGGTAGGAGGGAGATGAAGAAGTAAATAACAGATTCCAAATCCCAAACCTTGAAAATGTAGACTTAAAGGACATGCAGACACAGAAAGCAAAGGGGCTTGTGTTTCTCTGGTGGGCTACCAACCCTGGGAATGGCGCCACTGGTCTGGGAGCCAAGAGGAGAAAACACCCTTCTTAAAGTCACTCAGTGAGGAAGAAAGGCCATACGCTATTTGGTTTGTTAATCATGCCCCCTACCTAACTTGTCCCTCGGTTGAATAAACTTAAACTAAAATCATGTTTTTAGTAACTCCTGAATCTAGAAGTTTGAGCCCGTCAGTGGCATGGTGGTTAAGGTGACTGGATCCCATCTGGCTGACTTAGCAGTTCAAGTCCTGGAACTGATGCTTGAAAAACATGTTGGGTGCATGTGCGTGCATGCCCAAAACCCCTAGAGGAGAATGGAGGAGAAGGGATTGCAACATGGCTTTCCCCCTGAGGGGGTGATTTCTCATTTTCTCCCTCTGTCTCTCTCTCTAGTGAGCACATGTGCCTATAGCAAAACTGAAAAAAAAAAAAGAAAAGAAAAGAAAGAGGGACCAGGAGATAGTGTAATGGTTATGTTGCTGGAATCCCACGTGGTTCGATTCTGGACCTGGCGGCTTCAAACTCACGCCGGCTGCATGTGCGTGCTCAAAATCCTGAAAGGTGACTGGAGAAGGGATTGGGGGAGATTTTCTTGCTTTCTGTTTCTCTGTCTCTCTGGTGCGTGCACACACCCAATAGCTTTTAAAGATCTCTCTGTATAAAAAAATGGGAAGAAAAGAAAGAAGCTAGAAGTCGGGAATTACCTTTTACAGGTGCCGTGTAACCTATCTCCGTGAGTCAGTTTACCAATCGTTAGTCCGCTTACCAATAGGTGGTAAGATCCACAAACCAGAAAGAGTGAGGTGGGCATTCTGCCACAAGGACACCAGCCTCTTCCCCTAACAGGCTTCCCAGGACTGTGGCAGCCCGTCCCTCCTTGACACCCTAAGCTGGGAAAGAAAGAGGAAGTTCCTCAGGTGGAAATGTTTTGAGATGCTCAGTCCAAACCATGCCAGAGAGCTGCCCTTTCTACATGGAGATCAATCAGCCCTTTCTACAGGGAGATCAATCAGCTGCTATCAAACCCTCTTTCCAAACTGCAGCCTCTAACCCTTCTGCAACCTGAGAATTACCTATACTATGTCAGGGATATCATATTATGAGATCTTTATAGAGAAGTTTTCATTTTACAACCCGATAGTCCCAGTACGCAGACATCTGAATCTGAGGCCCAGCGATTTGTGTAGCTGGTGACAAGGCACCAAACCATGGGTCTGGCTTTGGTCACGTTTGTCCTGTTTCTTCCCCTCTCATCGATGGCTGGCTATGCTGATTCTTGTGACTGTAAAGGCCTTCTGAGAAGACTCTTTCTTATTTTATTTCTTTTCTTTTCTTTTGGCTTGAGGATGCACGCGCTCTCTGGAGAGAGAGGGAGAGGAGAAAGCATCCATCATGGGCAGTCACGCCACGACCTCCTGTCCTTCTGTCCCTCCTTTCAGGATTTGGGGCATCACACAGATGTGCCCAATGTGTTTCTCAAGTCACCTGGTCCAGGACTCGAACTGTGTGGTCAGTCATGTGGGATCCAACTACCAGGCCGTGGAGCCACTCAACAAGACCCTTTCAATACCTGGAATTGAGGGAAAATATGTCCCAGAATGAGAGTGTGTGTGATAATACAAGACTTCAGTCAAATATTTAGGAAAAATTGCCTTTGGACTCCTGGACTTAGAATTCAGTAGATGGGTATTAGGGGGAAGAGCCGAGGAGAGACACGGATGAAGAAACCAGCTTAGAATTTGGTTTTCACTAAAACAAACAAACAAACAAACAAAAACCGCAGATACGGCAAGCTCTGATGTCTAGAACGGAAAATCCTCAGACACGGAGGTATGCTGTAAGGCTGCGAGGGAGGAACTTACCCAGTAACTGCAGCTCAGCCCCCCACGCCCCAGTCCTCCAGTCCTACCACCGGGTTTAGTTGGAGGAGGGGTTAACCCGTATCTGGGGGAGGCGACTCAGTGGTGTCACTGTGTTCAGCAAACCCCCCAGATCTGAGTGTCTGCTCCTATAGTAGGTCTGTCCTCCACACGGCCAGGCACCCCTAATCTTACACCCTCGATCTTCCCTTCCTGCTCACCACGGAGTCACGCACATCCAACCTCACACCAGGCGTTGCATCGCACCCTCCTAAGCAGACACACACATCACCCGTCACTGTCCCGACAGCCCCGCCCACACCCCAGCGTGCACACGCCGTAGGCACACATCAGGCGGCACGGCTTTCCTCCGCGTCCCTCCTGGCCTCCATTCTCGCTTTCCGCCGAGGTGCTTATCTTGTGGGGTGTAATCCCTCACCCCACCAGTCTCTCGGGCCCTCCATTTTCCTTTAGAGAGTCTGTGGTCAAATACACTCATGGGAGACTACGGCAACAGCCGTATACTCGTGGTTAGTAAGATGGGCATTAAGTCATGTGGATGAACCTCGGCAGATCCAAATACACATCTCCGAACAGCTACGCAAAAAGTTTGTGTAAAGAGGTGGGGAAAACATATCTTACACACACACACACACACACACACACACACACCCTGTTTTTGGCCATAGGGCACATGTGATTCCCAGAGAGAGACAGGGAGGGAAGGTGAGAAATCACCCTGGGGCGGGCGAAGACCACGCTGCAATCCTTTTCTCTTTCACTCTCCTCTCAGGATTTTGGGCACACACACACATGCACCTCATATGTTTTTCCAAGCCACTGGGTCTGGGACTCAAACTGCCGAGTCAGCCATGTGCGATCCAGCCGCCTTAACCACCAAGCCACCTGCTGGCCCAAGCCTATTTTTCTCAGGCTTCTCTTCCTCCCATCCTGGTTCCCAGATCCTGTTCACAACTGGCCTTCCCTCTTCCCCAAGGCCCAAGTCCTCCAGCTCAGCTCAGCCCTGTCTCTGCCCCTACCTCACTCTCTCCAGCTCTTCCCACAAACAAGTTCGGTGGGAACAGCCCCTAACGTGGGTTGTGGGTTGGTGGCTCTCATCTGTAAAAAGGGGTTCATAGCAGCCAAATGGAGTTGGCCAAACAGAGGGCAAGGAGGTGGGCCAGGAAGGAGAGCAGAGAGGGTTAGGGATTATTAGCTCTTGCCTAAAACCGGCAAGGTTTTTGCCGCCCCCCCTTCTCCCTAATCCAGTGTCTACTGCCCCTCCTCCAGAAAACCCAGATTCCAAAGGGCTGAAAAAGTAAGAGGCCACTAATCTTTCCTTCCTCCAGATCTCTAAAGGAAGGAGACATATGTACTCCCGGCTCCCCGAAGCCCGATTTTTTAGAGTTTGGATTCGCCAGTATTTCTACCACATAATATCTAATTGAATCATTATCTTCTAACTATAAAGTCAGGTCCTGGGAGGAAATTTTAAATTTACGTAGGAAACTAGAGCCAGTTCAAGGTCATTTTGTCCAGTCCCCTCCCTCCAAGTACTCCTTCCTGCCTGTCCTGGTGTGCCAGGCCCGGCTGGGGGAGAGAGCGAGATGCAGGCAGAGGGGCTACCACTGGCCTGGGCCACCTCTACTTTTATTCTACACAGTGACCTGCACCGTCCTCCTCTCCTCTGCACCTAAACACTCTTTTGCCTAGAATATGTAGGTCAGGCCAGATAAATGGATTCCTTTAGGAAAGGCCCTGATTAATCTCTAATTCTTTGCTTTCTCTGGGCAGCATAGATACTAAGCTACACATTCCTTTGTGTCTGAGCTCCTTAGAGCTCCTTGAGGCCATTTGTTCTTGGAGACAATGTCAAGAGCGAGGATGGGGTGGGAAGGTAGGGTGGCCTGAAAAAAACCCAACTTGGGGCTGGCAGGTGGCATGCTGGTTAAGGGCACTGGACTCCCACGTGGCCAACCGCGGTTCGAGTTCCAGACCTGGTGGCTTGCTTTCTCACTTTCTCTCTCTCTCTTTTGTCCCTCTCTGGTCAAATTAAGATAAATAAAAAATAAATAAGTAAAGTAAAATAAAATAATTAAAAAATAAAATACCTTCAATACTTTTGGTCACTACAAAGCAACTTGAAAATCTTAAGACACCAGACTCAAGTCCTGGGGCTGAAGGGTGAGAGAACACGGAATCGGAGCAGAGTGAACTGTGCTCACTGCCCCAAATCCAGGCTGGGCCAAAGGCTCTCCAGCCACACACGCCCTCCACCCCTTCCCCCACTACCTCCAGCCTACTTTCCACCTATTTCCACTGCCCTTCTCAGCTCCCAACCAGGCTGGGTGGCCCTGCAGGTAGGAAGCCTTGAGGAGCCCACCAAAGCAAAGACCAGTATTCTCAGGGACGCCAGACCCTCCCAAACGCAGCAATATTCCTGGACAGTCTCTGCGAACTGTTTACCAGCTCCCACCCAGGGGAGGGCTGGGCCAGGAGCTCCAGGCATAGTCCAGAATTACCCTGCAGCTAGATTTCAACAGACCTCTGGAAGCAGTTCCCCCTAGCCTAGACCACTGTAGAGAACCACACAATGCGATTTCTTGCCTTCTCCCCAACTCCGGCTCAGGTGAGGTGGGGTGGTGACTCCTACCTGCGCCGACCGGCTTGGGGGTGGGAAGTCGCCCTGACCAGTGCAGTCTCGAGGCTGGTGGGCTGCCGGGTTTTCTTGCGGCTTCCCACAGCGGGTGAATCCTCATGGTTGAGTCCCTCGCTCAGAGACTCAGGTCTCCCCCGCCCCCCGTGAAGCAAGCCTTCTCCGGGCCCCTCTGCGCAGTGTATGGGGTTATTTTTACTTTCGGTTATCTAGCTTTATGAAGACTCCACACCACTCATACAGCTAGATAACCAAAGATAACAACCAACCCCGCCTCCTGGCTGCCGCCGCCGCCGCCCCCCCCCCCCCACGCCCCCCCCCCCCCCCCCCCCGCCAGTACCTCCGCAGGCTCCGGGTCGCCCGCCGGAGGGGATCGGGGAAGGGCACGCTGGTGGAGATGGGGCCGGAGAGGGAAATGGAGTCCAACACCAAAAAAGACTCAGACACAGGAATAGAGACTCGGCGAGACCGGGAAAGCGAAGAAAGGACGCGACCGCCGTTGGCATCGAGGTCCAGGGATCGACCCCCGACCCCAAAAGCTTCCGACGCCCCATTTCCCACTCCATTTGAGTCAGAAGCTCTAGTTGTGCTGGTCAGAGAGAGAAGGGACTCGCGGGCTTTTTGTGCCACCCGGGAAGACGGCAGAGGCCTCCGCAACCTCACCAGGTCTCCATTGCCCTTCTCCGGAAGATCGAGAACGCGTCTGATGGCCAGCGCCTTGGCCTTCAGCGGAGCCCGAGACTCCGCGTGGGGAGAAGGGGAGCGGAGGAGCCGGACAGGCCACCCCTCCAACTCGCAAGGACACGGAAGCGAAGGGGAGCAAAGAGCTGGATCCAGGCTGCCGACTGAAAGGGGGAGCGGGCTGCGAAACCCTGGGGGGGAAACCCCAGGGGCGCGCCAGGAAACAGGGAAATCCCGGCGACCCAAAGAGTGAGGGAAGGCTGTGGGGGCGGGGTAGGAGGCGACCCAGAGACTCCCAAGGAAAGAGGGAAAGGGCAAAGACCCCACCCGGGAAGAGAGCTGTGGGAGCACCGAGGGATTGGGTTGGTAGGAAATTGGAGGGCGCCCGGGCAGGTAAGTCGAGACTCAGGCCCCGCAGACCCCCAGAGGAACGGCTTTGTACAAAAAGGACCTGAAATCACCCAGGGCTGTGAAAATGGCCGGGGGTCCGAGGCGAGAGTTACCCCAAAGGGTCGACAGGGGTTGCGATCAGGAACGGAATCTACGAGAAGGAGGTCCAGGGAGCCCCCAGGAGGGTTGCAGGGCTTGCCCGGCTTCTCTGGCGGACGCGCGGGCACGCTGGATTCCGAGGCGCTCGCCCAACTCGTGCCCCACGCCGGCCAGGCCACTTACATCAAGCACAGGCTGCGCATCAGTGCTCTCCCTCGCGGTCCTGCCGGCGGGTCCCCGCCCTTGGAGCGCCACAGACCTGGATTCCAAATGCCAAGACTCGGCGGGCGCCGGGGCGGAGGGACCTGCCGGGCTCTTAGCCTCTGCTGAGCCATGGCGAGCAGGGTGGAGCGGGTCTCACCTCCCCAGTGCTCTCCTCAGCCTCTGCAGCTGCTCTGGCCCCGCCGCGCTCCTGTTCCGGACTTTTCATTCATCCTTTCACACTCCCTCCCTAGGCCAGCCTCTGATTGGGTCTACCGAGTCTGACGTCACCGCCTCGTTCCCCCGCCGGCCCCGCCCCTCCACCTTCCCAGGCCCAGCCAGGGCGCACAATTGGGGCGCCCCTCCCGGGGAGACGTGGGAGGGCTACTCGGTCTGCGTGCTGATTCTTAGCCTCTTGATGCCTCACCTACCTGCCTCCCAGGCCCGCTTGCCATCTCCAATCCATTGCCATCTGCGGTTCTGATCTTCAGCCTCGCTCCTTCTATAGGTCCTACATTTTCCATTTTGGCCCTTCGTACGTTGCACCGGGATCAGGGAGCAAAAATTAAAAAGGAGTAGGGTGAAATCTCCTCAAAGAGAACCAGATGATTGGAAACTCTACCTCTACCTGCCTTCTATCAAAATATTCTTTGTGCTTCTGGGGTTCTGACCTTTCCAGACTGTGATCTTAATCGTTTAGGATGGGCAGGGACATTTCTTGTTAGTTTTCAACCCAAAACTGAGGGAACAATTCTGGAAGTTTGGGACTCCTACAGGGAGATCCAGGTCTGAGCAAGGCTGGGCCTCCTTTTCCACTTTGCAGAAATGGGAATGATTCTTGAACCTGTTTACAATACCACAATTCCAGGTGTTAAAGGCTGGGGAGGAAAAACTCGGCTGGCATCTGCCAGGGTAAGACTTGAAGAATTCCAGCCAGTGATGAAGACCCTCTCTAGCACCTTCTCTCCGTTCTGCCACTCAGTGCCCCTCCCAGTGCCCCTCAGACCTGGAGGCCTGCGCCTCCAACCCAGAGGCCTGCGTCCCTAACCCTCCCTCCAACCGAGAGGCCTGTGCTCCCCACCAGTGTTCCAGTCCCTGGTATCTGGAGAGCTGGGGTCACCTTCCAGCAAGGTTCCCTTCTGGACTTTGCCGGCCTGGCTCCCCCATCTGGCCTACCCCGACATTCCTGGTTCTGCCTCTTCACCCAGAGAGACTCAGAACCACCATAACTTGGAATGATACAAAGTTCCAAATTCTCCCTGCCTGTGGGAGTTCTCTGAGTGAGCTGCGGCTCCTTCCTGAACCACTTTGCCTGCTGCTCCGACAAGCCACCCCCTACTCTGGCCTCTTTGCCAAAAAAACCCCAAAAAACAAAAAACCAAAAAAAACCCAAAAACACAACTCTGAAACCTGCAGTTTGAATGTCAGCTGCATGTGATCAGCTCCTAAAACGTGGGACCCTTGCGTACTAGGCCACAGGGGTGCACTCTGGATACCATCGGTTTGCCCCTCAGGCCTGGACAGAATTTTCCCATCTGCCTGATGCACAGCCCAAGACAAAGCCGAGCCTGAATGCCATTCGCATAGGTTAGATGCAAGCCAATGGCCAAAGGGTTTAATTGGTGCTCCCCTCAAAAATCCCATAATCGCTGCCATTGATGCTGGCAGCATGACTGCGGTGGGGACAGTTCAAACAGGATAAAGCCCAGCAACCATGTGCTTTCCTACCAGAAGAACAGTTTGGGGGCTGAAGCAAATGACCTGATTTCCTGAGATCTTAGGGCATTCTGGGAACCGGGCTCCGCACAGCTTTCCCCTGTCAGCCTCCACAGGGTCCCAAGGAACAGGCTTTCTAGAAGCTTCTGCAGAGTCAATGCTTTATCCTCCTGGAAATGGGAGCACCCCAGCCAACGATGAGGGTGGGAGGAAAACGGCAGAGACAAAGTGGCCACTCTGTTTACTCCTACCCTGCCAGAGCCTTACAGCTCAGGAGGCAGCCATAGGGTGCCTGTTGCTGTAGCACTGCTTGCAGAAAAACAAAACCATCGCCAAATATTCTCACAGATAGACCACCTACTGGCGAGCTGCTAAATGCATCCCCTAAATGCATCCCCCATGGGGCTCCAGAGAAACTGCAGGCCCTCCAGCCTTTTCTCTCCAAGCCTACCAACCCCTCAGAATACCACCTCATTCCCCTTTACAAGATGCCTAATCCCTCCCACCCCCAGACATTCCAGCACTTCTAAATAGGGCTTGCACTTCTCTGGACAGACACACAGCTTCCTCTGCAAATGTCTCTCCATTCTCTCTCCTACAAGATCCCTTAAAAAGCACCCTCAGCAAACCTTTTTCGTCCTCCTTCAGCCCCTCACCAGTAAGTGGGAGGCTGAGGCCAGCTTTGGAGAAGACCGACTATCCTAGTAGCTAAAACTCTCCCCTTTTTTTCTCTGTCACCAGTTTCTAGCCAAATATCCTGGATTTGGGCCCTTGTGGGGCCCATGTTTATTGTCTCAATCCCTTATCCTGGCCTGGGCCATCCAGTGTGGCAAGAGGCAGCTGGGGTCACAAGAATCTGCCTTCTCCTTCAGCCTCTGCTGTAGTTTTGCTGGGGAAGGGAAGGAGTAGAAAAGTTTCTTGGCCCAGCAGAAACTCCCCTACTCCCACTGCTACTAACCAAATTCAGACTCAACTGGACTTTTCTTAAAAACCAAGGGCGGGAGAGAAATGGGTATATTTAACTAACTTCTAGAAGTATGTCTAAATTTCTCCCAAACAGCTAGAAAAAGAGCAACATCCTCCAGCCTCTTACTGTAGCTCTGGGTTCTACAGAGATAGTTTCACTTAAACAGAATGTTCAAGTTTAAAGGGAGACTCTCTCCACCTCCCACCATAAAGAAAGATGGAGATTACTCTAAACTGTCCTGGTGGTATCCACATGGAACTCCCTCCTCTGTCCAGATTCCTAATGAAGCCATTCTTCAGTTTTGTCTGGGTTTGTTTGACAACCTGGTCTCCCACCACTCCTGCTTCAATAGGAAGGCAAGTGGGCAACTGTTTTCATCCCAGTGGAGATAGAGCTAACAGCCACGAAAGAAGAAGAAATCACTGCTACCATCATGTTAGCTGATCCTGGTTTGTGTACTATGCCATGTTGTTCCAGTTTCAAAAAAGAAACTACTTTGAGGGTGGCAAATGAGACAGCCTCTCAAAGGCAGGGGCAATTTCATACATACTCTTCATCTAGGAGAAAACAAAGAAGGCAAACTTCAGGCAAAGTATTCTTAAAATACAGGGGGTGCCCAGTAATCCATACACTTATACCTGTATGTGACTACAAGTCCAGGTTTGTGATGACATGGATGGAGTAGGGGATGGGTGGAGAGTGAGGGTATGGACAAATCGTGTGTTCCGTGGAATCTGGGTATAGGTGTGCATGTGGGAGGGGAGGGAGAGTTGTGTCCATTGTGCGGTGTGTTTTTGATTATTCGGCAGTCTTTTGGACCAGAGGAGAGCCTTCTAACTAACGGAGCATGGCAGGCCTGTAGGCTGCTAATAGCTGGAGCTATTGGGTGCAGTAGGTGGCCTTTGGCCTTGGTCTCCTTAGGAAGGTTTAGGTCAGAGCAGAGCCCCCCACTTCCAGCTTCCAGTGCAGTCTGCTGCCGCGTTCTGTGGTGCCACAGAACAGGGCACACTCTGCCCTGAATCTTTCCTTCTAGGGAAATTCTCGGGGATCAAGAGGAGGACATGGCAAACCCCAATGCTGATCTGAGTCCATAAGTGCCCCCGTCTGCCTCGGAGCCTGCATCCTTTGCCAGTGCCCGACCCACCCCTCCCTGCAGCCCTGGTGCCCACCTATTGTCTGTGTGGCTGAGAGGCCCACATAGAAAAAAACAGGGCCCGAATCACACTCTCCCGGTGCAGCTTTTAGACAGATCTACATAATTTGGGTCCCAAAATACATGTGAACAGTAAACCACTCTCTTGGAATCTGCAGGTAATTAAATCAGAAGTACATTCTTTTTCCCCTTTGTTTCCATTACCAGGTTAATTTGCCTTGAAGATACAACCGAAAACTGTATTTGGGGGAGGGTGGATTCAGATTTTTGTTTGTTTGTGAGTGCTTCATTATTATGGACATTAGCACACCTTATTCTTTTGCTACAGAATATTTGCATTGTCTATGGGATAGTGGCAAATATAAGCAAGAACTGGCAGTAAAAAAAAAATGTTGAGGCTGCATGAAAAAATATACATATATGTCTATCCATATGGGCAGGCACGGTTAGAGGGCACAGAGACCAAACCTGGAGGATTCTCCTGGGAATACTGCCTTTCCTCCCACTGAGGGGCCAGCCAGGATCCCCCTGGCTGTGTGGTGAGCCTTCTGCTGCCTGCTCCCAGCTCTGTTCTTGAGCCCACACACACCACTCACTTGCCCAGAGCCCTGTGGTGCCAGGGAGGTGAGAACAAGGCGGCCGAGATGGTAGAATACTGGCTGATTCGTCTAAACTGAGCCCCTTCTACAAGACCCTCAGCCATCAGCAAATGGCCTCCTTAAGGGACATAAGCATGAGTGTGCAAGAGTATTGCGCATGCACACACGCATATGTGTGTGCGCACGCGCGCACGCACACACTCACACACACACATTCAAACCTATCAACTCAGACAAATGCAATGACAAACCCCTGGCTAGTCCCAGCAGTGCCACCTCCCGATGCTCGCCCACACTCCGCTATTTCAGCTCCCCGGTGCCCACTCACCGTAACCACACTCCTCTCTTTTTCTACCTCTGCCACCCATATACAGATACCTCTGTGCCCCTCCCAGCCAGCCTCCCCCAAGGTCAACCAGCCTCCAGCCCTGCCCTCAGGAGCTTATGGAAGAGGAGAAAAAGAGTTCCCTGTATCGCCAATGCCTTTGCTCTCTGCCAGAGCAGGGTGTTCCGTGCCCAGCATCATTGCCTACCTAGATAGGTCTTATTACAGCAGGAGTCAACCGAAATCAGAAGCTGAAAGCTGGGGTCTCTGAAAAAGGCAGTGGCTGAGGGAGGGAGGCGTGGAGGACGAGAAAACAATGCGGGTGGTGCAGGGCCAGCGTTCCTTTGCCTCCCCACCCCCGCCAACACCACCACCAAAAACAACAAATAAAATTCAAAAATAAATACCCCAAAAGCCAAAGGCGGCCACCTACGATCACACCAGAAACAAATGAGGCTGCTTCTTCTGGGATGCCCAGCTCCTGCCGAGGGGGAGAATACACAGGTTAAAGTCCCTTGAAAATTCCCTATCTTTCTCACCACCTGCTTATCTCTGGTCCTGTCTTCATGACCTAGGTGGTCTGGGGGCCCTCTTCCATTGCCAGGCCTAACGGTGGCGCTGGGGGATAGACCAAGAAAAGCCTGGACACGCCGGGGAAGGCAGGCTTCTCGCTAGGGCCTGTCTGTTCCATCTCACTGGGATGATTGGACGCTAACCAGGCCTTGTCCTCCCTCACCTCCATCCAGAGACTGGATCGAAGTCTGTGGAGCTTCTGACTTCACCCTAAAGAAGAACCCCCGCCTAATGGATTTCTACTGGCTCCTGTAGATTCCTGCTTCTCACGGTCTGCCAGAGCCTGCTGCTCACGGTCTGCCAGAGAACACGCTCAGGAGAGAAGGAAGGGTCTGGGCTTAGGGATATATTTCTGTCTGTCTGGATGTAAGGCCACCATAAACTGCAAAGTGCCATATGCATTTAAGATCTTCTCCATCATGGTATCTCTCCAGCTTTCTCCACCCACCTCTGTCACTTCCTATCTGCTGGCACCTACCCATGTGGAGCCCTTTGAGTTCACAAAGACATACCCTGTAGCGATCCATTTTCTCCCTCTCCTTTTCCACATATACAAAGGTGTGAATACAAAGCAGTCTTTAAACATGATCATTTTAATGTCAGATATGGAAGCCAGTCTCAATACTTCATCATCTTACTTTCCTAGTATGTCGCTTTCAGGTTAAATTACGGTTTGGGGGAAGGACGGGTACACCATAGGTGGGCCAGTTCCTGAGATGCCAAGAGGAGTCGGTTTACGTGGTGTGTGTGTGTGTGTGTGTGTGTGTGTGTGTGTGTTAGGGTAAGCTGGTGAATTCGTCTACCTCCAACTCAATTCTAAAACTCATCTTTATTTAAGTCAGAAAGCAAGCCTCCTAAATGCAGAGCAATCAGAAAAAGTGGGGGCTGGGGGGCAGGGATAAGCCTTACGCCCCAGCCTGATTTCTAGGAGGGCTGTTTGAATGCCCCCTGCTCACTTCTAACTCCCAGGCATGACTGCTCCCTAGCCTCCGGCCTCAGCTCTGCCAGCCTAACCAGTTCACAAAGGGAGGTCTCAGCTTGAAATCGGTCTCTTCACACCAAGGAAGGGGCCACCCTCACCCATGCCAATCTGCTGACATGCTAGAAACAGGCCCGGGACAGTGTGGATGCCTTCGGCTTCTCCTCCCACCCTAAGCAGTGACAGTTCTGGGGTTCCTGGCGTGGTTGTGGTCGTACCTTGTACCTCTCCTCACTGGTCTCTGCCCTGCTATTCCACCACCAAACACACACACAGTGCCCAGGAGCACGCGGTGGTGAGGAACACGGCCCAGCAGGCATGGAACATGTGTGTGTGCGTGGATGACGGTTGGCCGCCCCCGCCGCCCCCCGCTGTCTGGCCTCTGGGGTACCAGGAATAGTCTGCTCCACTCCTCTGCTCCCCACAGCCCACCAAGGCCCAGGGGCAGGAGTGGCCTTCTTTCTGTACCCCTGGCCTTCCTTTATAACCAACAAAAATGAAAACAAAAAGCCCTCCATTAGATGGGGTCTGAAGAGGGCTGGAGTTGGATTCTCTCCCTTTCTAGAACCTAAACACCTGCCCGACACCACATCTGCCTTTCCAGCCCCTTTCCCAGTTGCCGGGCGCATAGAAAGGTGGGTGGGAGGAAGGGGATGAAATTCAGGTGAAACCTATCAAATGGTTCTGGATTTTTCCCAGTCTGGGCTCCTCCTTTCTGGAAATGTGTCTCTTTTTCCCCCACCCCACCCATGTCCCTCAGACTTTGTCCTCCCCTAAAATCCCAAGTCTTTGCAACAGAGCGGAGTAAGAGCCAGAGGGCAGAAAGGTCAGGAGTTCAAACACAGGCATTTTCCTCCTCCCTCCCACCTCCACTACTGTCTTCCTTCCTGCCTCTTCTCTGAGCATTAAGATGTTGGCCATGTCTGGTGGAGAGAAGGGAGGGGCGGATTAATAGGATCAGTAGCACCGTGACCCTAAAGCCCCCCCACAATCCCATTGACAAACTTAGCGAGCTGTCTCCGCTGGCAGGGGCTGGGAAAGGAGGGGGACCAGAGGCGCTCTGGGGCGGCTGGGCAGGGCCGTGCCTCCAGTCCACACTGGGAAGCAGCAGCGGGGACAGCGCCACACTGCCACCTCGTCCTCTCCTCACATGCCTCATCCCTTCTGGGGACCCCCTAAATATCCGCCCCGCCTTTCCTTTCTGTGAGGTTGCACCAGCCTCCATTAGCCAGGAGGGAAAGTAGAAAGGTTAGGGAACCCCGACTGATTTGGGGGGATCCCTTCCCACCACAGCCCAGAGGTCTGAAGGGGCTCGGATCCTTCCTGGACCCAAGTGGCCACTTACCCGGCTTCTGTGAGGAGGAGAGATTGCTCGGTGGCCCCTGCGGCTGGACTGCCTCTCTGCCCCCAGCCCCTAGCCTCTTGTGGAGTGGAGGATGCAGCTCCGATGACGGTGACGTAGCATCTGTCTATCCATTCAGGAATTTCGCTCGCCTCTCTCTTTCTTTCTCTTGCTGCTCTCCCTGGGAAGGCAGCAAAAGGGGGTGCTGCCCCTATCTGAAGACACCCTCACCACCACCCAAACACAGCCCCCTCTGAGGAGCCCCTCCTCCTCCTCCTAAGGCCGCTGCGCTGCGTGGGAAGGGTCTTTGTCGTCTCCACTCCGGTTCCCACCTTCCCCTCCTGCCGGCTCTAACCTGAGGCAGGAAGAAGGGGCTCAGGGAAGCTATTGTTCCTTCTGGCCTCCCTCCTCCCCAAAGGAAGCAAGAGAAAGGGTGTGACAGAATACCCCGTCCCCATTGTCCTCGGAGTTCCAGTTCACTTTGGAACTTGAGCGAGGAGTGAATGGTGTGTGTGTCTAGGATGGGAGTGGAGTTGATAGGAGTCGCAGGAAGAGGGCATCCCTGCCATTTGTGGTCTGGGGGGCTCCAGTCCCCTCTTGCTCAAATCTCTCCACTACTCTTCTCCTGTCAGCTTCACTGATCCCAAATCCAGCTCTTAGTCAGAAAGGAGAAAGTGACCACTGGAAGATGAAGGCTCAGACTGCAGGGGTGGGGGACAGAGTGCGTGTCGGGGGTGACAGAGGCCAGCCCTTGGAGTCTAGACTAGACTAGGAGAGGTGGGGCCTCAGATTCAAAGTGGGAGATAAATTATCTTGTTCTGAGAGGAGGGAGAGCGGTTTGGGGGTGGTTTCCAGGGCCGGTCCGATATTTGGTGGAAGCTGGGGCCCAGAACGGCACAATGGTCGGCTCTCTTTTCTCTCTCTCACCCCACCCTCGGCCCCTCCCTTCCCCTCCCTCCCACTCCTCTTGGCCTGCATGGGAACTCGGTCTGAGCCCGACGTGACAGACAGCAGGCCTGCATGCTAATGAAGTTTGTCTCAAGTTCATTGTCAAAGCCCCCCCTTCCCCACGGCCCCCTCCCCTCCTCTCAGACACAAATCGCCCTCCAACTTTTGTCCCACAGACCTGAAGGCCACTTGAGTCCCTGCCGGCTCCCCTCTCTCACCCTCCCCCACTGCTTTCAGTCTCCACTCTCCTCTCCCGGTGCCTTCCCAGACACCTTCTGGCCCAGCCGTCCGAGCCCGTGTGGGGATCCCAGGGCTGGGGTCTGGGTCTATACACTTGGTCCTTCTTTGCCTGCCTCAAAGTAGGGGCCCCTGAGAGGACTGGGAGAGAAGGCGACAGCCTCCCCGACTTAGCGTCCCCTGCCCCCCACTTCCCAGCCCCGTCCTGGGCCCTGTCCCCCAACTCCAGCCTCAGCTCCCCTCCCCCCATTCCTCCCATCATGATTATTTTGCTCTCCCCTTCATTACATCTGCTTCAGTAGCTCAGAAATAAAGATCCTTTGAGACTAATTTTGCACCCCCCCAATCCCACCCCTGGCCTCCCCCTCCCTCCAGACCAGGGCTCCGTTAGCTCCTTTCTCACCGGCTGGAAGAGACATTGAGTTCCTTGTCTAGGGAGCTGGGGGGTTGATGGGCGGAGGTGCCAGTGGAATGGGGGGGTCTCTCCAACTCTGGGACGTGTCCAGCAATCCAAACCTGTCCTTCTTTTGTTCCTACAAATCTCTTCATACTGTCACCACCCTCTGGAGTCTGCCTTTCTCCCCAGTAACAGGGGACAGGGGAGAAAGGGGAGGAGGACCCTGAATTCACCCCACCCCCCAATTCCAGAGAAAGAAGGGAGGGGGAGAAAGGGGAGAAAAAAAATGAAATCCCCCTCATTAGCCAGAAAGGAAGCGAAGGGGATAATTATAATTAAAAGCAGACAGCTGTGGATTGCATCTTTTATGTTCCTCTGCGTTCCTCCCCACTTCCACCGTCATCACCCAAAACCTCCCCAGTCTCTCCATGGTGCATGGTGCATGTCCCCTCTGGTTTCCTGCGAGGATGAGGACGGGTTGGGGGGGTGCCAGGAGACCAAACCATGGGGGCAGACTGGGGAAGGGCAAGCCACCTCCTCCTCATAGGCAGCACTTTCCTAAACATCTCCACGGGCCTGGGAGAAAGGGGCTGCCTCCTCCTGTCGCCAACTGCACCCCTGAGCGTGGGGGACGGGCTGACGATCACAATCCAATACTTTGAGGGAATCTTTGATATTTTTTCCTAAAAAAAGCTATAACATTCATAATGAAATTAACACTAACGGTTAAATATAACCTGGATTATTTTCTCATTCAGGCGTCTCTTTCTCCTCCAAGGCAGGAGGAGAAGCTGCGAGCCATAGCAGGCTCTGGAAGGGAGGGTGCGCTAACAGAGGCTGGAGACTTCGAGGCCACCGAAATGCACACATATACGGATACTTTATCATTTGGGGGTGGTGTTGCTAGGCCTAGCTCTGCTATCCTATGTATTTATAGAACTTGATCATAGGCCAGAACAGCAGGGTAATTATAGCATTATTAGCATATATGCAAATCAGGTAACCTATATACGCTGAATGGAGGCAGATTATTATTTATTTCTCTTCCCTCCTCTCCTTCCCTGGTATCAGCTCTGGCTTCTCAGAGCTGCACACCAGCAATTATCTGACATTATAAGAGGGGGTTGTAGCCCTGGAGGAGGGGGCTGAGGGGAGTAGGAGAGGAAAAAAAAAAACCTATGGGCGGGCAGGCGGGTGGTTTTATCTCATTTTACTCAATGTTATTCTGGGAAGAGTGGGGAGGGGCTCCGTGAGAAGCCTTTGAATTAACAAAGGCAGGGGGTGCGGGGCAGGAGGGGTGTTATGGAGAGACAGAGACCTGAAAGCAGAGACAGATGAAGCCAGAAAAACTGTGAAGCAGTGACAGAGACTGAGAGATGGGAGCCATGGCTCACAGGGTGCGGGGAGCCAGTGCCCAGAGAGTTGCAAACCCACACAGAGACAGGCACAAAGGACCCAGACCTGGCGAGAAAGTGAGAGTCTGCTTGTTTCGCTGGAGAAGGGAGGGATGAGCTCTCCCGGTTCACTCCAGCTTGAGCCCAGCCTGGGGGCCCAGGCCTTTCCCCAGCCCCCAGGCCCCCCGTGGACCTGGATGCTAAGGCTGAGTCTGAATCCAAAGCCCATCCACAGTATCTTCTGATCCTTTTTCCTCTGCACCACCGAGAAAAAGGTCAGGAGAACCCAAGAAGTGGTTTTCCGAGTATTCATTCATTCTCTGCAGATCGCGGTGAGCACAGAGTGCAGGAGCAGGTCCTCCCCCCACCACCACCACATTGAGCTGGGAGCCCTTCCTCTTCTTTGGAGTCTCTGCTGTCTTCCTGGAGCCCTGGTTCTGGTGTTCTCTAGCGGTCTAAGAGGGCACACCACTGCCCCCTTCTTCATACTCCATCCCTCTTACTCGAACTTTCTTCTACTAGACCAGTGGGCCTTCAGGAAGCTGGGAACTTTACTATCGGTTTTCCTCCATATCGTTTCCAGGACTTGCCGGCTGGGTGGGGCAGTGCCTGGGATCCTAGAGCTTCACACACGTTGCCTTCATTCCACTCCAAAGAGGCCTTCAACCTCTGAGTTGGGATTTGGGATTAAGAGACTATTTCTGTTTGGCCAGAAGCCCTTCTTGTGTCCCTGGAGCAGCAGGAGCACATCTCCATCAGGTTTCAAATGTCTCTCTCCAGGAGCTCGCTTGCAAGATGGCTATCTAACTGTCTCTGACTCAGAAAAGTCTTTGACCAACTGAGGCCAATTCCCAAGAAGGCAGTGCTGGAGACCAGGAAGATTGCGGAAGTTGCAGCAGGTCCGAGCGCCTTGAATGTCTAATGAAGTAGGGCCCCTGAGAAAAACAGATACACAGATTCCCAGACTCAGAAGCAAACGCTTAAGCTGAAACAGAACTTCCAAGGCTGTACTTCGATTTTTTATGCAAATATGAAAATGTGCTTGTCACATCTATGGCGGGATCCGCAAGATGGATGGGCTCTATCACCAATGAGCGCGGCATCGAAGACAGGCGTTTCAATTTATATTTCCGGATCTGGTTGTTTCTCCCTCTTTGTGGGTGTGTCGTTCAGAAAGGTCAAAGAGCTGAAGAGGCAGTGAGAGAAAGACAAACTGAACAGAGGGAGAAATCGCCCACCAGGAGAGGCCAAGTAGGAGAGGTGGGTGGTTGAGACCTACAGAAGCGAAAGGGACAGACAGGAGAGGTACCCGGAAGCACAGTCCAGGACAGGCAGACGCAGAGACTGACAGCCAGCTCCGTCCGTCCCCGTCTCCATAACACGTTAGAGACCTCGGATCCGCCCTCATTCCTGCCTGTTTCTCCCCAGGCTCAGCCCAGACCATCAGCGAGAGGTGCCCTTCACAGGCACACCCTTCCGCACATACAATAGGCTGACGCATTTGGACAATGGGACGACCTCACCCCCAGGGGCTGCCCTGCAGCCGGGCTTTCTAGGACTCGGACTCGGCAGCAGTTCGATTTTGATGTGTGCACCTTCCTGCCTGTACAGTCCTCCCTCTCCCTCCCGTACAACAAGGGAGCTTCAAGCCAATGGGGCTTCCTGTGTGTGCACGTAAATGCACCTCATCTTCTCTCATCGTCACCTCATCTTCTCTCATCGTCACCTCATCTTCTCTCATCGTCACCTCATCTTCTCTCATCGTCACCTCATCTTCTCTCATCGTCACCTCATCTTCTCTCATCGTCACCTCATCTTCTCTCATCGTCACCTCATCTTCTCTCATCGTCACCTCATCTTCTCTCATCGTCACCTCATCTTCTCTCATCGTCACCTCATCTTCTCTCATCGTCACCTCATCTTCTCTCATCGTCACCTCATCTTCTCTCATCGTCACCTCATCTTCTCTCATCGTCACCTCATCTTCTCTCATCGTCACCTCATCTTCTCTCATCGTCACCTCATCTTCTCTCATCGTCACCTCATCTTCTCTCATCGTCACCTCATCTTCTCTCATCGTCACCTCATCTTCTCTCATCGTCACCTCATCTTCTCTCATCGTCACCTCATCTTCTCTCATCGTCACCTCATCTTCTCTCATCGTCACCTCATCTTCTCTCATCGTCACCTCATCTTCTCTCATCGTCACCTCATCTTCTCTCATCGTCACCTCATCTTCTCTCATCGTCACCTCATCTTCTCTCATCGTCACCTCATCTTCTCTCATCGTCACCTCATCTTCTCTCATCGTCACCTCATCTTCTCTCATCGTCACCTCATCTTCTCTCATCGTCACCTCATCTTCTCTCATCGTCACCTCATCTTCTCTCATCGTCACCTCATCTTCTCTCCTGCAAAATTGACCTCCCTGGCAATCCAACTGGACCTTCGTAAACATACATAGTCTCTCTCTCTCTCTCACTGGGTGTGGCTGTCCCTGTACGAGGCATGTGTATCTTGGGCAGGTGTGTGCTTTTCCCCAGCAAAGTCTGTGTACACTGACACCTGCCTGCACAGAGGCTCCAGCCTTGGTCGGGCCGGGCATGTGTGGCTGCTATTTTCACTGCTGCTATGGCTAAGAGCACTTCTCCACACCTGGGGACACAGCCCAGACAGCCCTTCATCCCAGAGTCCCTCCTCTCCAGGCTGTCAAAATCCCCCCCTCCTTTGGTGGCTTGATTATATAGCCAATACAGATACAGCTGGTTCTCCCATAAACCAGCCTCGCCATGGAGCTCCAGTGTCACCAATCACCAGCACCCTGGAAAGACCAGACCTCGCCACGCCACGCCACGCCACGCCACAGAGGCAAGGGCTAGCATTCCAGCTGGGTAACAATACCCATGCGTCAGAAGGACACATTCTACTTTACGTCTCCCTAGGCGTGCACTGATACCTAAATTTGCAGTCACGTGTTACTTTTATTTCTAGAAACAGGCACGTCCCTTTCGCTTGCCTTCGCATCAGTAACGGTCTCTGCATGGGCACCTGGCCAAATACCAGCGTTGTGCGTGATGCATGGTGGATACACTGGCACATGACTGCATGTCTGTTTTACACTCTGTAACACGGCGTCATTTCTTGGTGCGGCGCTGGCTCCTGCCTGCTTTGCATGGGGGGCTCTAGGTCAGATGCTCATTTTGGGGGCTCAGGCTCTTGGGTTTTGGCCGCTTCCCCCCAGCTAAACCAGTGGGCAGTGTCAGAGCGCTGCAACCTCAGTCCAGGCAGAGGTACTGAACTCTGCGTGACCGCCTGGGTGGGTGCTAAGCTACTGCTGTGCCCCTGGCGAGACCAGGCAGGTCTCCTTCCCACTGTTCTCCCCAGAGTCACCAAGGTGGGGGGTTTGAGTTAGTGCTGCAGGCCCGGGGTGGCTGAGCACGCTAGTAGCTTTATGCGTGTCTGCGGTGTCTCCCTGCAGGGTGCAATCCTGCATATACTGGCTTGCATGTGTACCATGGTCGCATACATATACCCACACTGTGAGTGTGAGAGGTGTGTGTGGTTTCGGGCTCTGCGTGTGACATTTGCTGGTCTTGGTGTTCCTCAGTGTGCTGTGAGTGTTCTGTTGAACAGCTGTGAGGTTCCCGGTGGCTCCGTGTGTGCCTGCCTGGTTCGTGGAAGTTGGTCTGCAGGGACCCGAGTCTCTGGCTTGTGTGTGCGAACTGCGGGTCTGGCCTCTGCCCCGGGGACAAAGCGGCCGCACGCCCGCCTGGCTCCTTC
>NW_006159943.1:841609-842000 GCF_000334495.1 Tupaia belangeri chinensis
GCCCTGGTGGGTCCGGCCCGGCCACGAAGGCTGCAGGGCCACGGGCAAGCCGGGCAGTGGAGATGGAAACACGAGGGGAGGCGCGAAGTGTGCAGAAAGGAAACGAGAACCCATCGGAAACAAAACGAGGGCAAACAAAACCCACTTGGAAAAAAGGAAAACGTTAAAACAAAAGGGAAACAATAACACTCAAAGAAATAAAAAAAAGAAAAGGAAGGAACATACCAAAGGCGCTAAAGATGTTAAACTAAATGATCGAAAAGAGAAGGAAACAAAATGGAAAAGAAAGGACTCCGAGGCGCCCGCGGGGAAGGGGGTCCTAGACGTGGGGCGGGGGGCGACCGGGCATCGGGAGCTTCGGGGCTCTGGCCGGCGCCGGGCCGCCGAACCC
>NW_006159943.1:842046-854594 GCF_000334495.1 Tupaia belangeri chinensis
CGAGCGGCCCGCCGGGCCCGCCGCCACCCGCCCGCCCCGCTAGCAGCGGAGACCCAGGGGCTGGCACCGGGGGCCACCTTTGCCCGCGCCTCCTCCGCTGACCCGTCCCGGGGGAAATCAGATCGAGAGGGGTCCTCTAGCCCGCCCCTTTCGGGGTCACTTCTAGGGTTCGAGTTCTTGGCTGCAGGGCCCTTGCGGACGCAGCGTCTGGGTTCTGAGCGGCCGGCGACAGCGCGGGCCACCCGGGAACGCCAACCCCACTCCGCGGCCGCCGCCCGGGACTCCAGCCCGGCCGGGAAGCCGACCGCTTCCCTCTCGGCGCAAACTGCACGCGGCGAGTGCCGGGCTGTGGTGCGGGGCCAGGGCCTGAATAATTAATAACCCGGACGGGAGAAGCTGGGGTGAGAGGGAAGCCTGGCCAGCCGGAGAAGAGGAAATGAGAAAGGCAGAGACAGAGACAGAGAGACCGGGAATGGAGGGGGCTGGGAGAGAGGCTGGCCGAGAGGCCATAGAAGAGAAAAAATAGAGATAAATAAAGGAAAAAGGAGAGACGGGAAAAGTGGTGGCAGAGGCAGCCAGGGGTCCTGGGGAGTGTGGCGGGGGCGCTGATATCCCCTTCCCAGCAACGGCTGGGGACAGCGCACTCCTTTCTTCCCAAACTGCCGACTTTGGACCCTGGACGCTGAGTCCCCAGTATCTGTAGGGCAGTAGGTCTAGGATCCAGATTTAGGTCCCTGTCTGTGACTTTCAGGAGCAGCCAGAGGGGACCGAGCCACCTCAAGCGATGGCACCGAGAAGGAGAAGGTGTCTTTAGAGAAGGACTCCGCAAACCCGACCCCTCCAGGTCCAGAGGGTCGTGTCTTCCGGAGAGAGGCTGGCCTGGGCCAGAGTTGGCCCATCTTAAGTAAGCCCCCGCTGACTTCAGTGTGGGGGAATCAAATCTGTGTGCATTTCACTCCAAAAAATGAATAAATAAATAAATAAATACCAACCCTGCACACGTGCCTCTCTCAGCCTCCCTACCCACCCTCTCCATGGCTTGGTGGGGCAGAGGCTGCTTTGCCCAACTGCACCACCTTGGCCAAGTCATCTTTTCCTTCCTCGATAAATAAGGGGCTGGGGCCCAGAGTTCCCAAAGTCCTCCGAGTGGAAAGGCGCGCAGAGCTGGAATGAGTGAGACTTACTGCTCTCCACCCGAATGAGAGCCACCCAGAGGTGGGAGTCATGCCCCCTGCCCCAGAGCCTCTGGGACCTCGGCAGGAAACGTCTTGGGTATTAATTTGTGCAGCGTGGGTCGGCCTGAGAGAGCACCATTAGCTGTGGGAGGTGAGGAGTGGGGTGCTTCTGTGGGAGAACTGGGAGCAGGATGGTTTCCAGAAGGACCCCACCCACTCAAAGGTTCTCTGAGCAAGAGAGAATGACCAAGAGGCCAAGGAGCTTGGCGGAAAGTGAGTGCTGAGGAGAGCAGAGTCTGAGGTGGCAGTCAGTTCACCTCTTAGCTGGCTGGGTGACCCTAAGCCAGGGACCTAAACTCTAAACCCCGCTGAGCAGGTAAAAACCACTGCCTTGGGTCATGGTACAAATCAATGAGTTAATGGACCCAGTGTCTTCCTATTGGGCTCTTCACAGAGACTCAAGAAATAGTAGTCTTCTTCCAATTCAGGAATGTCATGTTAGCTTTTAGAGTTTCCTATTGGGGGAAAGGGGGATGTGGAAGGGATGGGACCGGCTGTGGCTTGCTGTATAAACCAGTCTGAATCCCTGTGTCAACCTCAGCGATGTCAAATACATACATACAGAATATATAGCATGGCTCTTAAATAAAAAAGACGCTAAAACTAAACAAAGCATCCCTCGCTACATTAAAATGACCTGAAATCATTTTAATACTGTACAAGTCAACACCTCCCTGAGCCCCCACGTCTCCTGCATCATCTACAATCAAAGTGAATATACTCCAAAGTGTCGGCATTTCTACTTGGAATTGAGTAATTTGTATGTATTACCTTCTGTCTGTCCATCTCCTCACCTTCTTTAGTTCCGATTTTATTCTCAGAATTGTGGAGATTCTATGTATGGAGAGAAATGCGTGTTTGTATTGCTTCGTTTTCAACCCCCAAGTAGAATCTGTAAGTTTAATACAATTCTGGTCAGATACCCGCTTAAAAGTATTTGTAGCAAAACGTTTTGGAAGCGACTAAAAGCTGAAATGGGTAAACAGCATGTTGTTCAATAAAGGAAACATTTAGGCAGATGCACCATGTACCCTCATGAAGAGATGAGATAGATCATCATATTCCATTCATACAGACGAAAAACACATGAAATCGACATATCTAGTATTCATAGTACGGCTGGGTGTCTGCGAAGGAGAGGGTCGGAGAAAATGTGTGTGAGAGTGTGTGCAGGCGCGTGTGCACGCTTGCATGTGCGTGTGCATGTGCGTGTGACGGAGGAAGCACAGGCAGGAGGGAACGGACACCTCTGCATGGGAGAAACACAACCAAGGAGTGAGCTAAATAAAGAGCTGCATTTCAGCGCTGGCTCTGTCACTAAATTGGGTGACCTTAGGCAAGTCACTGACCCTTGCTAAGAACCTGCTTTCCAGTCTTTCCACCGCCCCCTCACTCAGCTGTGATAAGACCCGGGTGCGGTTCTGGACGTCAGAATTCCGTTTGCATGGCGAAGTGCTCTGTGAATGCAAGCGGCCACACGTACTGTACATAACCTCGGTGACCCGGCCTGTGGCAAGGCAAGGCCCCCTCCCACGCCACACCTCGTGCTGAATGGTCTCCCATCTGCCCGAAGTCTGCAGCTCCCTGGCCTCTCCAGATGGAGGCATCCTAGGCCTGGAGGCGCCCAGGCTCTGGGGGATGGAGGTGAGGCGAGAGTGTGGGGTGGGCCGAGTGGTTCATTATCACCTACCTCATCTCCCCTTTCACATGTCTCCTCCTCCCCAGCCCTTCCCCTCCCCCCCACCAGTTTGCCCCTTCCCCCTCCTCCCCAGCTCTTTCTGTGCCTGGCTTAGAGTGACAGGGGAGGGGGGGTCCTCCCGGTCTGCGGCATTGGGGGTGAGGAGGTGAGAAATGGGCTGAGAGTGCAGTGGGAGGAGTGTAATTTGGATTCTAAGAATTTTCCGAACTTCCGGGACAAGAGATCCAGTAACACTTTCTCCCCAAAGAGACGCCCCCTGAGCCCCCGGGAATGGAAGGAGCTGGGGAAGGGGCTGTAGCGAAGACACCCCAGCACACCCAAGTGAGGGGGAGGGGAGAACGAAGAAAAAAGGGGCTCTGAGAGGGCACAGGGAGAGTGCTTATTTCTGTGCACTCTCAAGAGAAAGCGGGTTTGCAGCGCGCAGCTAACGAACCTCTTCCCAAATTCTCTGTGCGGGATTTGGCTGCTCCCAGAGGGGGGTCCTTTCTAACAAGGTGCCCCCAGGCCCTGCCCCTCCCTCCCCAGGAGCTGAAGCCGCCAAAGGTTCGTGGAATATAATGGATCATTTTCCAATTTACCAGGGTCTTAGAGATTACGCCGCTAATCCCATCAAAGACCATCTGCTTACATTGTCCCTCCTGAGCCAAAATAAATAGATCCTTTACTCCCTCCACTTCAACTCCTCTGGGGTATTGTAGCGGGAGAAAGTTCGACAAGGCCCATCCCATTTCCCCCTCCCTCCCGCTGTGGGCTGGACAGAAAAGGAGAAAACAAACTTAGCTTGTCTGAGGTGTGAAAGGTCACTTATGCCCCTGACCTGCATTCTTCTCGGGAGCCTGCGACGTTGGGAATCAGGGAGAGGGGCGGGCCCCGGGGCCCTGGGGGTCTCTCAGGATCAGCCCCCTGTGGAGGTGTGGGACAGGCTGTTCAGTGCCCCGTCGTCCTGCTGTCTGCTCTGAGGCCACCTTAGCCCCAACCCGTTTTTGGTCTCTTTCTAGTCTTTTTGAGTCTCTCCCACGTGTGACTGTTGGGAAATTCTTATTGAAATCTAACTTCCATCCCTCCCTTGGCAGAACGGTGGGAAAAACGATGCGGAAACCCACATTAACACTGATCTGATTTCATCCAGAAGTCGTCTATTCTGTAGGCTGTTCACAGTGATTCTCCCATTTGGTATTACTCTGTGGCCCAGAGGGGCTTTGGAAATAGAAGGGAGAGGCTAGGGGCCGGGGGAGGCTTCAGCCCATCCCCTGAGTAGCTGATGGCTAGAACCAGGAGTGTGTGCACACACCCACACCCACACCCCGCTTCAGGAATTAGATAATGCGCGTTAGATATTAAAAGGCCGTAACTGCTATGGGAGATAAATGAAATAGGAAATGGTGTAAGCGAGTGAAGGGGAGGCCTCCTTGAGAAGGTGGCATTTGAGCAAAGACCTTTAGGAGGTAAGAGCTATCCGCCAGGAAATTAGGAGAAAGAATTCCACGCGTGAGGAATAGCCATTCTCTTCCCATGGTTTTCTTCTGTTTTGGCCACTTCTACCCTATTCTGTGCTTCCTAACCTGCTCAAGAACCTGCAGAGGGGCTCATCCTTTGCAGGAGAGTCTGCAGAAGCAGGTCTCCCCCACGCTGATGAACAATGCTTGTTTGGGGTGCCCCTGTCCCAGACACAACTGGTCTCCCAAAGGGACACATGTTTTGCTTTAGAAGAGCAGCATAGGGTGACAGAAATGACACAAGCATGGGAGTCAGGCAGATCTGTTTGAATCTACCCCAGCCCTGGGCTCACTGAGCTTTGTGATGCGGGGAGTAGCTGCTCAACCCTGGTCCTCCACTCACTCCCTCATTCGTCGGTGAAGCAGAGATAGCGCCTGGCTCAGGACTTGCTCTGAGATGGGAGGAGACGATACAGTTTCCAGAGGTGTTCTGTACAAAGCACTGTGAGATAGAGCGGGGAATGAGCCCCCAAATACAGAGAACTTAGAAATAATTTGCTCAAGAAATTTAAAGGGGCACGTAAAACATTGTGTTAAATGACAAAATAGAAAGATTCATTCATTTGACAAGCGTTTGCGGACAGCCCTAGGTACAAGGGACATAAGAGGAACGAGGCATATGCACAGGTGAAAGATGGAAAATGAGGACACAAATTATTGCTCAGAAAATATAGACAGAGGGGCAGGTAGGTGGCCTGGTGGTAAAGACGACCGGCTCCCACGTGGCTGACCGCACAGTTGGAGTCCCAGACCAGTGGCCTGAAAGATTGCTGGGTGCATGTGCTTGTGTGCCCAAAATCCCAAGAGGAAAACGGAGGCGAAGGGATTGTGGTATGGCCATTCCGCTCCCACAGGGTGGATGAATTCTCACTTTCCCTCACTGTCTCCGGCAAGTGCACACACCCTATAGCAAATTTTTTTTAAAAAAAAATTAAAGAATTACTTATTTACTTTATTTATATATTTGAGAGGTGTTTGCTTTAGGGCACGTGTGCTCGCCAGAAAGAGAGAGACAGAGACAGAAAGCGAGAAATCACCCCCAGGGGAGATGGCCATGCTGCAATCCCTTCTCCTCCATTCTCCTCTTGGGATCTTGGGCACACACACACATATAACTGGCGTGAGTTTAAGCCACCAGGTCCAGGATTCGAACTGCAGTCGACTACATGGGAGTCCAGCGATGTAGCCCTTATGCCATCTGCTGGTCCCAATTTTATTTATTTATTATTGTTATTTATTTATTTATTTTGGAGAGGTTATTGCTATAGGGCGCATGCGCTTGCCAGAAAGACAGAGAGAGACAAAGAGACAGAAAGCGAAAAATCACCCTCGGGGGGGATGGTAGCACCACAATCCCTTCTCCTCCATTCTCCTCTCGGGATCTTGGGCATACACGCACATGCGCCCGGCATGAGTTTAAGCCACCAGGTCTGGGACTCAAACTGTAGTCGACTACATGGAAATCCAGCAACATAGTCATTATGCCATCTGCTGATCCCTTATTATTGTTATTTTTTAAAGTATTTATTTTAAAATATTTATTTAATTTTATTTATTCATTTAAATTTGACGAGAGAGAGAAAGTGAGAAAGCAAGCCACCAGGTCCGGGACTTGAACTATGGTTGACCATGTGGGAGTATCCAGCGCCTTAACCACCATGCCACTTGCTGGTACCTATTATTATTATTTTAAAATTTTGCTATAGGGCACGTACGTTAGCCAGAGAGAGATGGGACGGGGTGGGGGGGAGAGGGTGGAGGCAGAGTGAGGACGCAAGCCCCCAGGTCCGAGACTTGAACATGTAGGAGTCCAGCACCTTAACCACCACGCTGCCTGCTGGCACCCCTTAGTAAAACTTAAAATACATGTATAGATAAATGGAAATTCCATGGAGAGGGGGCTGGCAGGTGACATGGTGGTTAAGGGTGTTGAGACTCACACATGGCTAACCGCGGTTTGAGTCCCAGAACTGGTGGCTTGCTTTCTCAGTGTCTCTCTCTCTCACTCTGTCTCTCTCTGGCCAAGTTAAAAGATAAATAAATAAAGTTAAATAAAATCATTGAAAAAAATACATAAAAGAAAGATAGAAACTCTGTGGAGAGAGAAATCACATTGAAGTGGGGTAAACTTGATCGGGAAGGCCTTGCTGAGGAGGGGCAGGAGCTGGATGAAGGACCAGAAAAGCGGACGCAGGAGAAAGCAGAGAAGGGAGAGACCATCCTGACGACAACACACACCGAAAAGACTGCACACGTAGGAAACAAGCGCCGTGTGAGCCAGGTGTGAGCCAGGAGCCACGTAATTGCCAAAAGCTAATGCGGTCTTCAGCTCTAGGAGGGAAAGCATCACATCCAGACCAGAAAGGCAGAGGGCCTCCACGCTCGCGCTGGCCCCGGCTGACAGCTGACATGCAAGAGAGCACTGAGAAGGGGCTCCACCCACAGGAGGGCAAAGCCAAAGCCTGGGATGTCAGGGCGTGGCTGTGGGCATCTTCTCTCCCGTCTTCATTATTTCCCTACTCCTAGGAGAGTGCTCTTGATTACACGGGGGTCATAGTGAGGGTTAGTTAAATGAGATGATATGAAAATACCGACTAAAAGGGAACCAGCAGTTAGCGTAATGGCTATGTCGCTGGATTCCCACGTAGTCGACCGCGGTTCGTGTCCCGGACCCGGTGGCTTAAAACTCACGCCGGGCGCGTGTGCGTGCGTGCCCAAGATCCCGAGAGGAGAATGGAGGAGAAGGGATTGCGGCGTGACCATCCCCCCTGGGGGGTGATTTCTCGCTTTCTGTCTCTATGTCTCTCTCTGTCTGTCTGGCGAGCGCACGCGCAAATAAATAAATAAATAAATAAATAAATAAATAAATAAATAAATAAATAAATAAATAAATAAATAAATAAATAAATAAATAAATAAATAAATAAAATAATTTTAAAAAAAGGCCTGGCACATGGAAATACTTCAAATAATTACTGAAAAAATAAAGACGATTTCTTTTCTTTCTATGGATTATTTGATTTAACTTTCTTTCTCATTTCTTTTCAGGAATTATTATTAAAATTAAATTAAATTGTTATTTTTCTTTTAAAGAATTATTTTAACTTTCTTTGTTTCTTTTCTTCCTTCCTTTCTCTTTCTCTCTTTCTTTCTTTCCATTTGACCAGAGAGGGACAGAGTGAGACAGGGAAAGTGAGAAAGCAAGCTGCCAGGTCTGGGATTTGAACCATGATTGACCATGTGGAGTCCAGCGTCCTTAACCACCATGCCACCTGCCAGTCCCCCAAAAAACATGTTTTCATAAGTAAAGAATTGTGAAGGGCCAGCAGGTAGCATAGTGGTTAAAGCACCGGACTCCCACATGGCTGATCATGGTTTGAGTCCTGGACCTGGAGGCTTGCTTTCTCATGTTCCCTTTTTCTGTCTCTTTCTCTGGTCAAATTAAAAAATAAATAATAATAACAAATAAAATTTTAAAATAAGTCTTTAAAAAAAAAAAAGAATCACGAAGAAACTGATCCTGGAGACATGGTACCTGTCTATTTGATAAGCCGTCTGCGGAGCAGGGAGACTTACTAAATGGTACAGGAGAAGCAGCAGTGAGTAGAAACGAGAAGGAAGCAGCGTCGGGCATGGCATGAAGAAGAACGTATGAACGGCTGGAAAAGACTGAACACAAGGAATGGCCACTTACTGAAGATAAGGAAAAAGGAATTCCTGTTTGGAGTAGTGAGTGAACTAGTTGTTTTTTGTAAGTTTGTTTATTTATTTTGTAAAAGAGACGGGCACCCCAAACAAGAGGTACACACCGCGATCCAGCCGCAGTCTTCCTGGCCCTGTCACAGGCATGTATGTGTGTGCTCTGTGTGCTCAGGGAGGTCCCAGGACACGAACCTAGGACCTTTCCCTTGGGAGTTCAGCTGTGTTACCACTGTGCCACCACCCAGCCCCAAGCTAGCTGGATTCTATTGTTATTTCCAATATGAAGATTTTAAGCAGCGAGTGTGTTCTTCTTCCTTGAAGTTCCATGAAATTAGAGCTCATTCCAGTTTGGTGCATTTTTCTCTCAAGTGCCAGGAATACGGCGGGCATTTGGTAAATCTCTGTTTAATGAACGAACAAATGAATGAATAAAATGAGACTGCCAGTGCTTGTCAAAGTTCTTGGAAACTGTAAAGTACTACGGATAGTCAGGGCCGGCACGTGGCATGGTGGTTAAAGTGCTGGATTTCCACATGGTCAGCTATGGTTTGAGTCCCAGGCCTGGTGGCTTGCTTTCTCACTTTCCCTAGTTCTGTCTCTCTTTGGTGAGCACACATGCTCTATAGCAAATTTAAAATGATAATAACACGGACCAGCAGATGGCCTAATGGTTATGTTGCTGGATGGACTCCCATGTAGGTGACTGCAGGTTGAGTCCTGGACACGGTGGCTTAAAACTCACACACCCTGGAGATCAGCAGGAGGCGTGGTGGTTAAGGCGCTGGACACTCTCACATGGCTGACCACGATTTGAGTCCTGGACCTGGTGGCTTGCTTTCTCACTTTTGCTCTCTCTCTCTCTCTCCATATCTCTAGTCAAATTAAAACGAATGAATACATAAAATTAAATAAATAATTCTAAAAAAAATCTACTTATAAAAAACCTCCCACACCCTCTAGCAAAAATCTCTCTAAAATATCTGTGTGTGTGTGTGTGTATAAAATAAGTAAAATTAAATAAAAAATTCTTTATTTGAGAGTTGAAGAGCTCCAAACCCAGGAGCTTTCTGAAAAGAAAGGTGTTCGGCTCCCCAGATGCGACCAGGCTTTCCCCCCAGCCGGCTCAGCCCGCAGGTTGGGCGAGGAAGGGAGAGGGTGCGCAAAGCCAGGGGCCAGCGAGGAGCCCCTTCCAGGCCGGCGGGAAGGAGGCGCGGCCCTCGTTGGTTGCCTTGTGCTGCCACCTAGTGTCCCCAGTTCTTCAAGTCCCGCACCCTGGGGAGGGATGCATTTCATTCATTCCTTCGTTCATTTGGGTTCATTTATTCGATCATTCTTTTATTCAAGGATCCACTTAATCTTTCAGCAAAACCATAGGAAGCCTCCCTGCGGCCAGCTGTGGCAAGTGTCTGCCTCCCTCGTTTCTAGGAACCCCTGCAGTCCTGGTGCTCAGCCCTGGCTGTGCTCTTCTCCCTGAAAAGAGGCTCCAGCCATGGCCATCCTCTGAACCCGCCAGGTAAATTCCATTTCAATTCCTCTTGCTATGGGGACACCAGCTGCTCTGCCGTCCCTTAACAGTGAGTGTCTAGCCCAAGGCGAGGGGTCGCTGGAGAGACGCAGGAGAGAGAAGCGAGGCAGCATGAGATCACACAAAGGCCTCACCAATTGGTACTTGACACTGTAGCCAATAAGGAGTGGTGTCCATATGTGTCAGGATATTTCATTTAACTTAAGTTTTTAGATTTTTTTTTTTCCCCCAGAGGGTACACTCACTTGCTGGAGAGAGACCGAGAGGAACAGAGAGAGAGAAAGGGTAAGCTCATCCTCCAGGGGGATGGCCACGCTGCAATTCCTTCTTGGCCATTCTCCTCTCGGGATTTTGGGCATACGCATACCTACCTGGTGTAATTTTTAAGTTTCCAGATCTGAAACTCGAACAGTAGTCGGCCATGTGGGATCCAGCGCCTTAACCTGCTGGCCCCAGGATATTTAATTTCGACAGCATCCAACCGAGGCTCACTGGGCAGATAATAATAATATCCCCATTTCACTGGTGAGAAAACTGAGGCTAAAGAAAGTCCAGCAGGGGAACCAGCAATTAGCGTAATGGCTATATTGCTGGACTCCCACGTAGTCGACCACAGTTCACGTCCCGGACCCGGTGGCTTAAAACTCACGCCGGGCGCGTGTGCATGTGTGCCCAAGATCCTGAGAGGAGAATGGAGGAGAAGGGATTGCACCGTGACCATCCCCCCTGGGGTGTGATTTCTCGCTTTCTGTCTCTATGTCTCTGTCTAGTGAGCGCATGTGCCCTACAGCGAAAATCACTCCAAAAAAAAAAGAGAGAGAGAGAAGAAAAAAAAAGAAAGTCCAGCAGAGGCCGGCAGGTGGTATGGTGGTTCAGGGCGCCAGATACCAGGCCAACCGAGGTTCAAGTCCCAGAACCTGGTGGCTTGTTTTTTCGGTTTTTCTCTCTCTCTTGCTTTGTTCCTCTCTGGTCAAATTAAAATAAAGAAATAAAGTTAAATAAAATAACTCTTACAATTCTTTTTTTTTTTTTTTGAGAGGTTTTTGCTATAGGGCACGTGCGCTCGCCAGCCAGACCGAGAGAGACAGAGAGACAGAAAGCGAGAAATCACACCCCAGGGGGGATGGTCACGGTGCAATCCCTTCTCCTCCATTCTCCTCTCAGGATCTTGGGTACGCACGCACACGCACCCGGCGTGAGTTTTTAGCCACCGGGTCCGGGACGTGAACTGCGGTCAACTACATGGGAGTCCAGCGACATAGCCATTACTATTACTACATAGCCATTACCACTAACTGCTAGTCCCAAATAATTCTTTTTTATAAAATAATTATTCATTTTATTTTTTATTTATTCATTCGTTGATTTTTTATTTTGACCAGAGAGAGACAGAGGGTGAGAGTGAGAGAGCGAGGAAATGAGAAAGCAAGCCACCAGGTCCAGGACTCGAACCCTGGTCGGCCACGTGGGAGTGTCCAGCACTTTAACCACCATGCCACCGGCTGGTTCCCCAAATAATTCTTTTAAAAAAATTTTTTTTTATTCAACTTTATTTATCCATTTATTATTTATTTAATTTGACCAGAGAGAGAGAGAGAAAGTGAGAAAGTAAGCTGCCAGGTCTGGGACTCAAACCGTGGTCAGCCATGTGGGAGTCCAGCATCCTTAACCACTACACCACCTGCCAGCCCCCAATAATTCTTATATATAAAAAAAAGTCAAGCAGTTGATCAACAGAAACAAGGTGGAAAAATTGGGCGAGCTACAAGCCTCATGGTTCCTGTTTAGGCTCTGTTCCCTTAGAGTAGCTGCCCAGCAGAGGAGACTGGACACCTAGGGCTGGAACACCCTATGTCTGCAAGGAGGAGGAGGAGGGAGGTGCAGGGGCTCCTGTGCGGAAGTGCACATACAAGCAACCTGCTCTGGAGGAGGGCAGAGGTGGCCAGGAGATGAGCCTGGCTTTTTCCAACCAGAGCTGGGGCTCCTCTGTAGCACAAGTGCCCCTCCTGGTGGCCATGCTAGGCTATGGCAGTGTCTTCTGCTCAGGAGGTGAGGGGAGAGGGAGGCAGAGAGAGGGGATGGAGGGGCTGACCTGGGCTGGGAAGAGACTAGGAACTGGTGCCATTCCACCATCTGTACTGACACGAATTTCCAGAAAGGCAGACATATCCATATTCAAGTTTAAACAGATGCAACTCAGTTTGAATAGCTATTTATTCTAATATATATATATATGTGTATATATATTAGAGGAGAGGTGTTTGCTATAGGGCATGTGCGCTCACCAGAAGACAGAGACAGAGAGATAGAAAGCGAGATATCACCCCCCAGGGGGGATGGTCACGCCGCAATCCCTTCTCCTCCATTCTCCTCTCGGGATCTTGGGCACGCACACACACACGCGCCCGGCATGAGTTTTAAGCCACCGGGTCCAGGACTTGAACTGCGGTTGACTACATGGGAGTCCAGCGACATAGCCATTACACTAACTGCTGGTCCCAATAAAACAATTCTTTAAAAAAATTTCTTAAGGGGCCGGCAAATGGCATGGTGGTAAAAGGCACTGAGCTGACTCGGGATCTTGGGCACGCACACACACACGCGCCCGGCATGAGTTTTAAGCCACCGGGTCCAGGACTTGAACTGCGGTTGACTACATGGGAGTCCAGCGACATAGCCATTACACTAACTGCTGGTCCCAATAAAACAATTCTTTAAAAAAATTTCTTAAGGGGCCGGCAAATGGCATGGTGGTAAAAGGCACTGAGCTGAACTCCCCCGTGGCCGACCACGGTTCAAGTCTCGGACCTGGTGGCTTGCTTTCTCACTTCCTCTCTCTCTCTCTGTGTCTCTCTGATCAAACTGGAAAATAATAATGATAATAATAATAA
>NW_006159943.1:854649-864054 GCF_000334495.1 Tupaia belangeri chinensis
AAAAAAAAATATATATATATATATATTTTTAGACCACTGCTGGCATGATGGTTAAGGCCGCTGGACACCCACATGGCTGAGCATGGTTTAAGTCCCAGACCTGGCAAATTGTTTTCTCACTTTTTCTCTTTCTCTCACTCTGTCCCTCTCTGGTCAAATAAAAATAAATAAAGTTAAATAAAATAATTCTTTCACGGATCAGTGCTTGGCATAATGGCTATGTCTCTGGACTCCCATGTAGTCGACTATGGTTTGAGTCCGACCCGGTGGCTTAAACTCACGCCGGGCGCGTGTGCGTGCGTGCCCAAGATCCCAAGAGGAGAATGGAGGAGAAGGGATTGGGGCGTGGCCATCCCCCCTGGGGGGGTGATTTCTCCCTTTCTGTCTCTCTGTCTCTCTGACTTTCTGGTGAGCGCACTCGCCCTATAGCAAATCCTCTCCAAAAAATAAATACATACATAAAATAATAATTATTTTTTAAAAAATTCCTAAAAAGACAATGGAGGAGAAGGGATTGTTCGTGATCCTCCTCCATGGGGGGGTGCTCTCTCACTTTCCCTCTTTCTCTCTGGAGAGTGAACATGCCTTCTGACAAATTTACAAAATATATATATCTTGGGGCTGGCAGGTGGCATGGAGGTTAAGTGCACTGGACTCCTGCATGATCGATTGCAGTTCGAGTCCCAGACCTGGTGGCTTGCTTTCTCATTTCTCTCTCTCTCTCTCTCTGATAAATATAAAGAAAGAAAGAAAGAAAGAAAGTTAAATAAAATAATTCTTTAAATATATATTTATAGAAGGTGGTGTGGCGGTTAGGGGCACTGGACTCTGACATGGCTAACCATGGTTCGAGTCCCGGACCTGGCGGCTTACCTTCTCACTTTCTCTCTTTCTCTCTCTTTCCTCTCTCGCTCTCGCTCTGTCCCTCTATGGGCAAATTAAAATAAATAAATGAATGAAATAAGTTAAATAAAATAATTATTTCAAAAGTGTATATCTATGGTATTGACAAAGGCACGGGTGGGGTATGGACTGGCATTGGGAGTGCCTTCTTAGATGTGACACTCAAGAACTTCAGCAACAGAAGTCCTTCGGGGTTGTTTAAGAATAAAGGTTGTGGGCCAGCCGGTGGCATAGTGGTAAAGGCGCTGGACTCCCTCATGGCTAACCGCAGTTCAAGTCCCAGACTTGGAAGCTTGAAACATGCTAGCCACATGTGCACACGTGAGCATGGAAGAAAAAGGGTTACAGCGCGGCAATCCCTCCTGGGGCGGTTATTTCTCACTTTCTGTCTTTGGTGAGTGTGCGTGCCCTGTAGCAAGAATAAAGGCTGTCACTGACAGGAAGCTTTGCTAATCTCCAGGCAAAGGAACAGTTGCTGCGGACCTAAGGGGTGGAAGTGGGCAGATGAAGAGGGGGCAGATGTCCCGTGTTTATGTCCCGTAGTTATGTGGGGAAAATCGGCCGATGTGATGAGGAGGAGGAACAGGAAGCAACACCTGGGTGTTTCGAATGCCACAACTTCCTAGTGTTTTTCTCCTTTCTAAAAATGGGCACGGTGTGGCCAGCAGGTGGCATGATAGTAAAGGCAGTGGATCACACATGGCTGCTCTGTGGTTCTGTGGTTCTAGTCCCGAACCTGGAAGCCTGAAAAACGCGTGCATGCTCCAAATCCGGAGAGAATGGAGAAGGGATTGTAGTGTGGCCATACCCCACCCCCCGGAAGGTGATTTATCACTTTCTCTCTCTCTCTGTCTCTTTCTGTTTTTCTCACTTTCTCTTTCTGTCTACTCCAGCAAGTGCATGCTCCCTATGGGAAAAAAAAAAGGCCCAGTGGCAGTGAATCAGCCTCACACACACACTCACTGTGGGAGGACTGGGTTGGATTATGAGTGAGAGGCTCCTGGCATATTGCAGGTACTCCACATGACTGTTATTATTATTATTTTTTAAAGAATTATTTTAAAAATTGTTTAAAATATGATATTTTATTCTTTTTTAACTATGTAAATTTATTTATTCATTCATTTATTTTAATTTGACGAGACACACACACACACACACACAGAGAGAGAGAGAGAGAGAGAAGGGGGAAGAGAGAAAACATGCCACCAGGTCCAGGACTCGAACCATGGTCAGCCATGTGGGAGTGTCCAGCACTTTAACCACCATGCCACTTGCTGGTCTCCTTAAAAAAATATTTTATTGGGACCATTATTGGGGCCAGTAGTTGGCGTAATGGCTATGTTGCTGGACTCCCACGTAGTTGACTGCAGTTCGCGTCCTGGACACGGTGGCTTAAAACACACGCCAGGCGCGTGTGCGTGTGTGCCCAAGATCCCGAGAGGAGAATGGAGGAGAAGGGATTGGGGCGTGACCATCCCCCCTGGGGGGTGATTTCTCGTTTTCTGTCTCTCTGTCCCTGTCTGTCTGGCGAGCGCACGCGCCCTTTAGCAAAAGCCTCTCCAAAAACAAAAAAAATTTTAACTTTATTTATTTTATTTATCTATTAATTTGTCCTAATTTGACCAGAAAAGGACACGAGAGAGAGAGAGCGAGAAAGCTGCCAGGTCCAGGACTCAAACCACAGTCAGTCATGTGGGGGTTCAGCACCCCTAACCACCATGTCACCTGCCAGCCCCTATTATTATTATTACTTGTTTAGTTGCTATAGGCACATGCACTCATCAGGGAGAGACAGAAAGAGAAGGAAGGAAAATGAGAAGTCACTCCCGGGGAGGACGGCCATGCTGCAGCCTTTCTCCTCTGTTCTTCTCTTGGGATCTTGGGCACGCACATGCGCCCAGCCTGCTTTTCAGGTTGGTAGGTCTGGAACTCAAATCATGCATGGGGGCTGTGTGGGCTTCAGCCACCTCCGTCACCCCACCACCTTTCTGCCCCCATGGCAGCTATTAGTATTATTTAGAATTAATTATGTTTATTTCTTTATTATTCTTTTCCAGTTTGACCAGAGGGAGACAGACTCAGAGAGAGCGAGAAAGCAAGTCACCAGGTGTGAGACTCGAACCATGTCGGCCATGTGGGAGTTCAGTGCCTTAACCAGCAGGTCACCTGGCTGGCCCTATGGCAGCAATGATTAATATGGGTTTCAGGGTCAGCAGGTGGTATGGTTGTTAAGATGCTGGACTCCCACATGGCAGACCACAGTTCGAGTCCTGGACCTGGTGGCTTGACTTCTCACTTTCTCTTTCTCTCTCTATCTCTCTCTGGTCAAATTGAAAAAAATTAAAAAAATAATAACAAGTAAAATAAATCTTTAAAAAAAATATGGGTTTGAGCGTGCTGACTAGGCTAGGGTTGACATTGACTGAGACCTGGGGGTGGGAGGAGCACGTTTTTCTCTGTGTGGGTAGTTGGTGGGGGGCTGGCTAACAAACCTAGTTTGAGACTTGTAGCCTCCGAGTCACTTCCAGGTGGAGCTGCCCAGCAGGCCACCCTATAACTTGGGTCTAAAGTCCCAGAGAGAGGAGCTGCGAATCATTAGTGTAAAGGCGGAAGGCAAAGCCACAGAGGTAGGTGAAAAACAAACAAACAAAAGGAGAGGAGAGATAAGGGTGAGACACCTACATATTTAGAGGTGGGCAGAATCACAGAGGCCCTCTTGGGCCAGCAGTCTGGTGTGGTGGTTAAAGGTGCTGGACTCCCACATGGCCGACTGTGGTTTGAGTCCCAGACCTGGCGGTTTGCTTTTCTCCCTTCCTTCGCTCTCTCTCTGGTCAAATTTTAAAAAGAATAATAATAACAAATAGAATTAAATAAATATTTTTTTTCTCAAAAATAAAAGAAAGAGGGAACCAGCAGTTGGCGTAATGGCTATGTCGCTGGACTCCCACATAGTTAACCACGGTTCGCGTCCCGGACCTGGTGGCTTAAAACTCACGCTGGGCACATGTGCGTGCGTGCCCAAGATCCCGAGAGGAGAATGGCGGAGAAGGGATTGCGGCGTGGCCATCCTCCCTGGGGGGGGATTTCTTGCTTTCTGTCTCTATGTCTCTCTCTGTCTGTCTGGCGAGCGCACACGCCCTATAGCAAAAACCTCTCCAAAAAAAATAAAAATAAAAATAAAATAAATAAAAATAAAAGAAAGAATCATGGGGCCGGCAGGTGGTGCAGTGGTTAAGGGTGCTGGACGCCCACATGGCCAACTGCAGTTCAAGTCCTAGACCTGGTGGCTTGTTTTCTCACTTTCCCTCTCTCTTGCTCTGTCCTCCTCTGGTCAAATTAAAAATGAATAAATGAATAAAGTTAACTAAAATAATTATTTTTTTTTAAAAAGGCTCTTCCTGAGGGGGAGACTCAGAAGAGGGCAGAATTGTGCAGCCAGGAAAAGATGGCTCCAGGATGGAGGGCGAAGGATGAGGATAGCACAGAGTTTCCTTAGGGCTTTATTTAAAAATTATTTACTTAATTTGATTTTTTACTATTATTAATTTGGTCGGAGAGAGAGGGGGAAATTGAGAAAGTAAGGTTCAGGTTCAGGACTCAAACCACAGTTGGCCGTGTGGGCGTCCAGTACCTTACCCACCACGCCACCTGCTGGCCCTCCATAGGGCTTTGAGGTTGCTAGGAACCTTGAAAACCTCAATTTCAAGAGTGAAAAGAGGCTGGAATCCAGAATTCAAGGGGCTGAGAGGTAAATGGGAGTCAACACACCTCTTTTTCTTTCTTTTCTTTTTAATAACTAATTTTAGTTTATTTTTCAAATTTTTTGAGTGTTTTTTGCTATAGGGCACATACGCTCACCAGAAAGACAGAGAGACAGAGAGACAGAAAGCGAGAAATCACCTCCCCCTGGGGGAGGGGGGGATGGCCACACCACAATCCCTTCTCCTCCATTCTCCTCTCGGGATCTTGGGCATGCATGCACATGCACCTGGCGTGAGTTTAAGCAAAGGGGTCTGGGACTCGAACTGCGGTCAACTACGTGGGAGTCCAGCGACATAGCCACTATGCCAACTGCTGGTCCCAATTAATTTTAATTTTAATTATTCATTCATTTATTTTATTTTGACCAGAGAGAGACACAGGGAGAGAGACGGAAAATGAGCAATCCACCATGTCCAGTACTTGAACCATGGTCAGTCAAGTGGGAGTGTCCAGTGCCTTAACCACCATGCCACCTGCTGGCTCCAACACCTTTTTCTTAAAGACTTTTTATTCCATGAGAGAGAAAGACATCGCGACAGGCCCTCCCAACAGGGACTTCCTACTGCAGTTCTGCTCCTGTCCTGTCTTAGCCAGCCTAGATCACAGGCAAACAGGTATGCCTGGCGTTTGGTGGGGTCCCAGGAGGTGAGCCCTGGACCTTTCCCATTTGGATCCAGTTGTGTTACTCCTGCACCACTGCCTGCTCCTATAGACACTTTTTTCTTTAATTGCCAGAGGGCAAGTGTGCAAGAGAGAGAGAACGAGAAAGCAGTCTCTAACAGGGCGTGGCCATGCTGCAATCCCTTTCCCACCTTTTCTCTATCCGGTCAGGATTTGGGGCTTGCACACACACACACACACACACCTGGCATGCTCTTTGAGCTGCTGAAGCGGGTACTCAAACCTTGGCTGGCCATGTGGGATCCAGCTTCCCTTGCATAGTACTTAACTCCCAACAAAGGCTGGCCCACCAACGAACACTTCTTGATTTCTCTTGGGAGAAGTTTGATGGTAAAGGAAAAAGAAAAAAAAAAGTAGTAATTTCAGAGATAAAAAGGATAATGGGATTCTTTTCTGGTGTAGGAGAGACTGAAGTATATTTGTGGCTGAAGGGAAAAATCACTACCCTATTCGTGGGAGACAGTACTGACATTGGGCAACAGCGCTTGGGGAAGAGGGAAGGACTGGAGTCCTTTTCAGAGAGTCAGCCCTAACAAGGAGAGGAAAACAACTCAGAAACAGGAATTTAGGGGGCCAGCCCTGTGACCTGGTGGCTAAGGAAGCTGGATCCCACATGGCCGACCATGCAGTTTGAATCCTGGCCCTGGCAACTTACAAAGTGTGCTGGTGCGTGTGTGCGTGCATCCCCCAAATCCCAGCAGAATGGAGAAAGGGGGAGGCATGCGGCCTGACCATGCCCCACCGTGGGGTGCTCTCTCCCTTTTCCTTTCTCTCTCTCTCTGGTAAGCATACATAACCTCTGGCAAACATTTAAAAAAAAAAAAAAAGGAATTTTTTTTTTATACTCAAGAGTCATAAAATATTATTTGGAGGAAGCACACGCAGGATGGCCGGGAGCCACTGTGAGCAGGCGCGGCAGTAGAGGGGTTAAGGGAATGGGGAACTCTGAGAACTGCTCCTATGGGAAGTTGGCCTCATGGCTCTTTCAGCCTTTCAAGTAAGTTGTGAGTCCCAGGGGAGTCGTAAGGGTACTCAGAAGGGAATGATGAAGAGTTTAGGATAAAGACAGGGGCTGGGAGCTGCAGCATCAGATGTAATCTGTTACATCAGCGAAACCTGGAAACAGTAATACCTAATACTGGCCGAAGTACAGACGGTGGGTGCTACCATATACTACTGCTATAATTTTTCTGGAAGGCCAACTGGGAGATATGTATTAAAATCTTTTCAAGTGTGCACATTCCTTGGCCTTCCATTTTCAGTTCTCAGCATTCGATCTGAGGAAATCAAAGGTATTTATAGATACGTTTGGTTTTATTTATAATAGCTAAAAATGGGGCCAGGTTAATGGTTATGCCACTGGACTGTTACATAGTTGACCATGGTTCGAGTTCCAGACTTGGTGGCTCTAAGCTCACTCCAGGCATGTGTGTGTGCGTGCCCAGGATCCCAAGAGGAGAATAGAGGAGAAGGGAATGCAACATGGCCATCCCCCCTGGGAGGTGATTTCTCATCTTCTGTCTCTCTGTCTCTCTGGAGAGCTCACATACCCTATAGCAAAAGTTTCTCTCTATTAAAAAAAAAAAAAAAAAAAAAAAAGAAAAAAAAAAAAAAAAAAAAAAAACACACTTTTTTTTTTTTCATTTTCTTTTCCTTTTTTTTTTTAGAGGTTTTTGCTAAAGGGCGCATGCGCTTGCCAGACAGACAGAGAGAGACATACAGACAGAAAGTGAGAAATCACCCCCCAGAGGGGATGGTCACACCGCAATCCCTTCTCCTCCATTCTCCTCTCGGGATCTTGGGCACGCACGCACATGCGCCCAGCGTGAGTTTTTAAGCCACTGGGTCCGGGACACGAACCGCAGTCAACTACATGGGAGTCCAGCAACATAGCCATTACGCTAACTGCTGGTTCCCAAGAACCACATTTTCAACAAGGCAGTAGAATACAGTACAAGAGTAGAATGTAAGAAAGTATTTATTTACATAAGCTGATCATGACATTAGTAAGTAAAAAGAAAACACAATATGTAAAATGTGAGTAGGCTTCTATTTTTTATTTATTTTTTAAAGAATTATTTACTTATTTAATTCCATTTGCTATTATTATTATTTTCTTTCATTTGACCAGACAAGATAGAGAGAGAAAGAAAGGGAAAGCAAGAAAGCAAGTCACCAGGTCCAGGACGCAAACCACGGTCAGCCATGTGGGAGTCCAGCACCTTAACCACTGTGCCACCTATTGGCCCAGGCTCTTATTTTTTAAAAAAATAACTATTTTAGGGACCAGCAAGTGGCATGGCGGTTAAGGGCACCAGACTCTCACATGGCTGACCATGGTTCAAGACCTGGACATGGTAGCTTGCTTTCTCACTTTCTCCCTGTCTGTCTGTTTCTCTCTGGTCAAATTTTAAAAAGAAATAATAACAAGATAAAAAATTAAATAAATAATTATTTTAAAAATAACGATTTGATTTTATTATTATTTTTAAATTTGCTATAGGGCACATATGCTAACCAAAAAGAGCGAAAGCGAGAAAGCAAGCCACCAGATCCCGTACTCAAACAGTAATCAGCATGTGGGCGTCCAGAGCCTTAACCACCATACCACCTGCTGGCCTCCCTATTGTTTTATTTATTTGTTTACTTATTTCACCCTATTGTTTCACCTCTTATTTATTTTTAAATTTAATGTTCATTATTATTATTCTTTGATTCAACCAGAGAGAGACAGAGAGAGAAAAAGAAAAGCAGGAAAGCAGGACACCAGGTCTAGGACTTGAGCCGGGGTCAGCCACGTGGGAGTCCAGCACCTTAACCATCATGCCAGCCCCATGGCCTGGTGGATAAGGAAGCTAGAGCTCACACTGTCGACAGAGCAGGCTGAGTCCTGGTGCTGGTGGGTGGAAAAACACACCAGACATGTATGTGAGCACGTCCAAAATCCTGCCAATATGAGAAATGGAGAAGGGATTGTATAAGAGCATGACCATGCCACGTTGGGGGACGCTTTCTCCCTTTCCCTCTCTTCATCTCTCTGTCTCTCTCTGCTGAGCACACATGCTCTCTGCAAGGGGGAGAGGAGCCAAAACAACTCTAACCGGCACAATTGTCTCCAGTATGTCCTGCTTGATATTTCCCTCCCGTAACTCCGCATTTCCCCAGAGCGCAGTCTCCACTCGCCGGCACCCGACAGCCGTGTTCCTCCTAAACCACAGCAGCGTCTTCCAACTCTAAAAGTTACCCATCATCTCTGGGCTTAGAATCCAATGGCCATCACGGTCTTTGGTCTTTCTGTGCGTTTCATGTTGCTGCCCATCCTTCTTTCTGGAAAACTCTTTCAAACCCTTTTGGTTTAATAACAGTAATTGAACACTTCTTCATTAGGTGCTAAAATTAAAAAGACACAGTAGGGTCCAGTAGGTGGTGTGGTGGTTAAGGAGCTAGATTCCCAATGGCAGACCATGGTTTGAGTCCCAAACCTGGAAGCTTGAAAATCACACCAGGGGGCCAGCAGATAGCAGAGTGCTTAAGGTGCTGGACTCCCATGTGGTTGACCACGGTTTGAATCCTGGACTTGGTGACTTGTTTTCTCACTTTCCCTCTCTCCTTCTGTCTGTCTGTCTCTCTCTCTGGTGAGTGCTCATGTCCTAAAGAAAGTTTTTAAAAATAATTATTTATTTAACTTTATTCATTCATTTATTTTAATTTGATCAGAAAAAGACAGACACACAGAGAGAAGGAAAGTGAGAGGACACGCCACCAGGTCTGGGATTCAAACTGTGGTTGGCCACATGGGAATGTCCAGCACCTTAACCACTTGCTGGCCCTAAACTATAGAAAAATTTTAAAAATTTGGACCAGCAGTTAGCGTAATGGCTGTGTCGCTGGACTCCCACGTAGTCGACCGCAGTTTAAGTCCTGGACCCGGTGGCTTAAACTCACACCGGGCACATGTGCATGCGTGCCCAAGATCCTGAGAGGAGAATGGAGGAGAAGGGATTGCGGTGTGGCCATTCTCCCTGGGGGGTGATTTCTTGCTTTCTGTCCCTCTGT
>NW_006159943.1:864388-875892 GCF_000334495.1 Tupaia belangeri chinensis
CCAGAGAAAGACCGAGAGAGAGAGAGAGAGAGAGAGAAGGAAGCCACCAGGTCTGGGACTTGAACTATGGTCAGCCATGTGGGAATTCCAACACCTTAACCACCACACCACTTGCTGGCCCCATATTTATTTACTATTTTTTAAAAATTTGACCAGAGAGGGACAGAGTGAGAGAAAGGGAAGGCAAGAAAGCAAGCTATCAGGTCCAGGACTCGCCCACAGATGGCCATATGGAGTCCGGCGCCCTTAACCACCACCTGTCAGCCCTCTTCTTTTTTCCTCAGAGAGATGTTTGCTGTAAGGTATGTGCGCTCACCAAAGAGACAGAAAATGAGAAATCACCCCCTGAGGGGATCGTTATGCCACAATCCCCTCTCCTCCATTCTCTCCCTGGGATTTTGGGCATGCATGCACATGTGCCTGGCATGAGTATTTTGTTTGTTTGGTTTGTTTTGTTTTATCAGAGAGGTTTTTGCTATAGGGTGTGTGCACTCACCAGAAAGAGAAAGAGAAAGAGAAAGAGAGACAGAAAGTGAGAAATCACCCCCCATGGGGGGATGGCCACGCTGCAATCCCTTCTCCTCCATTATCCTCTTGGGATCTTGGGCACACATGCATACACGCCCAGCGTGAGTTTAAGCCACCGGGTCTGGGACTTGAACCATGGTTAACTATGTGGGAGTCCAGTGACATAGCCATTATGCCAACTGCTGGTCCCAGCCTGGCAAGAGTTTTAAGCCGCCAGGTCCAGGACTCAAACCACAATTGACTATGTGGGAGTTCAGCAACGAAACCATATGCCATCTGTTGGTCCCATCTCCTGGGTGTTTTCTAGAAATTTCTTTTTCTCCCTCCTCCAACAAATTGCTTGACAGAATCAATTGTATTTGATATTTTCTCTCTCTCTCTTCCCATTAAAAGTTGGATTCACTCAACTTACTGTGGTCTGAGACTGGCCTCCACTCCTCCACTGAAGCTTTTCTCTCCAGGACAAAGGTCTCTTGCTAAATTCATTGACACTGCCCAACTGTTCAATAGGTTAAACTGCTTACACTGAGAGTGGGTGGAGTTGAAATATTAGGTCTTTTTTCTCTTTTTTTTAAAGTTTTTGCCTTAAGGTGGTGTAAGCTCATAGGAGGGAGACAGAGAGAGGAGGGAAAGTGAGAAATCACCTTTCTGGAGAAACGGTCATGCTTACATCCCCCAGAAGGGAGGGTCCTTCTCTCTGGATTTTGGGCACATATGCACTCGTGTCTAGTGTGTTTTTCAAGCTGCCAGGTTTAGGACTCAAACCGCACAGTGGCCCAGGTGGGATTCAACCATCTTAATCACCAGGCCATGGATTGGCCCCTTTATCATCTTTTAAATTACATTTTAGGGACCAGCAGTTAGTGTAATGGCTATGTCGCTGGACTCCCACGTAATCGACTGCGGTTCACGTCCCGGACCTGGTGGCTTAAACTCACGCTGGGCACATGTGCGTGCGTGCCCAAGATCCCGAGAGGAGAATGGAGGAGAAGGGATTGCGGCGTGGCCATCCCCCCTGGGGGGTGATTTCTCGTTTTCTGTCTCTCTGTCTCTCTCTCTCTGTCTGGTGAGCGCACGCGCCCTATAGCAAAAACCTCTGGAAAAGAATTACATTTTATACATGCAAAAGAATAACTAAATGTATATGTATTATTTACATAATGAAATGAATGCCCATAAATCTACCATTTAAAAAATATTATTTTATTTAATTTTATTTATTATAATTTGGCCAGAGAGGGCCAGAGGGCAAGAGAGGGAAGGAAAGTGAGAAAGCGATCTGCCAGGTGTGGGTCTTGAAGCACAGTGGGCGATGTGGTATTCCAGTGCCCTAACCCCCACACCACCTGCTGGCCCTTTCAATCCACATTTAACCCCAAAACTAGTGCACCCCCACTCTCTTCAAAGTAACAACTAATACATTTTGTACTTTTCACTTTTTCCCAAAAGTTTTATTATATATACCTAAACAATGTATTGTTTAATTTTTCTCTTTTTTTTTTTCTGGACTACATAAAAATGGTTTCAAAAGTTTGTAGTGTAAATGCCTTTTGACCACATTCAAGCGTGTCTTACTATGTCTTATTTCTGAATCTTGTCCTAGTTGTGTGGTCCTATCACGTGGGCCCAGTACTCAGTGTGAGCATAACTACTAACATTTTCTTTTTTTTTTTTTTGGAGAGATTTTCACTGTAGGGCGCGTGTGCTCACCAGACAGACAGAGAGAGACAGAGAGACAGAAAGCGAGAAATCACTCCCCAGGGGGGATGGTCACGTCGCAATCCCTTCTCCTCCATTCTCCTCTCGGGATCTTGGGCACGCACGCACACGCGCCCAGCGTGAGTTTTAAGCCACCAGGTCCGGGACGCGAACCGCGGTCGACTACGTGGGAGTCCAGCGACATAGCCATTACACTAACTGCTGGTTCCCACTACTAACATTTTCCAGATCAATATAATAAAGGAGTGATGTGCAATTAAAAATAAAAAGTGTGTAGTGTTCTGGAATTTCTCTCATTCAATACTGCATTCCTAAGATTTGTCTGCTCTGATTATGTACTGATCATCCAAACCTCATCTTTTTTTTTAATAATTATTTAATTTTATTTATTTACTCATTTATTTATTTTCATTTGACGAGAGAGAGAGAGAGAAAGTGAGAAAGCAAGCCGCCAGGTCCAGGACCTGAACCATGGTCAGCCATGTGGGAGTGTCCAGTGACCTAACCACCATGCCACCTACTGACCCCCAAGCCTCATCTTCTCATGCTTTCTCAGATCACAAGAGTACAAAGCAATCTTCCCTGTTTCTGAGTCTCCAGCACTATTTAAAGATGGAGACCAGCCAGTAGCATGGAGGTTAAACAGCTGGATCCCACATGGATGACCTTGTGGTTTGAATTCTGGACTCTTGTGGTTTGAAAAACATACCAGGCACATGTGCCTGTCTGTGTGCTCAAAATCCCGAAAGGAGGGAGAAATGGAGCAGAAGGAGTTGTAGTGGGACCATGTTCCACGTGGGGTCCTTTCTCTCTCTCTGGCAAGTACATGCACCCTCTGGCAAATTAAAAAAATAAATAAACAGGCTGGCAGCTGGCATGTTGGTAAGGATGCTGGACTCCCACATGGCCAACTGTGGTTCGAGTCCTGGACCTGGTGGATTGCTTTCTCACTTTCCTTCTCTCTGTCTCACACTCTGTCCCTCTCTGGTAAAATGAAAATAAATAAGTAAATAAAATAAAATAAAATAAAATAATTTTAATAAATAAAAAGAACTGAAACTGTACTTTTTTTTTTTTTTAAATAATTATCCATTTTGGAGGGCTGGCAGGTGGTATGGTTGTTAAGGGTGCTGGACTCTACATGGTCGACCACAGTTTGAGTCCCGGACCCGGCAGCTTGCTTTCTCCCAGCAACATAGCCATTACACCAACTACTGGTCCCACTTCCTCCCTTTTCCTCTTTCTCTCTCTCCCTCTCTGGTTAAATGAAAAATAAAGAGATAAAGTTTTTTTAAAAAAGGAATTATTCATTTTGGGGCTAGCAGGTGACATGGTGGTTAAGGCACTGGATTCCCACATGGCACCCTGTGGTTGGAGTCCTGGACCTGGTGACTTGCTTTCTCACTTTCCCTTTCTCTCTCACGTCAAATTAAAAAATAAATAAGAACAAACAAAATAAAAAAGAAGTCTAAAAAATAAATTATTAATTAATTTATTATTAACACTTTTTAATTTCCTAAAAGGAACATGCGCTCACCTGAGACACAGAGAGAGAGGGAACATGATAAAGCAAGCCACCAGGTGTGGGACTCCAGCAGTGGTCGGCCACATGGGAGTCCAGCACCTTAACCACTACATCTCCTGCTGGTTCTGTATCCCTTCACTTTGATCTTTGTATTTGTTTTTCCGCCAGTGGAGTACAGACTCTCTAGACAGAGACAGAGAGAGGGGAGGAGGAGAAAGCATCTCTCAATGGGATGTGGTCACACCACAATCTCTTCTACTTCTCCATGCTGTGAGATTTGGGGTACACAGCAGGGCATATTGTCCAAGCCTGTAGGGGCTGGAATTCAACAGCACAGTTGGCCATGTGGGATCTGGTTCCCTTACCCACTAGACTAAGGGTCGGCCCTTTTCCCTTTATCTAGGTGTCAGCTCCCAGGTGTCCCGCAGCGGAAGTCGCTGGTCATAGTGAAGAGCACCACACGGGGGAGCTGGGTGGCCTGGCCCAGACCATTTCACGTTGACAGGCTGGCCCTTCACCTTCCTGAGCCTCAGTTTCTGTACTTTCTGGAAAGGATTTTTGTGCGGAACTCCTGACATAAAGGAGATGTCGCACTTAGTTAACTGCGAAGCATCCTCCTTAACCAGGGGTACACCTCCATTGTCGCTCAGCTCCTAGAGAGGTCTGCACAAAGACCGGGCTGATGTTCGGCTGACAGTTTTTGGAGACAGGCGTGCATTCCTCAGGGCAGGTCCGAGATCCTTCCTTTCTTATGGATCTCCCAGGCAGTGAGGTCCGTAAGTAGTGAGGTCAGAGGTGAAGCGGCTGTGAAGACTGCCCGAGGCACAGACAGCGCTATATCCGCCAAAGGCTAGCAGGTAGTTGGTTACATTGACGCATGCGCACCTCTTTCCCCAAGCCCCGCAGAGACCCGGCCTAAATTGGTTGTTCTGCTCCGTTTTCTACCCATATAGGGGCGCACTCTTGCGTACGCATGCGTCTCGTCCAGGCTGCGGTTGGCTGACGGGCCCATCCGTCATTGGGAGAGCCAATGGCGTGAGCCTGGGGGACTCCACTTCCCGCGCAGCGATAGGGGGCGCTGGGAGTGGATCTGGGTCTTTGTCCGTATTCTCGCCCGAGTGGACGAAGTCGAGAGGTGCGTGTCCTGGTCGCCTGCAGCAAGTGCGGAGGTGTCGGTTGGAGCCTTGGCCTCGTCAGCTGTGTCACAGCGGGGAGGGAAGAGGGAGAGGAGGGAGTAGGGGACCGACGTAAAGGCGGCGCTGCTTCCTGGCAGTCCCCGAGAGCTAGTTGCCAGCCATTTACCAAGCGACACGTGTGTGCCCGACTGCCCGACGCACTGTGGAGTACAGAGCTCTCGCCTTCATGGGCGCTTGCAGTGTAAAGTCACTTTAATGCCCTCCTCTACGTCCCTTCTATCCCTTCACCTTAGATGGAGATTTTCTCTTTCCGAACCTGGAACCGCTCCATCGTCCCCGCCCGACTCCAGCAGGAAGGGCAGGGATTGGGTGCCACGGCCGGCGCCAGCCTCCCCTTTCCACGCATGGTAGTGACACGGGCGACCGGCTTCGCGAGTCACGTGAGGGCGGAGCCTGACTTGGGGGTGGGCGGGGCCACCCCTCCCTCTCCCAGGGCCGCTGGCGTCATCACCTTTTATTGGGCACGTGGCGACTGATGCGCAGTAAATAGGAGTGACTCTGGGCGGCCACCATGCGAAGGCGGGGACCACACTTTACGAGACCAAACAAACTGGCCCGAGCAAGGCCCTTAGAGCTGTAAACACGTGGAAGCAAGTACAAAGCAAGGGATGGTAAATGTAACCAATCTAACTGGAAGCACGAACCGTGGGCCTCCAGGCCAGTGATGACTTGACGGGAAGTGCTTAGAGAGTTGTGTTAAGAACCCTGTGGGAGGCTGCAGAACGATCCTTCCCAGAGCCATGGCTTCCTTTTGGGCCTGGAGTTTCCCTTCTGTGAAAGAGGAGGACAGGGGAATGGACATGCCCTCTGGTGGTGCAACCACACCATTTAAGACTGCAAACAGGTAGCATAGTGGTTAAGGTGCTGGACACTCCCACATGGCTGACCACCGTTCGAGTCCTGGACCTGGTGGCTTGCTTTCTCGGTTTCCGTCTGTCTCTGTCTCTCTCTCTATCTGGCTGTGTATCTCTTTCTGGTCAAATTAAAAATAAGTTAATGAATAAATAAAATTAATTCTTTAAAAAAAAAAAAAAGACTGCAAACGGATGTAAGCAGGCTGTACGGGCTCCAGTAGGAGCCACTTAGGGGCCTGGGGTGGAGTGCCCTGTGTCCCTTCCACATCCGCTGTTCCTGAAACAAGTTTCCACAATCACAAGGCTGGAAAAGTTACTCAGCCCATGGGACTGAGGGGTGAGTCAGAAGAACATGAGCAGAGAACTGGCCTGGCCTCCGCCTCGGCTAGGATCATCAGATACCACCCTTTGTGTCCCGTCTCCCAAGAGCAACCTCTGGGGGTAGGGGTCCAGTGGGTGCTAACTCCTCCGTGTCTCAGAACCAGGAAACAGACTCTCCCCGTTTGAGCTGGCATTCCTTCAGGAGCTGGTCCTGCAGCTGGGAAGTAGAAGAGAAGCTGCAAAAGATTACCACACCCTTCAGTATTAAAAACCCCTCGGGTCTGTAGAACTCCTCTAGAACTCCGTAGTTTACAAAGTGCCCTTTCACACGCATTACCTCACTTTAGCCTCACTGAACACATACTGTGTGCCAGGCACTGAGCCAGATGCAAAAATGGATTAGGGAGTGCATTTTTAAAAGGAGCTTTCATTCCAGTTGTAGAGAGAAAATAGAAACCAGCAACCAGCATTTCCGGGTAGGATGAGGTAGATGCTATAAAGAAAGGGTAGATGCCTAAGAGCCTCTCAGCCAGCTGCGCTGGACGGGGAGGGAGAGCAATCAGGAAGCGTTTCATGGAGTCAAAGTCGAGTAGGGCAGTTTTTTGCTCACAGACCTCCTCTTATCCAAGTCCGTTCATCTATTTTCATGCCTCTGACCAGTGGCAGTAGTAAATACTCTTTCTCTTCAATACCTGCTAAATTCATCCTCTTCTCTCCATCTCTGCCCGTGTCTATTGGGATTAGACTTTCACTACTTCTGTTTCCAGAGGATCTGGACTGGCCCACTCACCTCAAATGCTGCATTCTTTCCAACTGGTTTGCAGCATGATGGTTCAAGGGAGCTTTCTGAAACACTAACCTCTGCCTAAAATCTTATTTATTTTGATTTTTGTGTCTTTTTCTTTCTTTTTTTTTTTTTTTTGCTATAGGGCACGTGCACTCACCAGACAGACAGAGAAAGAGAGACAGAAAGTGAGAAATCACCCCTTGGGGGGGATGGCCACACCGCAATCACTTCTCCATTCTCTTCTCGGGATCTAGGGCACACATGCACACATGCCTGGCGTGAGTTTAAGTCACCGGGTCTGGGACTCGAACCGTCGTCGACTACATAGGAGTCCAGCGACATAGCCATTATGCCAACTGCTGGTCCCCAAAATCTTTTTTATTTTTTTGGAAGAGATTTTTGCTATAGGGTATGTGTCCTTGCCAGAGAGACAAGACTGACAGAAAACAAGAAATCACCCCCAGGAGGGATGCCACACTGCAGTCCTGGTATGAGTTATTTTGTTGTGTTTTGTTGTTGTTGGGAGAGGTTTTTGCTATAGGGTATGTGTGCTCACCAGACAGAGAGAGACAGAAAGCGAGAAATCAACCCCCAGGGGGGATGGCTACGCCGCAATCCCTTTTCCATTCTCCTCTCAGGATCTTGGGCACGCGTGCACACGTGCCCAGTGTGTTTAAGCTACCGGGTCCAGGACTTGAACTGTGATCGACTACATGGGAGTCCAGCAACATAGTTATTACACCAACTGCTGGTTCCAACACAGCATGAATTCTAAGCTGCTGAGTCAGAGACTTGAACCACAGTCAACTACATGGGAGTCCAGTGACATAACCATTACGCCATCTGCTGGTCCCACTGCTTAAAATCTTTTGATGACCAAATGTCTGCAGAATAAAGTCCAAGTCTTGGTGGCCAAGGTCCTTCCTAGTGACGCCTGTGACTCCTCTGACTCCTTCAGCTCTATGTGCTATTTAAGCCGCACCGCGGTATTTGGTTCCTGAAGACACCATTCTACTCCATACTTCCCATCATTCCTGCCACAAGACATGCCTTCCCTGCCCCCTGCCCAGAAAACTCATACATGTCTTCCAAATGCAGCTCTGACACCTCCTCTAAGAAGTCCCCCGGGGCCAGCTGGTGGCATGGTGGTTAAGGTGCCAGACTCCCACATGGTCGAGCCCTGGACACAGAGGTTTGAAAATCACACTGCGTCTCAGGGCCAAGGGGCATGTCCACCCCTGCCCTAGTTCACAGGTGGTAAGCCTCAGGCCCTAAAGGAGGTGCTGACTCTGGAAGACCTTCTCTTGGGGAGAATAGAGAATGGCTGTCCTTACTGGGGGGTAATCTCTCACTTTCCCTCTCCTGGTTCTCTGGCAAGTGCACTTGCCCCATGGCAAAAACTTAAAAAAAAAAAAAAAAAAAAGTCTCCCCTGATCTCTATCCATTTAGATTTGGGTGCACCTCATTTCTGACCCCAAAAGTCCCCTAATGCCCTTCCTCCGTGACGTTGAAGATGTGAGTGGTTCGGTTTTTGGTTCACTTTTCGTCCCCTCTACACTGAGCTGTCTACACCCCAGTGCCTAACACAGTCTCACGCAGTAGGTGCAATCAGTTGCATTTCACACAGGAGGGGTGAGCGAGGACACGGGTCTGCCTGGAGATCCTGGGATGCACGAGGAGTGGCATGGACTCCGCCAGGGAAAGGCTTTTTTTCTCTTTATTTTTTTTCACGAGTCAGAGACAGGCAGCCCCAACAGAGTCTTCACACCGCAACCCACTGCCAGTCCCAGACAGCTAGGAGCCTGGGAACGCACTCGCACACCTGGCGGGCAAAGGGAGGTCTCGGGACAGAGACAGAACGTTCCCACGTGGGCGGGCCTCACAGAGCACTGTTACATTGTGCCACCAGCTGGCCCCTGGTGCTGGCTCTTTCAAGGCACCAGGAACCAGCTGAGTCTGGCCTGCCTACGGGGGGTTAGCTCGGCAGAGCTAGGCCAAGGTGCGGAGGACAGATGGGAGAAGGGAGGAGAGTGGGGTAAGCCAGGTCAGCTCTGTTTTAGAGAATCAGGCTCGGGGAGGTGGTGACTACCGAAGGCCACACCACTGCAGAGTGCTAGATCCAAGAGTGGGCTAGTGCTAAGATGCAGAGATCTCTGTGCCATAGCATAAGGGCAGTGGGGGCTCCAAGGCTGCCCGGATGTGAGAAGGATCTGCGTGTGCAGTGCTCAAACCTCTGTGGCTTAATATGACACACTTATTTCCTCTTCACACAGGCCAGTCAGGTGCCGGACACCTTACCACGGTTTAGCAATCCAGGCTGCCTCCCGCTCCCACCCCAATAGGGTGTGTGCACTTGCCAGAGAGGGGGAAATTGAGAAATCATCTACTTGGGGGATGGCCACACCACAATCCCTTCTCTATTCTCCTTTTGGGATTTTGGGCATGCACACACAAACCTGGCATGATTTTTAAGCTACTGGGTCTGGGACCTGAACCACTATCAGCCATGTGGGGGAGTACAGTGCCTTAACCACTATGCCACCTGCTGGCCCAATCCAGGCTGCTTTGATTTGCACTCTACCTCTACAAGGGCTGCCAGCATTCTACCTGCAGGGATGGCGTCCTGGGAGAGTCAGGTCCTAGCTGCATCTCAGAAGGGACACACTCCTTCCCTGGTCAGATCTAGCCCATGGCCTGCCTGACTGCACAGGGACAGGGAGACACGAGCCTGTGTGCCAGGAAGGGAAGAGAGCAGGGGCTATCTGCGGGCAGTGGTAACGGCTACCCAAGACACCAAGGCCGATGCTTTTGGAGATGGAGGGACAGGCCAGGCCATCTAAGGAAGAGAGGAGCCGGAGGCTGTGCTCGCACTAGGGGTGTTAGGTCAGAGCAGTTCTGGTCACCTCAGAGAAGGCCCTCTCTCCCACGGGCACGGGTGAGCTGCGGTGTACTTGGCTCCAGTGGGGTCTCACCTGGAGTGGCGTCTCAGCCAACGGGAACTCTAAGGTCGGAGGATGAACTCACTCAATGGCTACCGACAGGAGGCCTCCGTTCTCAGCCCTGGGCCTCTCCAAAGGCTGATTAGGTGACCTACACCGGCACATGACTTCTGCAGGGCTGGCGAGAGAGGTAGAAGCCACTAGGAGTGACTTAGCCTCGAAGTCATGTGCCCTCACCTCTGCCTGTGCCTCATCTGGCTGGCTGAGGGAGGGGCTACAGCAGGCAGGGGTGGCTGGGGGCCGCCTCCTCTGGAGGGTGGCATTCTCTGACCCCTTCCTGCCGGCCTCCCTGGTCCGCTCTGCCACTGCAGAGGGAGAAGTGAGGTGAAGTCTGTAGTGACCTTCTGGGGGAGCCAAGGCCGAGAGACAATCACATTTTGCAGACAAGGAAACCAGAGGCCCGGTGATGGCGGGTTACCCGCCCGACTCCCAGGTGTGCTGGCAGCAGCCCGCAAGTACAGCAGCCAGAGCCTCAACCAGCAGTGTGGACGCTGGGCGCCTCAGGCCTGTCTCCACCATGGTTCGTGGGCCCCCACGCAGTTTGCCTCTGCAGCACTGGGCACAAGACAGGTTCAGGAGAAGCCAAGTCCTGCCAGTAGTGGGCCAGTGCCTCGGCTGCTGCGCCTGCCTCCCCACGCAGGCCGGGGCAGCTGTGCAGGGCAGGAGGCGGAAGTAAGGGCAGCCCACCCCGCAGAAGGGTGCCGGAGTATGCGAGCAGGGCAGGAGAGGCTCCCTGGCTTCGTATAGTATTTCCAAAGTCAGGCCAGGGCAGATACCCTGCCGAGGGAGCTCCGTCCTGTGCCTGGCCAGTTCCTGCCGCGGGCTTTTCAGCCACCGAGGGGCTCTGCTGAGCTCTGCCCACACCCAACACCCCTCTGTTCTGAACCTGACCTGGGGTGGCATTTCTGTCTTCCCTGTGTTCCAGCATCCCTCCTGTGGCTGCCAACTGGACAAGCCCTCCTTAGTCTTAGGGATGCATCTGGAAGGGTCTCACCTGCAGACCCCACCCAGACACCTGGATGCTCCCAGCCCTGCAGGCTGACCCCACCCCTCCCGGAAAGGCGGAGCTCTGGCCCCACCCTGGCAGGCCTCACCAGCCCTTCCTCCCCTCCCAGCCACGCCAAATAAACCAAAACCCAGGCCGAAGTATCAGAAACGTGTATTCTTTTTCTTTTAATAGTAAACCTCTTTACAACAAATATAGTGAAAGAGTTTTCAAACAAAACTCATAAGAATCTCAAGGACTTTGTCTTTTCTTATTGTGTAGAATACTAAGAAAGCATCACCGTACAGCACGAAAAGAAATATCGAAAACAAATCAACAGCCACACACTTGGACTCGCCCTGCCGGGCCCCAGGGGCCCCAGGAGTGTGGGTGATTGTCGGGTTTGGGGGTGGGGCACCTCCACAGTCGGTCGTCCCTCCCCTCCTTCCCTCCGGCCCTCCCTCTTCCCACCCCCCTCCCTCTGGGAATTGGATGGGGAGGAGGAGAGAATCCAGACTCTCCACGTCATCTTCTGCCCCCCCCCCCCACGTTTTCCTTATAAAATGCCCCCGGGGGGGGGGGGGAGGGGA
>NW_006159943.1:876732-881168 GCF_000334495.1 Tupaia belangeri chinensis
CCTCCCCCCCGGCCCTCCCTCTTCCCACCCCCCTCCCTCTGGGAATTGGATGGGGAGGAGGAGAGAATCCAGACTCTCCACGTCATCTTCTGCCCCCCCCCATCATGTTCCTTCTAACAACTGCCCAGGGGTGGGGAGGGCAGGAGAGGAGAGCGAGGAGTTCCCAGGCTCCATGTCTCCGCTCCACGAGAGCTGAAACTCACCCCCACCCCACCCCAGGGGATTCCAGAGTCAGTTAAAAATATATAGAGATATAGATATTTCTAGATACACTTTTACATCATTTCTGTCTCTCCAAACAAATAAATAATCAGCAAGAGAAGGTGCTTTAACTTCCTTCCTGTCCAAGGTGGGGAGGGTCAGTCTCGCTGCACTGGGGGCACTGGTGGGAGCAGGGGAGACGGTGTGTCCCACTGAGTGGGGGTCCTCCTGCCACTGTCCCTGAAAGCTGCGGGGACTTGGGGAGGGAGGGGCAGTGGATGACTCCAGTGGTTACTTTGGCAAATGCCCAGTTCTTCAGAGGGAGTGGGTGGTGGCATATTTGGCTTGTGAGGGAAGAAGAAATTAAGTTCCCCCTTGAGGTCTGGGTTCCCAGGCACCCATTCATCTGGCCAGCCAGGAGCCCCTACCCCCAAGCAAAACCTAGGGATACTGAATTGCAAAAAACGTCACATATTCATTCACAGACCGCCTCCTGCCCCCAGGGACAGAGAACACGCGCACACACACACACACTCATGCTCACACTCACACACATGGTAATCTAAAGCCAGGTTTGCCTTTCTGTGGCAGAGGGCAAAACTGGGAATATTGCACCGTGAACTGCCGGGGCCCCCGTCCCCACCCCGTGGTTAATGGTGGCCAAACCCCGCCAAGGAAGGTGGGCAGACTGATGGTGGCAATAGCCTGAGAAGAGAAGGCCAGTCACTCAACACTTGCTGAGCACCTGTCACTCACCCATTCAGCATTTACTGAGCACCTACTGTGTGCCAGGCACCGGGCAAGGCTCTAGGCACACACACAAGCCTAAGACGACACCCTGGCTTCTTAGATGGCCCAGCTCAAATCTCATCAATTCTCCAACTCCCCCCAGACACCCGCAGGGAGGAGGAAGGTTCTGCTCCCGCTCGGTTAAGCAGTGAGTCAGAAGGACCTCTACCCAGTTGAGGAAAGAGCTTCAGGGAGGAGGAAGAGGGGATCTGGGGGAGTGGGGAGGGTGGACTGCTGTGTGCACAGGAGAGGTTCCTGCGGGGAAGCCCTGCAGGGCAGAGCTAGGGCTGTAAGGAGAAGCAGAGGGCTGAGGCCCAACTGCCCCTATCTGCAGTGGAGATGCGTCAGGCTGCGGGTAAGAGCAGGAGGAGCAGCCAGAAGGGATGAGGGTCATGGAGCCGGAAGCCAGGGCTGTGTGGCTGCAACGGCCACCTGTCCCTCTGTAAACACACACCCAGCCACACGCAGACACGGAGGTGTCCTCAGAGCTCCAGACACTCGGAGGTTCAAGCTGACGCCCAGAAGGGCTCGAACACACAGAGGGACGCCCAGGCACAGGCACGCACGCACACACGCACACCAAAGGACACCCAGGCGCGGGCACGTATGCACACACGCACACACATGCACACCAAGGGACGCCCAGGCGCGGGCACGTATGCACAGGCACGCACGCACACACGCACACCAAGGGACACCCAGGCATGGGCACGTGTGCACACGCGCACACACACCAAGGGACACCCAGGCATGGGCACGTGTGCACACGCGCACATACACACACACCAAGGGACACCCAGGTGCGGGCACGTATGCACACACACACACCCACCAAGGGACACCCAGGCGCGGGCACGCATGCACCCACGCCACCAAGGGACACCCAGGCGCGGGCACGTATGCACACACGCACACACACACACCAAGGGACACCCAGGCGCGGGCACGTATGCACACACGCACACACACACACCAAGGGACACCCAGGAGTGGGCATACATGCACACGGATGCACACACAAACACCAAGGGACGCCCAGGTGTGGGCACGCACGCACACACGCACACACATGAACACAAAGGTATACCTAGGTGCAGGCACTCACACACGCACACACAAACACAAAGGTACACATGCATACGTGCACAGGCACACATGCATACACACACATGAACACGAAGGTACACCCAGGCGCAGGCACACACGCACGCACACACAAATACGAAGGTGCACCCAGGCGCAGGCACGCACACACACGTGCACACACACAAACACGAAGGTATACCCAGGCGCGGAGATACCAGAGGCCTTCGGGAACACTCAGGTGTATGCTCTCAGCCCTCTGCTTCTGGTTCCTTCCCTGCACCAAGTGGCAGAATACTGCAAGAGGCGGGGTCACAGAGGCGGGCAGTCACCTACCACCAAACCAGGCCTTGTCTAACTCTACTCTATTGGGGACACCCCTTGGGAGGGGCGCTGCACCCCGTGGGCAGAGGAGCTGCTGTGTGAAGGAGTGGGCGGGGGAGGGGGCGGCCCCCATCTCCCTGCCATGTCACCCCGTGCCGGCCTCTTGGGTGGGGGGTGGCCGGCAGGGTTTGATCTCTGCTGCAGCCCGAGGTCTCAGCCCTGGCCAGCAGCCCTCACAATGGAGGCAGCAGAGAGGGCATGAGGGGGCGAGGGGGGCAAGAACAACAGCAGAAGAATCTTGTCTGTACAGTACGGGCCGTTTGAGTCATTATTATTACAATATACTTTGACAAAAATAGAATCTCATTTCATATCAATACAACAACAACAACAAAAAAAACAGTTTCCTGGACTGTTACACCGCTAACGTTTTCCAAAGGTTGCTATTTACAATTACAGTAGCCAAGAGGGAAGGTAGGATGCGGCCTGGAGGCGATGGGACAGGAGGTAGCGAGACAGTGAGGGAGCCAAGAGCAGGGAGGTGGTGGGCGAGGAGCAGGAAGGAGGGCAGGGGCTGCAGAGGGCTGGGGAAGGTGGCCCTCCTGCCCACGCCCACAGGCCAGCCCCGTGTCCCTCTGGGTAACTGTGCTGGCAAGGCAGAGGAAGTCCCTCCCCACGCTTGCCCGTACTGCAAGGGTTCTGGCCCTCAGGCACGCCAGGGAAGCCACCTTGCTTGAGTTCCTCTCCCCAGCTCTCCCTGCACGGCGGCCAGCTTTCCAGAGCGAGTCCGCCAAGGGCCAGGGAGCTATTGCACTGTTTATCCTGGAGACGAGCTAGGAAGGCGAGGGGCCCACCCCCCCTGCCAGCCTCCTGCCCTCCTCAGCCCTCTCCTCCTGGCTTTGTCTCTCTCTCCAAATGTGCTTCCAGAGAGGACCCCCGCCCCTGCTCCCAGCCACACAGTCCTGGGCAGCCTTCCCGGCTCCAAGCTTAGCCAGCACCCACACGCCTTGGGGTGCAGACCCCAAGAGTTGGTGAGGGTGGCTGTGTGTGCACAGGGGCATGGAGGGCCAGGCTTGGGGTCGCTGCCCCACCACGTGCCTACAACCACGTGAACAGCCCAGAGCAGAGGCCCTTTCAGACCCTCTGCCTCACTGTCCCCTTGAAACACAAACCCACCCGCCAAGTCGACCAGGGCTTCAGTCTGCTGTCTGGGTTTTGTGTTGTTTGGTAGCTTTTTGGTTATTTCCCTCTCTGGGGGATGGGGTGGAGGCTCCACATGCAGGGCTCGGCGCCTGTCCTTTCCCACGGCCCGTCGGCCCCCACCCCCCTCCTGCAGCATATGTGTACAACGTGCAAAGTGTCCCCCCCTCCCCGCAAAAAAAAGAGAGGCCCCCAGCCAGAGAAAATGGTGGGGGGTGTAGAAAGAGGGGATGACAGCATCCTCCCTCTCCAAAGCGAGAATCCAAATTAAAAAAAATATAATAATAATAATAATAATATAATAATTATACACAAATGTAAAAGTCAACAGGACACGGAGCACAAGGAAGGAAGTGGGGTCGAGCGGGAGGAGCCCAGGACAGGGAGGCACGGGCGGAGAGATTGTCAACTCTTCATCAGGGAGGCTGAGAGGGGAGTGGGAATCGTCACTTTAATGTCTGTGAAGAGAGGAGACGGAGAAGGGGGTATGAGGGGGTGGCCCAGCTACAGGCGTACACCCCCCACCCCCTCTCCCCTCGGGCAGGGTTCTAGCGTCAGGGCCCGTGGTGTGGGGGGGAGTCTTCGAGCAGAGGACTGATGCTGGGAGGGGAACCTGGGCCTTTGGGGGCCGAGGGGTGTTGGTGCTGCCAGAAAGGGTTGGTGGAAGGGTTGGCCGGCCACAAGGCCTCTAGGTGGGACGGCAACAGGCTGGGGCACATGGGGCAGTCCCTGGGTGCGGCGGACACCGGCCGACAGGGGTGATGCTACAGTACCCAGGTATCGAGCCGCATCCTCTTCACGGCAGAGGCCCCGGCCCCGCCGACGGCGCCCGCGCGCCG
>NW_006159943.1:881644-882358 GCF_000334495.1 Tupaia belangeri chinensis
GCATCCTCTTCACGGCAGAGCCCTCGGCCTCGGGCTCTGCGGCCGGGCGCAGCAGGCCCAGTGTGGGCCCGAAGTCCCCCCGTCCGTCATCCCGGTCCCCCGTCTCATAGGATCCCCCAGCCGGGCTGCTGAGACCGTCGCCAGGCTCGGGGCGGGCGGCTGGGAACACAGCTGGAGGGGGAGGCGCAGGGCTGCGCTCCCGGCTTGGGGACACCGGTTCCGACTTGATGCTGATGTGGGGGTGGGTGGTGACCGTGAGGGCGGCACCCACGTGGGGCAGGGGGCTGCCCGGGCTGGAGGCAGGCGGTGGGGACAGGGGGTGGAAACAGAGGAGGTGAGGGACAGAGAGACACAGGAAGTCAGAGACAGAGTGAGAAAGGACGGAGAACATTGGGGGGTGAGGGGGGAGAGAAGTACAGAGAGGAAGAGACCAGGACAGGGTGGGTCAGGGGAAGGGGAGAGAGAAAAACACGCTATATTAGTTCTCTCACCCCACGCTGTCCCGCAGCCCAGCTCTCCACCCGCCCCGGGGCCAGCTGGGGAAGGGGCTCAGGCCGAGTGCCCTAGGTCTGCCCGCACCTCGCCTGCACTGCCGGACAGCCCAAGGCCCGGCTCGGCAGAGCCCCGGCCCCCCCCTCCTGGCACTCACATGAGGTTGCTGAGAGAGACGGGGACCAGGTGGGGCTGCGGCTGCGGGGGGTGTGGGGCAGGGAG
>NW_006159943.1:882379-883222 GCF_000334495.1 Tupaia belangeri chinensis
TGGCTGCGCCTGCGCCTGCGGAGGCTGTGGCTGCTGCGGCTGCTGGGGCTGTTGTGGCTGTTGCCAGGCGGTGACGTTGCCTAGCGACAGCCCCCCAGGCGAACTGAAGGCTGGTAAGGAGGAGAGCTCTGCACTGGTCAGCTGGTAATCTGCAGGGGAGGAAGAGCCAGGGTGAGCCGGGCCCACGGGCGAGTACTCCAGGCAGCCACGGAGATGTGGGACAGGTGGCGGCCCCTGACTGGCTGTGAAGGACTCGGATTCTGGGAAGGTGGCACTCAGTGTTAAAGAAATGTAAGTTACAATAGCCCTGAGGTTTTTGTTTGTTTGCTTTTAGTTTTTTAAGGTTTTTGCTATGGGGCATGTGTGCTCATTGGAGAGAAACAGAGACAGTGAGAGGGAAAGTGAGAAATCACCCCCCAAGGGAGATGGCCACACTGTAATCCCTTCTCCTCCATTCTCCTCCTGGGATTTTGAGTGTGCGCACACACAAACAAACACACACACACACACACGTATACCAGCAAGTTTTAAACCACCTAGACCAGGACTCGAACTGTGGTTGGCCATGTGGGAGTCCAGCACTTTAACAACTACACCAGCTGCTGGTCCCAGAAGTGAATCATCTTCAATAATTCATGAGTAGGAGCCAGTCGGAGGTGTGGTGGTTAAGGCGGCTAGATCCCATATGGCTGACCGCATGGCTCAAGTCCCAGACCTGGAGGCTTGAAAAACACGCTAGGTGCATGTACTTGTGTGTGAAAATCCTGAGAGGAAATAGAGAAGAGATTGCAGGGTGACCATTCCCCATGGGGGGGGGTGCTTTTTTTAAAAAAAATAATTATT
>NW_006159943.1:883325-888736 GCF_000334495.1 Tupaia belangeri chinensis
CCGGGATTCAAACTGTGGTCAGCCATGTGGGAGTGTCCAGTACCTTAACCACCATGCCACCTGCTGGCCTTTGGGGGGTACTTTCTTACTTTCTCTCTCTCTCTGGCTCCAGTGAGTGTACACATCTTACATAAAACTACCAAAAAACCAACCAAACAAATACATAATCATGTTTAGGCATGGCTGTTAAAATGACAATTAACGGAGACCAGCAGAGGGTGTAATGGTTACATTGCTAGACTCCCACAGAGTTGAGCAGTTGGAAGACTCCCACAGAGTTGAGCGGTTTGAGTGCAGCTTAAAACTCACTCCATGTTTGTGCGTGCCCCAAATCCTAAGAGAATGGAGGAGAAGGGGTTGTGGCATGGCCATCCCCCAGGTAGTGATTTCTCGCATTCTCTCTGTTTCTGTCTCTCCAGCGAGCGCATGCGCCCTATAGTAAAAATCTGTCTAATAAGACAATTAACGAAAAGAAACAGGAGGAGGAGGGGAAGGGAGTAGGAAGGTCTAGTACACGTCTGTCAACGCTTCACCTGCCCAGGCTCTAACTGCCTTTGACCTGACTGCTATCAATACTGCAGAGGAAGGCCAGGTGAAGGGTGCCTTAGAAGCAAAGCACTGCAACCAGGGCCCTGCCTTCCCTTCTGCACAGCCACAGCCTCCTCTAGACTCAGCACATAAACTAGGCTGCAGCAAGGGTTCAAGCTGCTGAGCCACACGGCACAGTGGACGCAGGTCTGCTCCCCAGTCCTCGAGCCCCTGCAGCACTCAGGTCACAAGGGCAGCTGGGAGAGAGCCCGGGGGCCAGTGTCCCCACAGGGGTGCTCAGTCGTTCCTAAAATGCCTATCTTAATGAAGACCGTGATGTCTGCACTGCTGCAGATCAAAGAACTGACAGCCCTGTTATGGTTCGTGCTGCGTCCTGTTTGGGACAGTCTAGAAACTCCTTCCCTGAGGACCACAGTGAGGCTGCACTGTGACAGTGACGGGGGCACACGGTGGTGCAGACTGCACCTCCCTGGTCATCCCGACACCGCTCCCCACCACACTATGACTCAGGGGCTCATTTACTCTGGCCCTGTTTTGATGTGTGGTGTATGGTATTCTCTGCGATATGGCAATACGGTTACAGGCGTGAGCTGTGAGGTCACACTTCCTGTCTACCTCGACTTATAGGCTGCCCGACCCTGGGCCAGTTCCTCCTCCCTGCCTATAAACTGGAGGCAATAATCCTGCCTCCCTCACAACAGCTACCGGGCGGACTGCGCAGTTACTGCACAGAAGTCATGCACGGCAGCGTCTGGCTCAGGGTAGATGTTCAAAACACCGACCCACCATTATCACAGAGGGGGGCCACTGCAGCTTGTTTTGCGGGAACTGCCCCAGGAAAGCCTGTGGCAGAGCTAAGACAAAACCCCAGGATTTCATTAGTTTTGTTTGTTTGTTTATATTTTTGCCCTAGGGCACATACACTTGCTGGAGAGAGAGAGAGACAGAGGGACAAAAAGTGAAACTCATCCCCCAGGGGAATGGCCATACTTCAATCTCTTCTCCTCCATTTCCCTCTTGGGATTTTGGGCATGCATGCACACACACTGTGCCTGGCATGTATTTTTAAGCATGGATTTGAGATTCGAACTGCAGAATTGGCAATATGCAATCGAGTGCCTTAACCACCATGCCACCTGCTGGCTCTCGATTAAGTTTTAAATCTCACTTTTTTTTTTTTGGAGAGGTTTTTGCTATAGGATGTGTGCACCCGCCCAAAAGAAAGAGAGACAGAGAGACAGAAAGCAAGAAATCACCACCCAGAGGGGATGGCCACGCCGCAATCCCTTCTCCTCCACTCTCCTCTCGGGATCTTGGGCACACACACACATGCGCCCGGTGAGTTTAAGCCGCCAGGTCCGGGACTCAAACCACGGTCGACTACATGGGAGTCCAGTGACATAGCCATTACGCTAAACGCTGGTCCCTAAATCTCACTCTTTTTTTAAAAAAAATTCTTTATTTAATTTTACTTATTCTTTCATTTATTTTAATTTGACCAGAGAAAGATACATAGAGAAGTGAGAAAGTAAACCATCGGGTTTGGGACTCGAACTGTGGTTGGCCACGTGGGATTGTCCAGTACCTTAACCACCATGTCACCTGCTGCTTCCCCAAGTTTTAAATTTCACTCTTAGGAGGTTCATGGTTGCCTCTGATCTCACCATGCTGTTCAGGAGTTTTTATTGTTTGTTTGTTTGTTTTTTGAAGAAGTCTTTACTATAGGGCGCATGCGCTCGCCAGAGAGAGACAGAGAGACAGAAAGCGAGAAATCACCCCCCAGGGGGATGGCCACGCCGCAGTCTCTTCTCCTCCCTTCTCCTCCCTTCTCCTCTTGGGATCTTGGGCACACATGCACACGTGCCCAGTGTGAGTTTAAGCCACCAGGTCCGGGACTCGAACTGCGGTTGACTACACGGGAGCCCAACGACATAGCCATTATGCCAACTGCTGGTCCCCTGCCCAGGAGTTTTGAGGTACTTATAGAATACTTAAAAAGCAGGGCACAGGCAAAAACGAGCCCTAGGACTATTTCCAACACCGTTTTACCAACCAGGGAGCCGAGCTCAGAACAACCGTGCCATGCTCGAGGCCTCAGTGAGTGAATGGTAGAGACCCAACTTCCAGTCCTGCATTGTCCCTCCAGACCCCAGCCTATCTACTGGGAGGCCTGGCTCCCTGGGACTGGGAGGCATGACCTCAGGCCACCTGGCAGCCTGCTCAGTCTGCTCCCAAGGCCATCACAGCCAGACCTCTGCGGCCAGTGTCACGCCAGGCCTGTCCCCAAGACATTACCATAGCCAGATGACCCGGAACTTGAACCGGGGCCAAGGACTGTAACAGTGAACAACTGAACAGCGCCGTGTTCTTGTGGTTGTGTTTATACACCTAGGGGCACCTGCAAACACCTGCTGTTTAAACTGAGGGCTGCTTAGCCACTCCTGCAGCAGGAAGAGCTCAGTCTCTGGGTCAGAGAGGGTGTGAGAGAACTCGCACCTTCCAGGGGCCCCTAGGACAGGCCCAGGGCAACTGCTTTCACCCTGACTGACAAACGGAATCTGTATGTCTGACCCTGCTGAGTGCTTCCCAGGTTCACTGACACCAACTAACTTTCCTTCTGCTTCACAAAGACTGCAGGCCCCCCGAGCCAACGGCGGGGAAGCACCACCGTGGGATTCCCAAGTAGACAACAGCTCCAGAGTAGCTCCGAAAAGTCCCAAGTTGCCCCCCCCAACCACCAAAAACCACCCCCACCCGCCCCCGGCCCACCCTGCCAGCTTTTCGAGTTGCCAGAGCCCGAGTGGCGGGGCTCAGAGACCTCCCGTCTGCCCGCTCCTCTCACAGATGGGAAGACCGGCCCACAGTGTGACTTCTGAGGCTGTAAGGGCATGATAGCCCAGAACACACACGGGTGCACACGCGAGGGACATGCATGAGCAGACATCTGGGCGGTGATGCCTACAAAGACAGGCCAGAGTCTGGCCCGCAACACGAGACAGTTCATCCGGCTCTGCCCTGCCACGAGGGGCTCTCCTTGGGTGGCCACCCATGGGCAGTGGGTTCTGTGGGCCTCTGTGTTGGTGTCTGGTATCGGCTGGCACTGCTCTGGACCAGAGGTCCGGGGAGGGAGGAGGGCGGGTTTCATCTTTTGGTCTAGTCTGATCTCATCATAGGAAGGGCCCTGACACATGCCATTCACACGCAAGAGACCCCAGGCATGAAGGTCTCCTTGGCTGGGATGGCCCAGGTTCCCCAGCCACGCCTACGCTCTGAAGCCAGGCGAGGCGCCTCTCCATACCAAGTCCTCCCTGACCCGGCGGCTTGGAGCGCAGGAGAGTGTGGCCGAGGCTCAGACTGTTCTCAGTGGGTGTGAGTGTGCGGCACAGGCCAGGACAGCCCCGAGGACCCTGGACGGCCCCAGCACTGGGTGTCCTGTCTGAATTCCTTTCTCCAGACACCTCGCCCGTCCTCGAGTGACTTCTGCACCTTCAGTCCCTCCCCAACAACCTTCACGGTCTTCCTCCTTCCCTACCCTCGTCATCCCACCCTCAAGCCCACACGGGGCCTCCCCTCCTCCACTGCCCCTGGCTTTCCTAGGCAGTTGGCAGACAACCACAACCGTGCGACCGCTCCAGCCTCCTCGGCCTCCCTGTCTCCTCTGTCCCTCATTCTTTCACCCTCCTCAAAGAAGCCCCTCTTCACAACCCCACACCTGGAGTCCAGAGCCTGGTTGGCCTGAGCCATCTTCTCAGCCCATCTCATCCTGTCTCCTCCTCAGACTAGAGATCTCCTGTATGCAGGCCCTTCCTCCCCTAGTAGACTCCATATTAAAAATAAAGGCGGCTCAGTGTGTTGGAATTTCAGACAAAAGCAAAAAATCTTTTTTTTAGCATATCTTTTTAAAAAAAAAAAACAACTTATTTTTATTTAACTTTCTCTCTGAAACTCAAATTTAACTGGACATTCTGCTTTATTTACTATCAGGTCATCAAAAAAGTCATGACATATTTTTCTATGTGTTTTTCTGTGCAAAAATGTGTCGTGACTTTTCCGATGACTCAATAAACCTGGCAACTGTAATTAGGTGGGGGCTCCCCCAAATCAAGGCCTTGCTCAGAATCGGGCCTCCCCAGGGAGGTCTGGCACCCCTCTGGCCATGCACCTGCCCAGCCCGAGCGCACACATGTACACGTCACGCCAACACTCACCTGTGTTGTAGGCAGTGGGCATGGAAGAGAAGGGGAGGCCCTGGCTGAGTAAACTTGGTGTTGCCACGGAAACCACTGGGGTGGTGAGCGAGTGGGTAGACTGGGAGACCCCGAGGCGCTGGGCATTGTTCTGCAGGAGAAAACGGAGTCAGGAGATGACAGAGGGTGAGGTGCCGTACGCTCGCCCTCCATGGCAAGGCTGAGGTGGGTCCCTGAATCCCAAGGCCCAGGTGGGGGGCCTTCTCAGGCCCCCATAGCTACACACACACGCACACACGCTGGTACATTTGCAGACACTATGATCCATGGAGAGAAATGAGCTTGCAGCTCCCCCACACCTACACACACGAGAGAGGAGGGCATGCACGCCGGCTGTGGCCCCAACACTGATGCCTGGAGTCCTGGGGCAGAGGAGAGAAGGGAGACAGCCCTCGTCCCCCAGCTGGTCTCTCTACCATCACCTGCATGCTCGGCCTGGTGACGGCATACTAGCATCTGCGAGGGGAACGCAGGGCCTGGCGTGGCGTGTGCCTGCGTGTATGCACACACGTGTGTGGGGCTGTCAGCTCCATCTGCCGCTGAGTCACTTGTTTATTCCAAATCCACGCTGGGGCCGAAACTGCCGCCGTGTTGGCCGCCCAAGCCTGTCTGGCT
>NW_006159943.1:889109-900240 GCF_000334495.1 Tupaia belangeri chinensis
GTTCGTTGGGCTTCTGTGTTGGTGTCTGGTATCGGCTGGCACTGCTCTGGACCAGAGGTCCGGGGAGGGAGGAGGGCGGGTTTCATCTTTTGGTCTAGTCTGATCTCATCATAGGAAGGGCCCTGACACATGCCATTCACACGCAAGAGACCCCAGGCATGAAGGTCTCCTTGGCTGGGATGGCCCAGGTTCCCCAGCCACGCCTACGCTCTGAAGCCAGGCGAGGCGCCTCTCCATACCAAGTCCTCCCTGACCCGGCGGCTTGGAGCGCAGGAGAGTGTGGCCGAGGCTCAGACTGTTCTCAGTGGGTGTGAGTGTGCGGCACAGGCCAGGACAGCCCCGAGGACCCTGGACGGCCCCAGCACTGGGTGTCCTGTCTGAATTCCTTTCTCCAGACACCTCGCCCGTCCTCGAGTGACTTCTGCACCTTCAGTCCCTCCCCAACAACCTTCACGGTCTTCCTCCTTCCCTACCCTCGTCATCCCACCCTCAAGCCCACACGGGGCCTCCCCTCCTCCACTGCCCCTGGCTTTCCTAGGCAGTTGGCAGACAACCACAACCGTGCGACCGCTCCAGCCTCCTCGGCCTCCCTGTCTCCTCTGTCCCTCATTCTTTCACCCTCCTCCAAGAAGCCCCTCTTCACAACCCCACACCTGGAGTCCAGAGCCTGGTTGGCCTGAGCCATCTTCTCAGCCCATCTCATCCTGTCTCCTCCTCAGACTAGAGATCTCCTAAAAAAAAAATTTTTTTTTGCACATCCTTTTTAAAAAAAAAAAAACAACTTATTTTTATTTAACTTTCTTTATTTTATTTTAGTTTGACCAGAGAGAGAGAGAAAGTGAGACAGCAAGCCACCAGGTCTGACCCCTAAACCCTGGTCAGCCATGTGGGAGTCCAGCGCCCACCTGCCAGCCCTAGCATAAATATATCTTTGGGACATACTTCAGCAGAAGAATGTCTCTGGGATATTTTTATACTGAGTATATATTCATACTAAAAAAATTACTCATCTTCTCTGAAACTCAAATTTAACTGGACATTCTGCTTTATTTACTATCAGGTCATCAGAAAAGTCATGACATATTTTTCTATGTGTTTTTCTGTGCAAAAATGTGTCGTGACTTTTCCGATGACTCAATAAACCTGGCAACTGTAATTAGGTGGGGGCTCCCCCAAATCAAGGCCTTGCTCAGAATCGGGCCTCCCCAGGGAGGTCTGGCACCCCTCTGGCCATGCACCTGCCCAGCCCGAGCGCACACATGTACACGTCACACCAACACTCACCTGTGTTGTAGGCAGTGGGCATGGAAGAGAAGGGGAGGCCCTGGCTGAGTAAACTTGGTGTTGCCACGGAAACCACTGGGGTGGTGAGCGAGTGGGTAGACTGGGAGACCCCGAGGCGCTGGGCATTGTTCTGCAGGAGAAAACGGAGTCAGGAGATGACAGAGGGTGAGGTGCCGTACGCTCGCCCTCCATGGCAAGGCTGAGGTGGGTCCCTGAATCCCAAGGCCCAGGTGGGGGGCCTTCTCAGGCCCCCATAGCTACACACACACGCACACACGCTGGTACATTTGCAGACACTATGATCCATGGAGAGAAATGAGCTTGCAGCTCCCCCACACCTACACACACGAGAGAGGAGGGCATGCACGCCGGCTGTGGCCCCAACACTGATGCCTGGAGTCCTGGGGCAGAGGAGAGAAGGGAGACAGCCCTCGTCCCCCAGCTGGTCTCTCTACCATCACCTGCATGCTCGGCCTGGTGACGGCATACTAGCATCTGCGAGGGGAACGCAGGGCCTGGCGTGGCGTGTGCCTGCGTGTATGCACACACGTGTGTGGGGCTGTCAGCTCCATCTGCCGCTGAGTCACTTGTTTATTCCAAATCCACGCTGGGGCCGAAACTGCCGCCGTGTTGGCCGCCAAAGCCTGTCTGTCTTTTCCAGCCTCTCTGGCCTCCCGTCATGGAACCAGGGAGGGAGGAGCCCCCGTCCCACTCCACTCCTGGCTGAGGGTGAGCACGTGTGTGTGTGTGTGTGTGTGTAACTGAGAGAGAGAGAGAGAGAGAGAGAGAGAGAGAGGGAGGGAGGGAGGGAGGGGAACAGACAGTGTGCCTCTGAGAGCCAAGTATGGGAGGGAGCACGGGAGATGGGAGGTGGGGAAGCCCCCATCAGGAAAGGTGGCTCTGGCCTAGCCTTGAGCCCTGGCTCCCCCTGAATGCTGACTGCGCTATGCAGCCGGCACCCCTCCTGAGGAGGCCCCAAACTGGACTCCCAGAATACCCTGCGGGCCTGAGTGGGCTCAGAGGGCCAGTACAATCCAGCCCACGGCCATTGGCCTACTCCAGACATCGGGGTTGGGGCCCCTTCCCCTCGCGCATCCACGCAGACAGGTGTGTCTGAATGCACACAGCACCACGTGAAGAAGCCCATGTACACACAGGTACACACACATGCACGGGTAGGCCCTCGCCCCATCCCGTTGACCTCTGGGACCTGCCTGGCACAGAGCACCAAATAAACAAAGAATGCACGCTACACACACAGGCCAGGGGCCAGGGCACGCGTACGCCTCATGCTGGGGACCGCAGACGCTGGCTGACCCCAAGTTCAAAGCACAGCAAACGTCTCACGACCTCACTTACCAGATCTAAATGGTCCTCAGTCTGAGAGCAGAAATGAGACCAAGGAGACATTCAGTCTCTGGCCTCCGCCTCCCCCATCCGCGTCCCCAGAGCCACTCCACCCACTTCTCTGCGTATGGGCTGGTGGCTCTCCCAGCCCAGGACAGAGCTCTCACTGTTCTGAGTTCCAGAGCAGGCCGCATCCCAACCTCCATCCGCTAGGACACCCTCACGACCCAGCCCCGCCTCCTGTAAGGGCACACCCCTTCCACGGCCTCCCCACCGCAGGGCCTCCTCTCCCACTCTCCCACCCCATCCCTTCGTGCTGCACTAGACTGGTGCTTCTGTGCTCCCACCTCTTCAAAGGCCCTCCTAGAAGACAGCACATGGAAGGCCAGGCTTCCCGCTCTCTCTCGGGAAGTCCCACCTGCTGGCTACCCTGCAGCCTTCCCGCTCTTTTCACACCCCCCTCCTCTCCCCAGCCCAGGCCCTGGGCTCAGCCCCACTCACCAAGTGATGCATGAGCCCCTTTCCTCCCTGGGAAGTGATGACCCGGAGGTCGGGCTTGCGGCTGGGGGCTCCAAGCTGGGCGCTGTGGGTAGGTGGGGGCGGAGACTTGGCAGGGATGACCTTGTTGAGGCTGTTGCCATTGGCCACAGGGAGGAGGCCAGGGGAAGCCCGAGCACTGACGTAGCCGTTCCCTGGAGAAGGAACAAGAGGAAGGTGAAGGAGAAACTCGGGCCTGCCCCCCACACCTGGGAATGGCCCACGCTGAGACTCCTGCCACCCCGACCTCTCAGAGCCCTGCTCAGGCTGAGGGTGCTGATCCACCTGGGAACAGGTGAGGGGACACCCTTCTCTCCTGAACCACTGGGTTCGTTCCTGTCTCCTAGCTACAAGTGACGGGGCTGGGGGTGGGGCCCAAGGTCAGCGGGAGGCGCTGGAAACCAGCCATGGCCCCTGGCCCCCACCGTGGCTGCGAGGTTCTCTGCAGCCAGGCCTCTCCCCGCCTCTCCTCTGCTGCGGTCTCCCGGGGCAGCAAGCCCAGCACTTTGTGAGCCCACACTCTGCCCTGGTCGGAGCCCGCCATCACCAGGACAGGGATGGGGTGGTGGCCTGGGGGGGCCTCCCTGGGAGCCTGGCCCCTGACCACTTGAACTGCTCCCTGTGCCACAAGCTGAGGACGCTGTGACGCGGATCAACACGTGGCAAGACGCCCACAGCGCGGGGGAGACAAGCCATTTGCTGGCGGTGCCGGGGCTACGGGCGCTGAGTACACAGCCCTCACCATAATTAGACGGTTCATAACAAGCGTGATAACTATCTTCTGCGTCGGCTCCACCCGCCACGATCTACACAGGCCTTCCACACTCACATTATCTCATTTAATCCTCACATTAACCCTGCAAGATGGACAGGACACGGAGCATTAGCCCTGCTGACAGAAGAGGAAACTCGGGCCTGGTCGGGAGAGGGCAGCGACTGGTCCAGGGCCACACGGCTGGCAGGGGGCCAGCCATCCACACGCTGGGTGCAGGGCCTACATGTGCCACTCCTTCCTTAAGGCCTCCCAGCAGTCCTCCGCTCTCTCCTCGGAAAGGGAGGGATATTTACCCGCTCCCCACGTTCTTGGCCAGGACATGGTTTTGCCAGGGAGATATTACACGGTGCATGGGGCTGAGTGGGGGACTCTGAGCGGTGAGGATGTGGGGCAACCACAGTAAAAAAAAAATGCCATTTTTCCTGTCCCCTCAGAGCACGCTGCTGCCCGAAGTGCATGGCCGCCTCCATCCCAATTCCCGGATCACTCTGGGAATGGCAGGAATGTCAGGGTGACGTCAGTGGTGACATTCGAAGTCACAGTCACCCAGCTGGACGATGGCACAGACAGGAGGGGCTGCCAGCTGCTGGGGTGGGGCGAGGGGCACGGGCTCCTCCTGTGGCTGACGTGTGCGAGCTCAGTGTGCCCTGTGTGAGCGCACACGTGCGAGTGCACCTGTGCAAGCACGCGGGAGTCTGTACCTGCTGTCTGGCACCGCCAGGCGTCCTGGTCCCCTAGGTCCCAACCAGACACCCCCTTCAACCAGAGAACCGTGGGGTCTTCTCTGACCGGAACGCCGGTCCTGTCTGAGTTCGCCCAGCATTCCCGGAACCTCCCGCCTGCTGACAGCCCACAGCAATCACGGCTCCAGACGACCTCTCGACCTCTCGGGGCTTCCACGTCCTGAGTCTACACCCACACAGACTAAGGCCCTAACCTCCTCTAACTGGGCCCTTCATCCTTAGACCCATGGCCACCGAGCAGCAGGCCCCTCCCAGACGCCCCCCGGAAGGGTGGGTGGCACTCACCGACGGGGCTGGGGCAGGCTCCGTTGGCGCTGCTCAGGTCTCCCCCCAGCATGGCCCCTGAAGGAAGAGCAGGGCTGTGGTCAGCTGCCAGGACTGCCCCTTCCAGAGTGAGCCCTGGGACCCAACTGGGAAGAGGGGGCCCTAGGTCCCTGCCCTCCGGTGCCACACAAGAGGGGGAAGGCTCTGGTGAGCGGAGGGAGACACGCACTGTGGAAAGCGGACTCCGCCTCGTGTCCCGGCCCACCAGCCCACTCACCTGCACTCGCCGGCCGCTGGGGCAGGCCAGGAGACACACTGTTCCTCTGTAGTGCCGGCTGCTGGGGGGACAGGAGCCGCGGGTCCGTGAGGGATGATGTCACCAGGGACGGGGTGACCAGGGAGCCGCTGGGATTGCTGAACTGCAGTGAGCTCTGATTGGACACAGGCACCGTCACGGGCATGGCAAAGTTGGGGGCCGGAACAGCTGACTGGACAGAAAGATGGAGAGGCAGGGTCAGGCAGGGCCAAGGCCTCGGCCTGGACCCACCTGGCCTGGGAGGGCAGGCGAGGCATCTCCTAGTCCCTGGGCTGTCCATCCTGGGGTCTGCCCAGCTCTCTGCCCGGACCCGCCCCCAGAATAACAGTGGGGGAATTCTCTGGGACCCAGCTGTGGCCAGAGAACGGGAAGAAGACTGCTCGCCGCAGACAGGACCAGGGACACCCCCAGGTGGAGGCGGGTTAGTCCTCAGCCAGGCGGGACACACCAGGAGCAGGTTAGAGGCCCGCGCACAGACCACGGTCACACGCACAGCTGTGAAAGGCCTGCGCCCTGGGTCGGGACATCCTGGCTGGCAGCCGGTCCCCCGTCCGGCCTGCTGCGGAGGGGGCCAGCCTGCCACACTGCCTTCCCCTCCTGTCGTCTGCCTCCCTGCTTGGGGCTGGGCGTCTCGGCTGGGCAGCAGAGCAGGCCCAAGGGGGCCACTCCCCACACGGAGCCCAAGAGCACTCCACTCTCCTGGCCTCTAAGGCCCTTGGGCCATCTATGCACTCGGACACGCCAGGCCTCTCTGGCTTATGCTCCCTCCAGGACAAGTCCCGCGAGGTCACGGCTTGCCCAGGACCAGGTCAGGGAGCTCCTCGTGGCCCCTAGTCGTAGCCCCAGCCAGGCTCAGAGCGGGACATCCACCAGGGCAGCCGAAGCCACACCATGCAGCACAGGGAGGCTCTCCTCCATGCGACTACTCACGGCCAGTCTATAACTCTGCATCATTTTATCAAACTCCTCGTCTATCTTTTTATATTTCTCTTCCGTCTGGGGGGTCAGAGCAAACACCTCGTCCACCTCAGGGCTCTCACATTCCCTGTGCTTCTTGTGCAGCGCCTGGGGGGGAAGGGGCCGGGGAGGGGCCGACAGAGAGAGCGTGAGTGGGGCTCACCCCATAGCGCCGGAAGAGCCCGTCCAGCTCCTCGCTGGCGCGCCGGTACTTGTCCTCCAGCAGGGGGCTCTGCTCCAGCGAGTCCTCCCCGTCGGGCTCCGGGCTGTCGCAGCCGTTGAAGCCCTTCTTCCTCAGGGTCTGTAACCGCAGGCTTCCATCAGCCCAGTGCCCAGCAGCCAGCCCTTCCCTGAGATCCCCAGCAGTTCCCCACCCTTCGGCCCCTCCCCTCCCCACTGACAGTGCCTCCAGGGGCCTGGTGTGAAGGTCCCCTGGGTTGGAGAGGCATGGACACAGGGATCCACGGCAGATGGGTAGAACCCAGGGACAAATGGAGGGAGGGCCCTCCGAGGATGTGGACGGGCTGGTGCTCTGGGCCAGCCCCTGCCTGACCACCCTATACCCCAGGGGGACATCATCAGGGTGGCACTGCCAGCCCAATCCCTGAGCTCTGCTTGTGCTGCAGGGGGCGGGTCGTTGCATCGCACTGCATGTAAGTGCCATGCAGATGAGGCTGGATCCCACACAGCTGGCCAGGGTTTGAGTCCCGGCCCCAGAAGCCTAAAAAACACTGAGTACACACACACATGCCCGGGATCCTGATGGGATAGAGGGATGAAGGAAAAAGGATTGTGGTGTGGTCGGGCCCAGCTGGGTGGCTTTTTCCAAGCTATCCCTCCCCTATTATGTCTGTCTGTCTCTCTTGCATGTACACACACCCTCTGGCATAATAAAAGAAAAAATTGTGAAAAAAAAGTGAGGGAGAGAAGCAAAGGTGGAGAGGAAGGAGGAGGAGAGTGAAGCGGCCCGAGTACGTGCAAGTCCTGCTGTGAACCCCAGCCTTCCCGTCCAGAGGCAGAGCTTCTCACGCAGGTCCCTGTGCTGCCCTGAACAATGGGGAGGCACACCCCAGGGGCTGCAGCACATTCCAAAGCTGTCTTCCACGCTCAAAACACCTTTCCAGGGAACCAGCAGTTAGTGTAATGGCTATGTCGCTGGACTCCCACGTAGTCGACCGCAGTTCGCGTCCCGGACCCGGTGGCTTAGAACTCACGCCAGGCGCATGTGCGTGCGTGCCCAAGATCCCGAGAGGAGAATGGAGGAGAAGGGATTGCGGCGTGACCATCCCCTCTGGGGGGTGATTTCTCGCTTTCTGTCTCTATGTCTCTGTCTGTCTGGCGAGCGCACACGCCCTATAGTGAAAACCTCTCCAAAAACAAAAAAACAAAAAAACAAATCTTTCCAGGCCCAGCCTCGGCAATACGGTGGCACACGCCTGCTCAGCAGGTGAGGCCACACAGGAGCCCTGGGTTTAAGGCCTGGACTCCGTTCCCAGCTCATCGAAACAGACTGGGTGTGGTGGCTTATGCCTGTGGTCCCAGCTACTTGGGAGGTCAGGCAGGAGGATCTCGACAGGGCAAGACCCTAAAATACCTCCCTCAACAGACACTTGCTATGTCTTTAAAATGAATGTATGTTTTACAGCAAGGGTTACATACACGTATGCTAGGGTTACATCTGGTTGTTTTTTTTTTTTAAGATTTATTTAGTTAGTTTTAGTTATTGTTATTTTAAAATTTGCTACTAGGCACATGCACTCACCAAAGAGAGACGGGGTGGGGGGCGAGGGAAAGTGAGAAAACAAGCTGCAAGGTCTGGGACTTGAACCGTGAAGCCATGAAGGAGTCCGGCGGTTAGGCCTGGGGCTTCCTGGCCGACCTCTTCATCAGGGCAAGCTCTGTGCCACCAAGGGGACACGGGAACTAGGCCGTCCCGTTTGGTTCATGCAGTACCTTCAAAGCACACTGGCCCCATTTGGTGGAGGTGGACGCCAAGGCTCGGGGAGGCCAAGCCACCTGCCTAAAGTCACGCAGCCAGTTAAGGCCAGGCTGGATTCCAAAGCCCGTGTCCTTCAACAGCTCACAATGCCAGTTCGCTTTGAAACGGAAAACTGAGCCACAGGGACCCACAAAATGACAGAGCACGGTGGCGAGAGGGAAACAAAGAGGGAGATGAAAAAGGAAGACTCAGACACAGGGACAGACCAGAAGACGGAGAAAGGAGGGAGACGGGCGAGGTGAGACGTTAGGTCACGACCACAGACGCGCAGATGCTGAGAGCACGGCCGTGTCCCCTCGCAGCCCAGCGGGGGCTGGGTGCCCTGGTGCCAGCCCGCTCCTCTGCCCACCCGCTCCCCTGGCCCTGAGCCTCTGAGGACGAGGCTGGCAGCGCGTGCTCTCGGCGAGGGCCCGGCCCACCTCGATGATGTCGGCGTTGGTGCGGCTCTCGTGCGGCTCGTTGTACTCCGTGTACTTGAGCAGCACCTTGTCCATGTCGGTGCTGGCGTACTGGAACAGCTTGTTGGAGTGGTTGAAGATGATGAGCGCGATCTCGCAGTCGCACAGCACGCTCAGCTCGTAGGCTTTCTTCATCAGCCCGAACTTCCGCTTGGTGAACGTCACCTGTGGGGGGGGCGGGGCGGCCGTGCGGGCCCCAGGTCTGGCTCAGTCACAGGCAGCTGGACAGGACTCCTGCCCTCAGGAGGCCCTGACTAGGGAGGAAGAGGCCAGCTCCCTCTGCCAGCTCAGGGCCAGACACAGCCCAGAAACAGCCCATGAAGGAGGGGACGGAACTCCATACCTCCGTGCTGGGGGCCAGGAGCAGTCGGTGGAAAGGAACAGGGAAGGCAGGACTCCCAAGTGAGAAGGGGGAAAGGGGGGTGCCCAGGCATGGCCTAGGGCTTGCACATGGCTCCTGGATGGGGACACAGGTCTGGCTGGCAGTCTTGGGACACAGGGTTCCAAGAGCCACAAGGCGGTGGGGGCTCCTCTTCTTATCCAGCCCTTCCCCTTCTGTAATAGCTTCTAAAGTCCTCCCTCTTCCAGGAAGCCCTCGTGGAGTGCCTGTTTGGAAGGAGTGGTGGCAGATGCCAGCTCCTGGCCCTCCCCACTCTGTGTGGCTCTGGGCCCTCCTCACCTGCCGGTTCCGCTCATCAGTAATTCGCTGGATCTGAATCTTTTTCCTCCCCATCTTCTCCGGGGGTGGTCGGTGCTGGGGGAGGGCTCGCTGGGTGGCGGTCTCGGCACACCTTAGACTGTGCTCATGAACAGATGGGGACCAGCACTCAGTTCATGGTCCACAGCACACCTTCTGCACGGCCTCCTGGGAGGGGAGAGACGGGCATGAGAGGACGTCAGCTCCAGACTCCTGGCCCCACGCCATGGACCCGGCTAGGCTCACGGCGTCCCGGCAGGAGGTTGGCAGTGTCTGGGTCCCACCCTCAACACGAGGCAATGCCGGCTACCTGGGCGATGGCATGTCACAGCGGGACACAAGCTGGAGCCCACGCCAGGGTCGGGACTGTGGCCAGGCTCCCTCCCACAGGGTCACTATGTCTGCAGACAGACTACGGGGGGGCCCCCCCACCAGAGTGCAAGGTCTGGGACTTAGAGCACCCGGCGCTCCTCCTGCTCCCAGAGCCTGCCCGAACAGAGACCCCTGGGCTGCTCAGCTGCCCCTCGGGCCTAGAAGGGTAGTCCCCATTTGGAGCCTGCTATGTTGAGTGGGTGCCACCCCGTGGGTGAGCGGCGAGCCTGGAACACGTGTGCCAGCATTGGGTGGCTCTGGAACTCTCGGCTAGGGACATTCTAAAGCAGGGCTGGAACAGAGGCCCCAGCCCAGCCTGGAGTCCTGCCGCAGGGCTGGGACTGCAGAACCCCTTCCTCCCTCTTCACACCAATCTGCCTGACACAGTGGGCCTCGGCCTACAATTTTTGTTTGAAGAAAGGCTTCTTCTGCTTAAAATAAACAAACAAACAAACTGACCCTCTAGCCCAACCACAGGTCAGCAAATATTTTTCTGTAAAGGGCCAGACAGTAAATAGTTGAGACTTTACAAGCCACACAGTCGCTGCTGTGACAACTCGACTCTACCACGTAGCGTGCACGCCGTGGATGGTGACGCGTACAGAAACGAGCACGCCCGTGCTCGCAAAGCAGGCCTGGGCCAAGTGTGACCCCATGGGCCACAGACTGCAGATGCCTACACTAAGGCAGGGGCTAGGGGTGGAAGCTGTATTCCATCTAAGCACAGTGCTTTGAAGAACACGGAGAAAACACAGGGCCCACGGACACACATCATCAATGAGGTTACGGGCAGCTGTGGGTGCAGGCACCAAGCGGCAGGCTGGCTGCTCATGACACCTGTCACCCACTCACGGGCTGCGGCTGCTCAGCCCCAACTCCAGAGACGGGACGGGACGGGACGCGGAGGCCCTGCATTGCATGAATCCAGGAGGCACTGTGGGAGGGGAAGGACACAGGAATGTAGCCCAGGCCAGGGGAGGGGCATGCTCTCAGATGTGGGCAGAGCCTGCCAGGCGAGGTGAGCCCTCGGAGCCTGGAGGGGGCTCGGGTAGGATGGAGGTAGGACAAAACAAGGTCCCTCCAGCTCTACGATTCCTGGAGTCCTTGCATCAGAGGTAGAGCTTTCTAGGAGGCGCTGGAGGACAGTGCACAGGGCTGTGCTTCTGGAGCTCTTCTGGACCAGGGAAGTCCAGCCCTCCCCTCTAGAGCGCCCCATCCCCGGCGCTCCTACCCAGACACCCCAGTGTGGGAGGCAGGCCCCAGCATCTCACCTTCCCAACCCGGGCAGGCACCACTGGGGTGTGGATGACAGAGGGCCACCCCCGACTCCCACTGCCAGTGGCTGGCGGGGACCTCTGGGGGCCCTTCAGCCCCCCCCCACA
>NW_006159943.1:900868-916519 GCF_000334495.1 Tupaia belangeri chinensis
GGGGCAGCCCCCACTGGGGTGTGGATGACAGAGGGCCCCCCCCGACTCCCACTGCCAGTGGCTGCCGAGTACCTCTGGAGCCCTTCCAGCCTCCCTCAACAGCCCCTGCGCTACCACAGTAGATGCCAAAGGACAGCCTTGGCACCTTGGCCGTGGAGGGGCAGGGGAGCGGGAAGGTGGGAAAACTATGGGCTCGAGGGGAGTCAGGACTACTCCCCCAGTTTCCCTACCACCAGGCTTGTCTGGGGGACTCTCCCCAGCCCAGGCAGAAAGACAACTTCTGCTCTTGCTACACGGTAATAGAAAATAATGCAGCTCCCTCCCCATTCCTCCAAGAACCCATCACCCCTTGCTCTGCCCAGAGGGAGCCCAGCATCGTCTCCGCTCCTCCGTGTCAAGGTGCTGCGTGGGCCCTGAGCTTCCCACTGTCTCTCCACCCCCAACACACACTCATATCCTGGACACCAACGCCCAGCACAGACAGACCTGTGGGGCTCAGTGACATCGGGGCCCCAAACCAGCTCTAGCTACCTCACCCCTCACCTGTGACCCCAATCTCTGCTAAAGTCCCCAAAGGCCCCAGCCTGACAATTCCAGCACCCCTGTTTCCCACTACAATCTAAGTCATGCTTTCTAGAACTATGGTGGTATGGGCTTGGCAGTGAAGGTAGAGGGGTCACATAGGCAGGGGTTGGAGGGGGTGGTTCAAAAGGGCTTTGGCAATGGAAGTCAATGTAAAGTTATATGTAATCCAATGTAATATAAAGAAGATTATGATGATAATATAAAAAAAAAAAAGGGGGGGATCAGCAGATGGCATGGTGGTTAAGGCACTGGACACTCCCACATGGCTGACGACAGTTTGAGTCCCAGACCTGGTGGCTTGCTTTCTCACTTTCTCTCTTTTTCTGGTCAGATTAAAATAAATGAATAAATAAAATTAAAAATAATTTTTTTTTTTTAAAAAAAAGGGCTTTGGTTGGGGTGGGCAGGTGGTGTGGTAGTTGAGGGCGTTGGACTCCCACATGGCCGACCGTAGTTTGAGTCCCGGATCTGGTGGCTTGCTTTCTCGCTTTCTCTCTGTCTGTCTCTCTCTCTCACACTCTGTCCCTCTCTGGTCAAATTTAAATAAAGATAAACAAAATAATTCTTAAAAAACAAAAGGGGGGGGTGGGGACAGCAGGTGGTGTGGTGGTTAAGGTGCTGGACTCCCACACGGCTGACCATGGTTTGGGGCCCAGACCTGATGGCTTGAAAATCACACGTGTGGGTATATGCCCGAAATCCCCGAGGAGAATGGAGAAGGGACTGTGCGCATGGCGCTGGGGGGCGAATTCTCTTTCTCTCTCCCCACCACATGTGCCCTATGGCAAAAGCTTAAAAGAAAAGAGAAAGAGAAAGGGTTTCTGGAACGGGCTACCCTGTCGGGTAAGTGAAGGAAAGGTACCCCCTGGCTTCTGTATCTCCCTTCACCTCTCTCGCTTCACCTCTTCCCTCTCACCACCTTTGTTAAGAAGCAAATTCTTGCTGAGATAACCTCCATCGGCTTGGAGTCAATGCCATCTCTTCCACCAAGTCGTTCTTTGTTCTCAGACCCTCTGCAAAGGCACTCCCGCGAGCTGCCTGGCACTCCGCACAGCTGTAAATAATTACAGTTCTGGAGCCCCGTTTCATGCCTGGCTCCCCTGTGAAGCTCCATGAGGGCAAGAACCACGCCTGTCTCTTCCACTACTCTATCCCCGACGACAAGGACAGGGAAAGGAGGGTCCCGAGCTGCGCCACTGCTCCTGAGCAGTCCTCCTTGCAGTCTAACCTCCCCGAGTGCTGCTGCAGGGCCGACGGCCCAACTCTTCTCCGTGGGGCTAGAAGCCGTCCTCTCCCAGTTGCCCTGAAGGCTGTCCATCTGGACACTGCCCGCCCTGCCACCACCCCGACCACCGCAGACCTCGACCCTCCCCACCCTTGGGTCGGCTGGTGCAGAGGGTGAGACTCTGAAGTCTTCTAAGGAGCAGCCCTGAGCACATGGAGATGGAGAGGATGGGGTTGCTCAGGCAACTGTCGCCTGGCAACCAGCTCTCTGGCTGATCTCCTACACCACCCCCCCACCCCCGCCTCATGCTGGGGGAGCTGGGATGTGAGAGGGATCAGGGCTGAGAAGGCAGAGAAGCCACAGAGACCCGTGGAGCATCCTCTGCTAAAGGGAAGTTGGGGCTTAAAAGCCCAGGCCCATCCAGCCCCACTCCCTGCGCCAGGTAGCCCAAGGCACTCCCAGCAATTCCCTGCCTCCCAGGGCCCTTCCCTGCTGCTGATCCCACCTCTGGACTGCCAGGGCAGTCCTTCCTCCTCTCTGACTGTGAGCCCTCCGACAGGGCAGGCTCAGTCTGGACTAACCTCTTCCCCCGTTTTCCATTCCGCATTGTTGCAAGGTCTTTGGAAGCCCTGGGACAAGAACATAAACTCCACCTTGACTTTGAAGAAAGGGTGGCTGGGACCAAGGTGGGTGCAAAGGACCCTAAACTGACCCTGTCCAAAGCATGGAGGCCTATCCTGTCCAAGTTTCCCTCCTACCCAATTAGGGAGATTTTAATGAACACCTGGACCTCCTTAATTAGCCCTCTGCCTAATTACCTAGCCGACTGCCAGGAGCCAGAGGCCTGGGCATCTGCTCTCCAGATGTGAGCCTCTCCTCCCTAGCCCGGCCCGGCCCCATCCTCTTCGCCTTTCCGGCCTACTCCTCCTCTCTCAGAAGACCTGGCTGTTTTTCCTCCTCCTTCCCTTCCCTCTGCCTGGTATCTGGTGCCCAGGGCTTGGGCTGCCAGAGAGGCAGGGGGCTGGCCAGGATGGCCTTCCTGCTAGGAGGGCCCCAGGGCCAGCCCAGTCTTGACCTCAGGCCACAGCTATGACTCATCGGCTGGCAGCATCTGCATCACCGCAAGTATCCCTTTGCAAGCTTTGGCTGCTTGACTCCACTCCCGAGAAACAGGGCAGGACTGGCCGGGGGCAGACCCCCTGGGGTGGCAGCAGAGGAAGGGCGACATGGGGTCAAGGTGCTGGACTTCCACATGGCTGACCACAGTTTGAGTTCTGGACCCAGTGACTTGAAAATCACTCTGAGCGCGTGTGCATACGTGCCCAAAATCCCAAGAGGAGAATGGAGAAGAGACTGAGGTGTGGTCATTCCCCCTGGGGATGATTTCTCACTTTCCCTCTCTCTGTTTCTCTTTGGCTAGCCCACACGTCTGCAAAAATATCTTAAAAGGGAGGGAGGGGCTGACAGGTAGCATGGTGGTAAGGGCGCTGGACTCCCATATGGCTGACTGTGGTTCAAGTCCCGGACCCGGCGACTTGCTGTCTCACTTGCCCTCTCTCGCTCTGTTCCTCTCTGGTCAAATTAAAATTAAATTAAATTAAATAATAATTTTTTTTTAAATCTTAAAAAAAAAAAAAAGAAGATTGAGAGAAGAGGACACAAATGAGGAGTAGAGAGGATGCAGAGGACTAGGGCCCATCTGGGACACCTTTGAAGAGGAGGAGGAACTCAGGGGGACCAGAGATCCCCGGCATCCAGAGGACCCAAAGACAGCCATCTTTCCAAGCTGGGCTACAGACCCAATAGGAACCTGTGGAGTGTATCAATATTTACATGCAAATGAGGCACATATGACATGTAAAGTGTACCCTAAAGGGAAACTGGTTTGAGGGGGGCACGGAGAAGAAACAGCCCACGCCTCCCCCAATGTGACACCTCTTGGTACCTGAGCAATATTCAAACCATTCTCAGGTTTCAGAATGATGCTATCTCAGTTCCTGTGTGAGGGTGGCCTGGGGCCAGTGGGGGTGGGTGGTGGGTGGTGGGGGGAGCGGTCAGGGCAGTCTCCTGGAGTTGCAGCTGCTCCTGGGCTGTCCTGGGGAGGGAGCTGCGGAGGTCCTTTCTGAGGGCAGACCTCCAACCTCTCCTGCTCTGTTGGACGCAGGGGGTCTCCCTACACCCTTCCAACTATAGCCACCCTCTGTCCGGGACTCCCAGACGCAGAGGACCTGCAGGGCATCAGTTTTCAGAGCCCACACACTAGCACAGGTCACAACTGAGCAGGTGCCCAGAGAGGCTGAGTGAGCAGCCCTGCGTCACAGAGTGATGGGCCTCCCTCCACCTGCTCTTCCACGGTGAGAAGGGGAGCTCTCATTAGGCGGGCCCTTCATCCCTCCCTCCCAGGCTGCTCCGGGCTGCAGGCTGTGGACTGGAGGGAAAGGCAGGAGGCGCTGGAGACAGCTGTCATCCCTCCTCCCGCCCCTTCCCTGTGGCTGGGCTGCAGGGCATGAAATAAGCAGCAGGCACTGGGGGAGGGGGTGACAATCCAATCCACCTGTCACCCCCACAGTCGGGCGGCCTCAAGCAGCCTGCTCACTAACGAGGGAGGAGGCGTGGGTGAGGCAGACAGGGAGGAGGGTGGAGAGGGGGACAGACACACAGACGAGAAAGGAGACAGAGGCGGCCAGGTCAGAGGTAGTGTGGGGCAGGGGCAGGGATGGCAAGGTGAGGGCCTGAGGAGAGCAGGAGAAGCCTGGGACCCAGGACCCGCGGAGACGAGGTTCAGACGAGGTTCGAGGTTCCGAGGTTCCGAGGTTTGGGGAGGAGTGAGGAGGCAGAGGACATGGCTCACCAACGCTCCCAGGATGAGCTGGGGCGGCAGTGCTGGGGACGGCCCCACAGGACACCATCCCTGCCCTCTGAGAACTTGCAGTCCAGCCAAGACACAGCAGGGAGGGGCAGGGCCCACCCAGGGTGAGGGGAGGGAGAGGCCTGGGGACCCTTGGGTGCCTGGACTGGCCTGGGTGTAGACCAGAGGGAGCCTCCCAGCCCCCTCCATTGCCCTGCCCTGCCTCAGTTCCCACACGACCCCAGGCTTGCTCAGTCCTAGTTCTCTGACCGGCTTCCCTGTCCTCCTCCCTCACAGCAGACACAGGCGAGGTCTGGGAGGCAGCTGGGAGGGTGGGCCCCGGGGTGTGTTCCTTCAGCTCCTTCACTAAGGAAGTGGGGGCAGCACCCCTAGAAATCTGAGCAGAGGCGGAGCCAGGACTCGCTGTCACTCTCCCTGTCCCACACAGAACTGACCCTCACACCCCTCCTGCAGGGTCTGCTGAGGCCCTCTGCTCCCCCTGCTCTGGCCTGTGCTGCTCCCCCCACCTCTTCTCTTCACTCCAGAGAGCCCCGAGGGTCTGAGAGCAAAGGCAGGCCCCAACCCCAGCCCTTCTCAGGGAGGCCTGGCACGCTCACTACCAAACCCCTGGTTCCCACCATCTCCCTCTCCCTGGGGACTCCCCTCCCCCAGCCCAGCAGCCTCAGGGCTGGGCAGGGCTATTTTTAGCCTGGGCACTGAGCTAATTTTAACTCACCGACAGGGGACCTGGGGGCGGGCTGGCGGGCTGATGGGGGGGGCGTCCAGGAAAGCCAGGCCTGTCCAGGAAAGCCGGGTCTGGGGCAGGGGTGGTCTCAAGGTCCCAGGCACCCCACGGAGGCAAGGGGGAGGGGCAGGCACTGCAGCCTCCACTGGAGGAACAGGACTGGACTTGTCCAAGGGAGCCCTCCCCCAGCTTCCACTGGAGAGTCTCGGTGCCCCACCCTCGGCTTCCCGCCCTCCTCTCCCTGGCAAATCTCCGGGGATAGGGTCATCCTGTTCCCTGCCGCGGATGCCTCTCCAGTGAGGGTCTGTCTCCTGAGCCTCCTCCACACCTTCCTCACCCCAGCTTGTCCTTCCTGTGGTCTAGCTCTCATCCTTCCTGGAGCGGTGGGAAGGCGGTAGGGCTCCGCATGGAAGCAGCAGCCCACCCCACCCTCCAGGCTCTGTCCTGGCTCAGGCCCTCCTCTGGGCTGGCTCCTGGGTACCGCCCCCAACGAGTTCCTAGAGCCACCACCCAGACTGGTCTCAGGAAACATTTGGGGCAACAGGAGATTGAGTCCTAGTAGAAAAGGGGTGGGTGAGGTAGGGCTATGAGCAACCCAGGAAAATATGGGGACCAGCAGGTGGTGTGGTGGTTAGGGCCCTGGGCTCCCACATGCTGAGTCCCAGACCTGGTGGCCTGCCTTCTCACTTTCTCTCTCTGGTGAACGCATGTGCCTTATAGCACATTTTAAAAAATGATAATAGATCATTTTTGAGAGACTTTTGCTATAGGGTGTGTGTGCTCTTCAGAGAGACAGAAAGCGAGAAATCAGCCCCCAGGAGGGATGGCCACACCACAGTATGCTCCTGGGATTTGGGGATGCACATATGCCTGGCGTGAGTCTGGGACTCAAACCGCGGTTGACCACGTAGGAGTCCAGCACCTTAACTACTATGCCACCTGCTGGCCTCAAATAATTCTTTTTAAAAAAGAAAGAAAAAGAAATAGGAGAGCTCCGGGCTGGAATTCTGGAGGCCTGGGTTCTTCCCTGGCCTGGCCCTAACTCACTGTGTGACCTTGAGTAAGTCCCTTTGGAGCTTCACCTCACTGGCCAGCACAGCAGAGAGCTGGGGTGGACTCTTACCCACGTGCCCTCGCCATATTCTGCCCCTTGCTCTTCAGGGACATCTACAAGGAGGGGAGTTGAGCAACGTGTGACTCCATGGAGAGACGGCCCAAGAGAGGGTTTAGCTGGCTTCACTGTCCTCCAGCCTCCAGCTGGGGGTAAGGGGCGGGGAGCAGGGATAGGCTGATGGTGGAGGGGCTTTCTGGAGAGAAACTGTCCATAGGTGGCCAAGGGTTGCCAGAGGCCCGTGGTCAGCCGAGGCAGGCACCAGGCAGGGCACATAAGACCTTCTGGCAGGGGCTCTGCCATTCCAACACCCTCACACACCTGGAAGGCCCATCAGATCCAGGCTGGGGCCTCCTGTGTCTGGTCACTGAGCAGTGACTGCCCCAAGGTCACCGTCACGGGGGCTGGTGGGGCCAGTGCTAGAACCAAGCCTGATCCTTGCTTGGCGCCCCACCCCAGCAGGCTGAGCAGCAATGAGGATGCCCAGCACTCATTTGCATGGGGATTTGCATAGTGTCTCTGGCCTTATTCCTTCAGGCCCCACTTCCCATTCCAGGACCCAGGCCACCCTCACCCAGTGACAGAGCACTCACAGGCCCCAGCTGGCGTTCTTAGCACCTTAGACCTCTGGTCTCACTGTTCTCCAGAAAGTATCCCGTAATTTACCAGAACCCCCAATAATTCAGTCTAGAGCTCTCAGTCCAACCTTGTCCAGCCAGGGGTGGGGGAGTAGGTGGGGAGGGGAGAGCTAGCTCTGAAGCTAGTGGGATTTGGCAGGATTCGCGGGGTGAAACACTGACTCCAGCACTGCCTGGGGGCTCCCAGAAGCCATCCTCTCAGTGCCATGGGTGGGCAGCAGCGCCAGGACGGGGCGAGCTGCCCGGTGCTTCTGTTCTGTCTCATTTCTAAAATCCCCAGTGAGAGTGCAGAATGAGAAGCCATGACCTCAGACAGATGTGAGACTACAACTCAGGGCTGGGTCCCTGCACTCAAAGTGGTCTCTGGGACTGAAACTCGCTTTGTCAGAAGCCGCCCACCCTTAGCAGCTGGTGACATCTGGGAAGGCGTGGAGGCCTCAGCACTGTCCTCCGACCCATGGGAGCTCCCCTGTCCACTGTGCCATCTACACTTCTGACCACACCCTCGGAAACAAAGAAGCCCAGCAGTGGGCTCCTGTCCTGGGAAGTCCTTTCTGTTACCTGCCTTCCTGGCCCCCCTCAGCAACCTAAGCCCACTTTGTGCATGGAGACTAGACTGATAGACGAGGCCCCTGGCCATCAGAAGCCTTGCCCGAGGAGAGGTGGGGGCGGTTGGGACGGTTACTGTGTCACCTTCCACCTCCCCACCCAACTTCCCTCTGGGGTCTCAGGAGACAGAAGTGAAAGTGGCAGCTGGGTCCTTGGGGGCGGGTCAGCTTGAGAGCCGTTGGGACAAGCACTGGGCCACCAGTGTGGGGTCCGGGCTGCCTGCCACTGCAGCGGTAGGCTGGTGGTTGGCTCAGGGGAGGGACTTCCCAAGAAATGAGAGCAGGGGGTAGTGACAGCATGAGCCTTGGCCAGAGCAGCAGGCTAGAGAGGAAAAACAGGGGAGGCAGGTGGTAGATGGTCTCAAAAAGGCATTCTCTTCCAGGCAGTGGTTTGCCCCTTACTGAAAGCGAGATCCCCTCTCATGCGCAGGACAGAGGCATGAAGGGGGCCTGAGCCCTGCCTGCTGGGACCAGAGGGCAAAGGGAGAGGGGACTGGGCAGCACCAATCCCAAGGGAAGAGGACGCAGAGGGTCATTACGTGAAGTGTTCACCTACAATTACGGCAGGGAACCCAAAAGAGGCCAATCCAATCAGGGAAAGCAAATCCTCCTAGAAACATCATGACCTCAAGAAGCCACGGAGGATTTAAAGGGGCCGCTCGGGGCACTGGCTGGGTCTCCTTCTGACTGGAAGGACAGTCCTCTAAGCCCCTGGCAGGGGAGGGCGGGCGGGCACCGTGGCTGCGTGGGCCTGCGGAGGCGGCCGGCCAGGCAGCTCTTACAGGATTAGCTTGCAGCTCTCAGGAAAGGTGCCAGGTGAGGCTAAGATGCCCAGCCAGATGGAGGGGGCCCAGTGGGCAGGGGGGAGCGGTACCTGCACAAGGCTGTCAGAACAATGTCCCCACATCTCTGCCTCTCACCAGTCCCTGGCCCCTCGCTTGCAGGGGGACACTGTGCAGAGACCCTTCTGGTTTTTGCAGGCAAGGACCTCTACCTACCTAGCTTTTCCTGCCATTCCCGGAATCTGGAGCTCTCCTTCTAGGGGAAGTCCTGCCTGCTGTCTACTCTCAATCCCTCTGCTATACAGACAAGCAGGGCCCCACCCCTGGGAACAGGTGAGGGGGCCCCAGGGGTTCTCTCTCCCCTCCCCCTCAGCTCCTCACCCCAAGGCTGACAGGTGGAGGAGACAAGAGGGAGCAGCTGGGCCAGGACACCTGTCCCCACCCAGCCAGCATGGGCCCCATGGGCCAGCCTTGGGGGGTGCTGGAGGGGAATCTGGTCTTGAGGCAGGCAGTTGGGGATGGAGGGAAGGGGCTGAGGGCATGGAGAACAGGGCTGCCAAGGTCCAAAGCACCCCCTTCCAGGCCTTCCCACCTTCCCAGTCTACCCATGGCCACCATCCCTCACCACACACATACCCACGTGCTCTAAAACGAAAGACCCAAGGCTCATAGGCACCTCACACAGCCCTTGCCTGTCCCTGGCCTCTGTGTTAGCTCGCCCAGCGCCCAGCGGAGCGGGAAGAGCCTGTGAAAGGAGGCAAAGCCCTCCTCTGCCCGCCCCACACTCCTACCCGCCGCTCCAGCCCCATTAGTTGCTTTGAAGCTTGGGAATGGACTCTCATTCTTGGTTCTCCCAACCTCACCCCCAGGATGTGCTGGTGGGGCTGGGCATAGAGATCGGGACAGTGACCAGCAGAGAGCGTAATGGCTATGTCTCTGGACTCCTACGTAGTTGACCGCGGTTCCAGTCCCGGACCCGGTGGCTTAAAACTCACACCAGGCACATGTGCACGTGCCCAAAATCCCAAGAGGATAAGGGATTGTGGTGTGGCCAAACCCCCTGGGGGTGATTTCTCACTTTGTCTATCCGGTGAGCACACATGCACTGTAGCAAAAGTCTTTCTCTTAAAAAAAAATAATAAAATAAAAAAGATCGGGAGGCATAGCAAGCAGGCAGCCAGAGAGGTGGGGTCTGAGACCGGGAGACAGATGGACACCAGGGCAGCCCAGGGTCATGCCACGTGCCCCTCAGTCCCTAAGTGGACGCTGCCACTGGCTGGCAGTGCCACCCCCAGCCCAGTTTCCAGGTAGCTGCCCGGGCAGCCTAGTCCTGGGCCAGGCCGGGCTAAAGGCCTGGAAGGAAGGACGCAACCGCTTCCTGCGCGCCCACCAGTCTTCCCGCTTAAGTGCCTTCCTCTCCCGTGTGGGCAGGACGCGGTCTCCTTTCCATGGCACAGAAAGCGACTCAAGAGATGGGCAGGGACCTGGCCAAGGTCACCAGGATTAGGTGGCAGAGGGAGGGTGACTGCTGGCCTGCGTTTCCAGAGCGGGGAGGTGTCCCCCCCTCCCCCAGCCCCTGGGAGTCACAGCGAGTTACGTGAAGTATTCACCTACAATTAGGGCATTCTGGCCTGGAGGGGTACCTGGGCCGTGCCTGGGCCCTGTGACCAGCCAGGCTCTCATGCTCCAAACTTCCAGCTCTCCCACACAGTGGCTCCAGGACACCAGCGGGCACCCCAGAGGGCACCCCGGAGGGTTCTTGAGCACCATTCATTCTGCCCTCATACCACACGGTGGGGACCCTCTCCCTCAACACTCAGATCAGAAGACAATACCTTCCCCGAATCAAAGCAGTATTCCCCCCAACTTGTAGCCAACCCCAATTCTCTGCCCCAGACCAGAGAGTTCTCCTAGGCTGGCTCTTCCCTTCCCTCCCTCCTCCTCCTCTTGGGTCCCTCTGTGCCTCCTTTCCATCTCCCCATTCCCCTCTTATAGGGCAGGATCCCTCTTGGGACCTCAGAGTCCTTCACACCTCAGCACTGGGAAAGCTCGTGCAAGTCACTGACCCCAGCGGGCACCCCAGAGGGCACCCCGGAGGGTTCTTGAGCACCATTCATTCTGCCCTCATACCACACGGTGGGGACCCTCTCCCTCAACACTCAGATCAGAAGACAATACCTTCCCCGAATCAAAGCAGTATTCCCCCAACTTGTAGCCAACCCCAATTCTCTGCCCCAGACCAGAGAGTTCTCCTAGGCTGGCTCTTCCCTTCCCTCCCTCCTCCTCCTCTTGGGTCCCTCTGTGCCTCCTTTCCATCTCCCCATTCCCCTCTTATAGGGCAGGATCCCTCTTGGGACCTCAGAGTCCTTCACACCTCAGCACTGGGAAAGCTCGTGCAAGTCACTGCAATCTCCGAGACTCAGTTTCCCCAATGGTAAGACACGGCTGTGAAGGGAAATGAACGGTCTGTGTGTCACCACAGCCAGCACAGAGCTGGACACAGAGCCCCCAGGGAGCTCAGGTGTTCTCATGTTGGTCTCGCGTACACTGGAAAGTGTTGTGAGTGGGGAGAGCAGCTGCGGGAAAAGCGCCCCTGAGCAGGGGGCAGAAAAAGCTCCTTCTCTACATGTGCCCTCCTAGGCTGCCCGCCTCCTAAAGGAGCACCCAGCTGGAGGCACCACGCCAAGGTCAGTGACCAGGCTGAGAGCCCGGAGCCTCCTGGGAGGGCAAGTTCAAATGAGTAAATACGGTCCCGCCTGGGTGCGGCTAGTGACAGGCCAGAGGTTTGGACAAGGCCTCCCCTCCCAGCCTGGAGCAGAAAGGAGGGAGAGCAGATAACGGACACGGGCACAAGGGCCGGGCCCTAAGTCATGAGGGTCCTGCAGAGTCCATGAGCCGTCCCCATCTCCACAGCAGCCAGGAGTGGCCAGGAGCACGGCAGGGCTTCCTGGACAGGAAGGCTGTGGCCTCGGTCTTGGGGAAAGGAAAACGTCAGCTGCAGAGGGCCTCGAGGACCTGCCCCCCAGATGCCTGAAGGCTCACGTGCGGCCTTGAGTGGCCTTGCTCATTAGGGTGGGCGCAGAGTCTCAGAGGCCAGGCACAAACCACCAAAACAGCCAGGTGTCTGAGCACTGACAGGCGTGACTCCTGCACATCTGGACGGCCGAGGGCCCAGGAGTGATTTACCCAAGGACACTAGGTCACGGTGGTCAGGGTGAGGGGCAGAGGCAGGCTGAGCCAGGACCAGAGAGGGACCAATGGGAAGGGAGCCGGGGCAGGAAGGAAGTGGGCCGGGGCTCCTCCACTCACAAGCCAAGCTCTGTTCTGCAGAGGGCTCTCTGCCTGCCCATCTGTGGTCTAGTGCTCCTGCTCCAGGGAACCCTTCTCTCCTCAGAGTTCTTGCTGTGCCCTTCGCCTCCTTGCCTGCAGTCCCCTCACCCCATCCACACTCTCCAATCCTTTAATCATCTTTGCCATTTGCTACCCTCCACCCCCTGCAGGGTAGCAGCTGCTCTGTGGGTGTCTACACCCATGTCCACCTTCGGGTCTGGGAGGCACTCGTGGCTGGGGCCTGGCAGGTGCATCTGGGCATGTCAGTATGCCTAAGATCCCCCACCCAGCACACCCAGCACACCCTGCAGGGAGAAAGGGCCCAAAAGAGAAGATAAATACTCCAAGAGCCAAATTGCACCAGCCTCGCTGGGACAAAAGTCAAGGCCTTCCAGTAAAGCTGCTGCAGAATAGAGCGCTTAGCGATCTCCTCCTTTTCCAGGCCAAGTTAGAGCCTTTCTTCTCTCCCCAACCTCGCTCCAATGGGAAGCTCTTCCGGAAGCCTAAGCTCCATCTCACCTGCTGTAACCAGGGACGGATGGGGCCACGGCAACCACAAAGCAGCAAGTCGTCCAGTCTCTAGTGAAGCTCCTAGCATCTAACACTGCCCTCTCCCCCATGAGTAAGTCACCAAACTGGGACAGAAGGACAGAAGGCTGGCCAGACTCTGGCCCCATGACATGCTCATAAAAGCTACCAACAATTACAGTGATGCTGAGGCTGTGCCGGCCCCACCACCATCTCCTCCTTCCCTGTAAAAGGGAGATAATTGCCTTAGACCATTTGGCCACTGAGGGCCTGGAGAGTCCCAGCTCTGGTTCAGAACCCGCCACTACAGTGTCACAAGACCCAGACTCTGAGTCTTGATGGGTTCTAGGCTCACAGCCGACCCTACACCCCCTGCTGGACCTGAGTGAGCACCAGCTATGACTTGTTAAGAGGTCAAGACCTGGATTACCCATACTCCTCCAGGAAGGCCACCACCCTCTGGACTAGAGGGGCAGAGATGCCAGGGCACCTCAGGTACAACTAGGGACACGTGGGCCCACCAGCATTGACCCGACTCCCCTTACCCCCTCAGAGGTACACAGGTGGGTGCCCAAGTGGCCAACAAGAGTCCACACCAGGCCAGAGCATGCACTGAGATTCCAGCCCCAGCGAAACCAGCCAGGGCAGGAGTTCCAGTTGGCCAGGAAGAGAAGGATGGCAGGACAGGCAGAGGACCAGGCCTCTCTAGGGGCACAAGCCCAGGGACGCCCACAGCTCAGGGTCAGAGAATGGTAAGAAGGGCTGGGCCATAAGCAATGAGGATCTAACCCCAAGGCTCCACTCCTTAGTCCCCCCAGCCCCAGGGGATAGGGTACGGCCCCCAGCCTCCTCACTGAAGATCCTGAGGCTCCCTCAGCCCCCAATCTGGGGTGTCACCCTCGGCCTTCTCCTCCCCTTCACACCTCCCAGGAAAGACCCAGGGAAGATTTAAAAAAAAAAAAAAAAAAAAACCTCTGCTGGAAAGAGATTATGTAACAGCAGCCAGAAAGCCTATCATGTCTCCCAGTCTGAGAAGAGCCAGGAGCCATGCAGGGCAGAGCTGGGAAGCCCAGGCCCTCCAGCCCAGGGGCTCTAGGCGGAATGGAGTGGTGAAAAGCAGTAGGAACCTTCCAAGTCCTCAAGACCTCCAGCCGGTTGCAGATGGGCAGCAGACAGAGGCGCCAACCCCCGCCCATCCCCCAACAGGAGGGGGGGGTCGACGCTCTCTTGGCCCTGGGCCTCCAGACCAAGGAATGACTACCTTCCTCCAGGAGTCCCTCCCTCCTATGAAGCTGTGCCTGAGAGCGGAAGGACTAAAGCTCTGACACAGGTGCTGTGTGACCTGGGGAGAGAGCTCAGCCTTTCTGATCTCTACTAGCATGTGAGTGAAAGCTCCTCCCTCCCTCACAGACACCAGAGACCCCTACCCTTAGGGACATATTAATGCATGCTTACACCCCCACATATGCAAACACATACGGGGCATGTTGGGGGGCAGGGGAGTTACAACAAAGACGGTACGACCTCTGAGACCCAAGGACCCCAATGTCTGTGCTGGGACAGCTGGGTGAAGAGCCACACATAGCTCCAGTGTCCCCCAATCACCCCACATAAACAGGCCCTGAGCCACTCCCACACAATCCCACCCAACCCCCATCTCCTGCCCAGCGCACTGGGAAACCACAGGAAGGAAATTCATTCCCAGGCAGGCCGTGGGAGCTGGGACAGCCAGGCTAGGTCCTGGGGCGGGTGTGACCCTGCGGCCACTATCGGTGGACATCTGTGAACACTGACATGAGCCTTTTCAATGCTCCCCTCAGCTACTAAGACCTCCCTGCTGAGGGTTTGGAGAGGAGTGGGAAGCAGACAGCTCTCTAACTCCAAAACACCCACTCTCATGCTGGCCTGGGCTCCCCTCCTATCTCCAGGCCCAGCAGCCCAAGGTCACCGCCCCAGACGGCAAACTTCCCATAGTCCAGGCTGGTCCCCAAGCTGCTGCAGAGACCCACTGAGTGGAGAGAGGCAGAGGTGGACAAGTGCCACCCCCCCAAACCCTAGAAACCAGGCCTTGGAGGAAAACTCACATGGGGGCCTGAGCACTGAGAGGAGGACACAGGATCAGCCCACTACCCTCCCCCAGCCCATCCACAATGCACCCTGTCAGGGGAGCTGGACAGGGCCTCCCACCAGAAGGACAAACCTGGGCACACTGACTCAGTGGCTCCAAGTGTGCTCAGACCCAGGGGCCCTCCTCCCATGGAGAGACCTCCAGGGCTGCTGAGAGGTCAACCAATCAGCAGAATGAGGGGGTCCCTTTCCCCCAAGCCTGTAAGACCGACCTACCCTCACACTCGTAGGAAGGAGCCTGGCTCTGGGTGGGACACTAAATGCATGGCCCTCCCTCCCAGAAGCCCCCCAACACGCCCTAGACCCCCACTCCCAGCCCAGTTCAGCATGCCATGGGTGGAGAGAGAGACTGGGAGAACTCTTGCCCAGATGCTGAACAGCTGCAAACTTCTGGCCAGGGGGCTCTCCAGCTGGGGTTGCTGACAAACCAGATCGGGGTCTTGGAAGTGATACGACTAGGAGTCCCAAGGAAGGGTCCTACGCGGCCACCTCCGTGGGCACTCCGCGTCCCAACTCCACAGGCACCTAGCAAACACGGCCCGGGAGACACGCACTCGCACACCCCAACCCACCACCCCGGTGTCATCTGAACAACATCCCCCCCTCCCTCCCCCGCTTCCCAAACGTCGCTCCCGGCTGTCACCGGAGACCCCCTCGGAGGATGGCGCCCAGCCCCGGACCACTCGCGGGCCCCGGACACTAACAGGCCGGTGCGCCCCCAATCCGCCCTTCCCCACCCGGTACTCGCAGCACCCCAGGGAATTAAATCCACTCCACTTGTCCCCCACGGCCGCCGACTCCCTAACACCAACAGTCCCCTATGTAATCCCCACCAACGCCACACTAAAACGCAGCCCGCTCCGCGAGTTCTTCCCAGCTTCGGGGGCTACCCCATCCCAACCCTCAGGGGGACGGTCAGGACCACCCTCCACCCCAACACCAGGACCCGGTGGGGGAGGGGGCCTCTTAAAGTGGCAGACGCATTATTTTTCTTTACTCACCAGCCCCGCTGGGGGATCGGGGGTGTCACGGCAGGGAGGGGGTAGTCCTCGCCCCTCGTCCGGGGGATCTTCAACACCGGGAGGCCACAGCTCCGGGAGGGGGGAATAATAAATGAGGCCGGC
>NW_006159943.1:916841-949405 GCF_000334495.1 Tupaia belangeri chinensis
GGCCAGACCCCCCCGCCAGCCGGGAGGGAGGGAGTGGAAGGGACCGAGCGAGGCAAAGTAGGGAGGCGAGAACCAGACGCCTTTAAAGGGATCGGCCCGCGCCTTTGGTGCCCCTTGCGAGCGCGCCGGACGGTCGCCCAGTGCTGCTGCCACCATGCGCTCAAGGAGGTCCTTCCCGGGGAGGCTCTGCAGGCGGCACGCACACTCTCAGAGACACACACGCTACCTCGCAGCGCCCCTCCTGCCCAAGCCCCAGGAGAGTTGGGAGGTGGGAGTCTAAGTAGATAAATTAAGGGGAGACTGTAAGTGGTGAAAAGATTCCATCTCCCCCACTTAGAGTGTGACAAAGCCTCACTTAAAGAGCCACGTTCTTGGGGTGAGGGGTGTTACCTGGGGAGCTCAGTTGCTCCCTCTACCTGTGACAGGCCCCCTCCCCTCCGGGTCCCGGCTCGGCAGACGCCCAGCAATTTAAAGCGACAGCTCATAGTTTTTGCGTGACCTAATCTCCAATGCCTGCAGCCCCAGAGCACTTACTATCGAGGGGGCAATTTAAAGGGGTGGACCCTAAGCTCACCACCAACAACACCCGCTGCCGCAGCTCTGGGAACACCCAAAGCATGTAGTTAAAGAAACAGTAGTAGCTCTTAAAAAAATTTTTTTTAAATTTCTGGTGGCCCCAGGGCGTGGTGAATCTTTCAATGCCCTGCAACAGGAGTGTGGGTGCCATGCCCCCTGGATGACCCATCAGGCTTCCTCTGCAACATCCTTCTACTTCCAAGTCCTGCTGTTTCCTACCTGCAGCTTGAGGAAATGATCGAATCTGGCTTAGATATCAAAGAACCTAGCAGAACAGAAGGGCACTCAGTTCTTCACACAGTCTGATTTCTATCTGGCTGGGTCTGACCTACCAGACAAAGACTCAATTCTGGGTTAGTGCTGGAGACACCAATATGTACACAGGCAGCACGTCATGGTGGTTAGATAGATCAACGTTGCCGGCCAGCTGCCTTGGTTCAAATCCTTCCTCCATCCTTCATTCACTGTGAACATAGGCCTGCTATTTAACTCTCCTCTACCTCATGATCCCCGTGGATAAAACAGAAATGTGATAATAGTACCTAACTCATAAGTGTGGTGTGAGGATGAAACTAGCTTATGGAAGTAGATTGCTTGGTACAGAGGTTCATGCTGCATTATGGTAACTCAGTCTACAAAGACCCTTTAGGCCCCGGGAGCCCATGCAAGCCCCGCAGCAAATTAAAATCGGAGGCTTATCTTGTGTGTCCCATGACAGGTTCCAATTTTCCCTGGCCTCAATTTCCCACTCCTCTGGCTCCTCCCTCAGGAAACCCGATTTACAGTGTCCCACTCCGTCCACAAGTGTAGCTTCCCCATTGGACCTGGGAGGAAAGGGCCCCCAACATCAGAAAATGTCATTGCTCCCTGCAAGGCAGGGCTAGCTTGCCCAAAAGTCTTCAGAGTAGACAGAGAGAGCCCATCTGCCCCGTCCCCAAGGACTTGGAGGAGAGCGGAGCCTAGTGTCAAGCTAGAGGCGGTGGCAGTAGCAGGATGGGAAAGTGCCCCCCCAAGTGGGGAACCTCCCCCCACTTGTGGCCTCTATTTTTAGTGCTTCCCTAGGCTCTAGCTGGAGAAACCGTTTAGTCATCAGGGTGTTTATTTTCCGGCTGTTTCCGACGTCGGGAAAGCAGAATGTTGAGACTGGAGAGATCCAAGGCTGCTGGAAAAGCCTTCGGAAGAACAGGCCTGGGAACTCAGCCTTCAGGCCATTGGGTCCCAGATCTTAGAAAGAAAAAAATGTGGGCAGGGGCCAGCCAAGACCCCAGGAGACCAAGAGAGCTGGGTTCTCAGTCTGCCTCCAGTCTTGACGCTTTCCAAGCCAGAGAACCCTCCGGCATGAGCCCTACTTGAAGGATTCTCTCCAAAAACATATACAGCCCCAGAAAAAATTCTTTCCCAGGACTGGTTCCCAGAAACCCCCTCCCCAACCTCCTACACATCGGTGTGGTGAGCCTCCCGCCAACCACAGCTCCAGCCAATCTCCAGCCTGAGGCAGGCTTGCCAGGGCTATGATTGGCTGGCTGGTCCACCCAGTCTTGGAATGTTGGGTCCTTAACAAAGGAATGAGGAAGGAAGGTGAGTCACCTGGGGAGGGTGTTAAAGGGCCAGGAGCAGGGAAGAGAAGAAAGGGGAGGGAAGGGCTCAGTAGGTGTCCCTGACCCTGAGATGCTGCCCTGAAAATTTCCTAGAGACAGAGTACGAGAGACTGACAAGTGAGACAGAAGTAGAATAGAGTGGAAACTTCATGGGAGAAGGAAAATGACAAAGTGGGAACTTTTATTTCTGTGGGACCAGCAGATGGTGTAATAGTTACATCACTGGACTCCCACAAGGTCGACTGCGGTTCGAGTCCCGGACCCGGCAGCTTAAAAACACATGCTGTCCCGTGTGCATATGGGCTGAAAGTCCTGAGAGAAGGATGGAGGAGGATGCAGGGTGACCATCCCCCCTGGGGGGTAATTTCTCGCTTTCTGTCTTTCAAGCGAGCACACCTGTCTGATAGCAAAAAACTCTCTTAACAAAAAGGTCTAGGGGGACCAGCAGTTAGCATAATGGCTATGTCACTGGACTTCCGCGTAGTAGACCGCGGTTCGAGCCCCGGACCTGGTGGCTTAAACTCACGCCGGGTGCGTGTGCGTGCGTGCCCAAGATCCCAAGAGGAGAATGGAGGAGAAGGGATTGCGGCGTGGCCGTCCCTCCTGGGGGGTGATTTCTCGCTTTCTGTCTCTCTGTCTCTGTCTGTCTGGCGAGCGCACGTGCCCTGTAGCAAAAACCTCTCCAAAAAAAGGTCTAGGGAGTAATATTGATGGAAGTTAGATAGAAACAAGGACTTCCTGAAAGCCACTGAATATTTATTTATTTTTTTTAACTTGTGATTTATCAAGCTGCCCATCCTGGATTCAAATCACAGTCTGCCATGTGGGAATCCTGCATTTTAACCACCACGCCACCCACTGGCTCCAACTAAATCTTTTTCTGTTGGCCCCTGGACTTCTCACCTCAGAATCCTGTAAGTGGAAAACACCTGAGTGGGCTCAGATGCCTGGGTCTCATTTTTCTGGTTAGCTTCCCATCTTTATTAACTCACCTAACAATCCAAAGCAGCTATAAAATTCCTAAAAAGTCATTTAGATGCCCAATAAAATCCTAAAAAGCATGTATAAACTCCTTCCACAGTATTACCTTATAAGCTTATATGGCAAAAGGCTTTCAGAACTCTTTCTGAATTGGCCTTTTTATTTAATTTCGTTTGCTACAGGGTGCATGCCAGAGAGGGGCAGGCGGGAAGGGAGGGGGAAAAGTGAGAAAACGCCCGGGGGGGGGGGGAGGGGGAAAAGTGAGAAAACGCTTGGGGGGGGGGCGCTGCCACAATTTCTTCTCCTCCATTCTCCTCTTGGGATTTTGGGCATGCACGCACACACCCCCTGCACGATTTTCAAGGTACCAGGTCCAGGACTCAAACCACATAGTCAAGTGGGATCCAGTTCCTTAACCACCACACCATCCACACCCTGGGCTGACCAGACAATTCCTTTTATTTATCCCTTCACAAGCATCCCTAATCCAGCTCAGTTTGAAGGTGGTTTCCCAATCCTCACTGCCTCCCCTGCCTCCAAGAGCTGACAGTGGTTCCCTAACTCTGGGAAGTCCTTACTGCCGGTCCAGCCTCTCACCTGGCCGGCTGGCTGCTGGTTAGCCCCCTCTGTCTTCCCCACAGTCATCCAGACAATCTCTAACCCCTGCTTTCCTCCTCATGCCTTCCATCAAGATGACCATCCTCTCTCCATCTCTGTCCAGTTCTTCAGTGTTCCCGGCCAGCACTCAGTCTGCCCCACATCTGTTACTTTGAGAGGGGAAGGGTCACCAGCAGGTGCATGGTAGTTCTGTGGGTACATTCTCTGGGTGGACTTGCGGATCACCCATGTCTGCCTGCACAGTGCCCCCTCCCCTGGGTGTATTCCTCGGTACACACCATATTGTACTAACACTTTTGGTTTCCAATTTACATTTTCTCATCAGACCCTGAGCTCCTTGAGGGCAGCCATCTCAAGCCATCTCAACCGTGGTTGGCAGGGCTTTGCAGGGCTGGGTGTGGAATGCTGTCAGCAAACATGTGACAGGAGTCTGTGGGTGTGTGTAGCTGTGGGTCTGAGTAAAGTTTGTACAAACTTCCCTGAACATCTCTTCTTGACCATTGATGACGGTCCCTAGCCCAGGGATGGGGCTCTGGTCACAAGTCCCATTTTCAGCCAGGGCTGGGTGGGGGAGGGCAGAGTCAGGCAGAGGTGCCCAAGGCTGTCAGGGCAGAACTGTGCCCCAAGCTCAGTGCCAGGGCGCCTGGGGCCAGGCCTGGGGCAAAGGGCAGAGGCCCCACCCTGGGACTGAAGGGGGCAGGGAGGGGGTGCCAAAGCCGGGTCCTCGGTCAGTGCATCCCCCCACACAAGCTCCCTGCTCCCGGCTGGGCAGGATGTGGTGGCAGCTGCAGGAGGGTGGGCAGGATGTGGGGGTGGGGGCAGCTGAAACAGCCTGACAGTCGTCTCCCAGCTCCTCCCTCCTTCTCTCTTGCCCCCCCCATCCGCCCCCTCCCGGTCACGTGCTCCCAGCCCGGGCACCGACGGACTATTTCTCCCTTTCGGCGGAAGGACATAATTGACAGCACAAACTCGAGTCACCACCGATTTCAGTCGTACCACTCCTTTTTCGTGCCTATTAGCCCAGGACGAAAACTTTGCCGAATACACACGTCTTTAAAGCTACGATCACTAACCCTGGGGTGGTCCCTTTAAATGCAAATGAAGCTCTTTCTCGCTCGCCCCCCGCCCCCATTCCAACTTCGCTCCTCGTGCCCAGACTCCACCAGCTGCCATTGACGTCACGTGTGCGTCAGCGTCGCCAGCCCAACCAGACGGCACGTGGGGGGAAGAAAGTAGCCTTAAAGGGCCAGACGCCCGCGGCCTTTCGCGTTACCGCTGTGAGATCTGGCTTTGGAAAGGAGGAATGGTATGGAATGTGGGAAAATCTGTTGGATCAGGAAGAAATGCGACCTAGCCGTTAGGAAGGATTTCCCAGAGCAGGAAAGTGCATTTTGACCCAGCCCTTTCCTTTAGAGTCCTTAAAAGTTTGGGTATTTGCGCCTGAGAGAGAAACCCTTTAGTGGAGGAGCATAACTACTCAAAAGGTAAAGGAGGCTTGGCATTTAAGACTCCCCCAATTATAATTTCTGCCTTTCCCCAGTTCCTGCTCTGCATGTCCACAAATGCAAGGACTTTGTTCAGTTCACTTTTCTATCCTCAGCACCAAATACTGACCATTTAGTACGTATTCAGTGTAAACATTTGTGCAATGAATTAATCTCTTTGAGTCCTGTGCCACCTCCTTCAGGAGGCTTTCCCTGATTGCCCTCTTCAGCACGCCTAACATATACACACTCTGCTCAAGACAGTCGCATTCATTTGAACACCCATAGCACCTGTCTTTTCTCTCCATGCATTAGAGACAGGGGCAGTAGTGGTTCAAAGTACCGAATTTGGGACCAGCACATGGCTTAATGGTTATGTCATTTGACTCCCACGTAGTCAGCTGTGGTTGGAGTTTCCGACTCAGCGGCTTAAAACTCACGGTGGACATGTGTGTGTGTACCTGACCAAAGTCAGAGGAGAATGGAGGAGAAGGGATTGCAGCATGGCCATTCCCCTCTAGGGGGTGATTTCTCACTTTCTGTCTCTCTCTCCTTGGCAAGCACACAGACGCTATAGTAAAAATCTCTCGAAAAATAAAAAGTACAGGCCGGTAGGTGGTGTGGTGGTTAAGGGCGCTGGACTCCCATGGCTGACTGTGGTTCGAATCCTGGACCTGGCAAGTTGCTTTCTCACTTTCCTTCTCTCTCTCACTCTGTTCCTCTATGGTCAAACTAAAATAAATAAATGAAGTTAAATAAAATAATTATTTAAAAAATTTTAATATAATAAAATAAACAGTACAGACCTTGGCGCCACATAAACTTGGTTCCAATTCCATGTATACAGTTTACTAGCTGAGTGATCTTGGGCAAGTCACTTCATCTTAGTTCTAGTGACTGTCCTATGGGGCCAATGCCATTTAGACATGAGCCCGTTGTGAGGATTAACTGGGACAATTTTGTTTTAAGAGGTTTTTGCCATAGAGAACATGTGCTTGCCAGAAATCACCCCCAGGGAGGATAGGCACACAGCAATCCCTTCTCCTCTTGGGATTTTAGACATAGCATACACATGCACCATGAGTTTCAAGCTGCCGGATCCAGGACTCTAACCACAATTGACCCTGTGGGAGTCCAACACCTTAACCACTTTACCTGCTGGCTCTGAGACAATTTCTGGGATGCTCTTATATGTTACCCATTTCATAATAAATATCAATGACAACAGCCAGTATGGTTGGTTGGTTGGTTGATTTATTTATTTTAAATTTGGTACACAGCATTCATGCTTACCAGAGAGAGAGAGAGAGGATGAGAAACAAGCTGCCAAGTCCAGGATTTGAACTGCAGTCAGCCATGTGGAAGTCCTATGCCTCAACCACTATACTATCTGCTGGCCCCACCAGTAGGTTTTTAGATAGCCATTTTAGGGACCAGTAGTTAGCATAATGGCTACATCACTGAACTCCCATGTAGTTGGCCGTGATTCAAGTCTCAGACCCGGTGGCTTAGCTCACACCGGGCGCATGTGCGGGCATCCCCAGGATCCTGAGAGGAGAATAGAGAAGGGACTGTGGTGTGACCATCCCCCCTGGGGGGTGATTTCTTGCTCTCTGTCTCTTGCTGTCTTTCTGGCGAGCACATGTGCCCTATAGCAAAAACCTCTCCAAAAAAAAAAAAAAAAAACGATAGCCATTTTACCCACTAAACTGTGAGGTTCTTGAAACCAAGGACCTTGTTTTACTAATTTATTCCTAATATTAAGCAAAATGTGAAGTTTATAATGGGACGCTTTAAAAATAGTCCTTGAGGGCTAGCATGTGGCGTGGTGGTTAAGCCACTGGATCCCACATGGCTGATTCTGCATTTGGAGCCCTGGACCCACCAACTCGAAGAAAACAACAACAAAAAGGTTAAACGAGTAAAAATGAGTGAATGACTGCAGTATTTCCTGAACTCTAACCTCAAAACCCACCCCAGAAGTTGTTTTTTGTTTTGTCGTTTTTGCTGTAGGGCACACACGCTTACCAAAGGCAGAGAGACAGAGAGAAAGTGAGAAATCACCCGCCAGGGGGCATGGTCATGCCTCAGTTCCTTCTCCATTCTCCTCTTGGATTTGGGGCATGCACGCACATGTCCCTGGCGTGATTTTCAAGCCGCTAGGTTCAGGACTTGAACCTCGCAGCCAGCCATGTGGGATCCAGTGCCTTAACCTCCACACCACCTGCTGATCCCAGAAGTTGTTATCCAAAGGGAGAAAACATTGTAAATACCCCCGATCCTCTCCCATGTGGCCTGCATGCCAAGATTTTAAAGCTCGGTGGTAGAACCTAAAGATGTAGTTCACTCTCTGCAGCTGAACCGGAAGTGCGCACGCGAGCTGCACGTGATTGGCCTGCCCCCCCACCTGGGGCACAAGGGATGGCGCCCAGTCTCTTCCCATCCCCAGCCAAAACCCTGTCTCAAGAAACCCAGGCTGGGGACCAGCAGGTGGTGTGGTGGCTAAGGCACTGGACTCCCACATGGTAGACCGCCGTTGGCCTGGCAGCTTGAGAATCATACCGTGTGCATGTGTGTGTGCTCAGAATCCCAGGAGGAGAAGGGCTTGCAGCATGGCTATCCCTCTGGGGGGTGATTTCTCACTTTCTGTCTCTCTGGAGAGCACACACACCTCATGGCCAAAACCTGAAAAGAAAAGAAAGAAACCCAGGCTGGGCTTCTGCCAGGTTATGGGGGGAGCTTCTTGCCCCGACACTAACCCATCTACTTCCCCCCCAGTTCCGCTCTCCAGCCTCCCACTCCCCACCCAACCTTCGTTCCCTCCACAGCTTCCAGCGGTCCTAGTGGACAGCAGGAACAGGACTTCTGTCACCTGCGTCCGGCTCCTGGGCCAGAGCCGCAGTAGCCGCCTTGCCCTGGTCCAGCCTGTCTTGCAGCTGTTACCCATCTGATTGTCAGTGTCTGTCACCATTTCTGAAGTGGAAGGCAGTGACAACCTTCACCTCCCTTGAAGAGGAGACCCTCCTCTGGCTAAGTAGGACCTGAGGACCTGGGGGGGGAGGGGCAGGGTCCCCTCCACAGGAATCTCCCATCAGCCTTTGATGGTGGCTCCACCCCCTGCAGGGGTGGGGTGACACCCAGGAGCACTGTGTTCCAGAAAACCCCAAAATAACCCGCCGTTGCTGTCCGGCTGCTATTTCTGTCCATCTTGTTTAATTATTCAGACCCAAGTTGGGGAGTGAACTATAAAAAGCTCTCCTACTTGGGGACCCAGGAGAGCCGGGAGACTAGCCAGGTTGCAACAGCAGTAGGCCGCAGGGTTTGGCGAGGTCACTTGGTTTGCCTCCTGCCTGATATTTCCTTCTGCTGTTTGCCGCTTCCCCAGCTTGAAGGTAGAAGCCAGGCCTCCCTCCCCAAAGCTCCCTCCTGCCCTCCTTTCAGCACCCTGCCAACCCCATCCCTCCTGGAGCCGCCCCCTTACTCTGGAGGTATTTCCTGCTGCTGCTCCTTCACTGACCTGCACCTTAGTCCTGGTGCTTCCCCTTTACCTCCTCCTTCTCTTGATTAATTATTTATTCCACCAGAGAGGCAGGTGTCCCCAACAGGATTCCCACACCATGACCCCGCCCCGGGCTTCGGCAGCCGGGCCACAGCCATGTGCACTGGTGTGTGCACAGCGCTCCCCCGTGGGGACCTTTCTCATGCAGGTCCAGTTGCATTATTGCTTTGCCACTGCCTGGCCCTGACCTGGCTTATTTATTTTCTTTTTAAGCTTTTACCTCTATATCTCTCATCGGAGAGAGACAGAGAGAGAGAGTGAGAACTCACCCCCCAAGGGGGATGGCCACACCCATCAATCACTTCTCCTTCATTGTCCTGGGATTTGGGGCACACAAGCACTCACGCCCAGTGTGAGTTTCAAGCCTTCGGGTCCAGGACTGAAACCGCAATTGGCTGTGTGGAAATCCAGCTTCCTTAAGTGCCGCGCCACCAGCTGGCCCCTGGCATGATTTCCAAGCCACCAGGTCCAGGACTCGAACCACAGTTGACCATGTGAGAGTCCAAACGCCAACACCTTAACTGTCACGCCACCTGCTGGCTTCAGTCTGGCTTTTTTTTTTTTTTAAGGATTATTACTTTTATTTAATTTTATTATTACCTTTTTTTTTGGAAAGGTTTTTGCTATAAGGCGCGTGCGCTTGCCAGACAGACAGAGACAGAGACAGAAAGCGAGAAATCACCCCCCAGGGGGAATGGCCACTCCGCAATCCCTTCTCCTCCATTCTCCTCTCGGGATCTTAGGCACGTACGCACATGCGCCCGGCATGAGTTTTAAGTCACCAGGTCCAGGACACGAACCGCGGTCGACTACATGGGAGTCCAGCGACATAGCCATTACGCTAACTGCTGGTTCCTAATTTTATTATTATTATTGTAATTTGCTATAGGGCATGTGCGCTAACCAGAGACAGAGAAAAAGAGAAAGAGAAGGAGAGAGAGAAAGCAAGCTGCCAGGTCCTCGACTCAGACTTTACTTGGCCATGTGGGAGTCCAGCGCCCCAACCACCATGCCACCTAATGGCCCCCGAGTCCTGTCTTCTTCACCTACAGATGTCGTTAGAGCTAAGCCTCAGCAACCATGGAGGTGGGGTGGCAGAGGACAAGTAGCCTGGACAGACAGGAGGGAGATGACAGCACGCCCTTGGGAGTGGGCAGCGCTAATCCGGGTGGGGCAGTGCCTGGCAGTTCCCGACAGTGGCCGCAGGTGCTGGGTTTCTCTTGGGAACTCTGACAGAGCTAAAGGGCTATAAAAAAGGCTTCCCTCTCCCCTTCTGGGTTCCTTGGTTTGACTCTGAAGAAAATTGACATAGAAGGATTAACAGTGGGATCAGCAGGTGGTGTAATGATTACATCGCTGGACTCCCATGTGGTTGACTGTGGTTTGAGTCCCCAGCCCCCGTGGCTTAAAACTCACGCCGGGCGTGTATGTGTGCGCATGACCAAAATCCTGAGATGGAACAGAAGAGAAGAGATCGTAGGGTGGCCATCCCCTCTGGGAGGTGATTTCTCGCTTTCTGTCTCTCTGTATCTCTCTGTCTCTCCGGTGAGTGTACGCACCCTATAGTAAAAACTTCTCTACAAAAAAAAAAAAAAAAAGAAAGAAGGAAAGAGTAACAGGAGAAAAGCCATATTTAATTTCATACATGCACACGGGAGACCCATAAATCATGAGACTTGCAGGGTTAGAAGACTGATGCTCATGTAGCTTCCTGAGCGAGAGAAAAGAATAAAGGCTTAGGAGTCTGGGTGGGGAGATTGTGTACTGAATAAAGGCCGTGTGCTAGGCGATAAAAAGGCTGCGGGGCTGGGGCCAGCAGGTGGTTGGCTTCAGGTGCTGGCCACGGCTTGACAAGTGGTGCCGAGTGCACGTGTGTGTCCAAAATTCCTAGAGGAGACCGGAGGACAAAGGATTGCAGCGTGGCCATTCCCCCGGGGGGTGGTTTCTCATTTTCTTTCTCTCGCTAGCAAGTGCAAGCACTCTATAGCAAAAACGAAACACAAAACCAAGCTCTCAGGGCCTGGACAGGCGCGGTGTGCCATGGCTGGGACTGGCCGAGGCTGGGGGTGGCTCTCGAGGTTGAGAGAGTGGAGGGATTAGCGGTGCCGTCTCTCTCTCTCCCTTTCACTCATGAAATACATAAACTTGGAAACAAGTCTCTCAGGTATAGAAGTTAGCTGGGAGCAGGCCTCTTCCTCACTCCTCATTCCTTCTTAGGGGTAATTTCCTTTACAAAAGAACAACTTTTCTGAGCTGCTCCTGTGCCTGCGCTTTCTCAGAATAACCAGCTCAAAATATAGCAAAGAAGTATATTTTGGGGAGGCATATTCTGGTCTCCCACAGTCGTGTTTTGGGGTGGTGCGTCCCAGCAGAGGGGAGGCGTGGGAAGGACTTTCTCCTCTGCCCCTTGCCCTCTCCCTTGGCCCCAGGTTCGAAGTCAGCTTCCACTGAAGGACGACCTCAGTGAGAACAGCGGCCCTGCCCTGGGGACTGCTGTAGCCTCGCCCCCATAGGCCTTTCCTAGGAAGATAGTTGGGGGCAACATGGGACCCTCCTTGTCGCTGGCCCTCAGCCCTCAGCCCTCTGAGGTGGGGAACAAGGGGACCCGTGTTAGCAGGGGAGGCTGGCACCTTTGCAGTCTGAGCAGGGGGAGGTCAGAGCCAAGCTGGGGCAGCCACAGGGACCCCAGAGACACCCATGGCTGAGGAGGTGCTGATGGACAGAGGACAAGGGGCAGCAAGAGTGATTCATGAGCCTCTAGAGGAGGGAGGCCACCTCTGGATGGCCACCCCAGGGATCCAGGGCAGAGAGAGGGGCAGATGTGACAGAGTGCGTGAGTGGCGGAGGTGGGGGTTGGGGGGACCAGCAACAGCCGGGCAAAGCCAGGGACAGGGGAATACGGCAGGGCTTTCTAGAACGGGCTTGGGACCCAAGTGTTGAAAAGAGCCTTGGGTTTCGCACTCAGGCTGTTCAGGGACTTGTTCTCACACGTTCCCTGCCAGGGCCGCAGCTCCAGCAAGGTCCAGCCTAGCGTCCCTGCTGCGACAGCTACCAGAGCCCAGAGGAGGAGAGTTGCCCAGGGGCGGGGCAGAGGCACCCTGTTGCTAAGCAGCCACCGCTGTGCACCTGGAGGGCATGGGAGGAGGTGGCTGGCTAGGTTGTGCTGGGGTAGGCAGGGGACAGTGAAGGAGCAGTGCGGACCAGGCTCAAGGCTCCCTCTCCCACACTCCCGCAAGTGTCCACCCAGGAAGCGTGTGGGGAAAGCGCGAGCCTTCTGGGGATGCTGTGATTGTGCGCCAACCGTGTGACACTCATCGGACTGTCTCTGGGGGTGGGCGGGGGCGTGACAGGCAAGGTTATGCAGCTTTCATAGGACTGGTTTTGTAGGAGGGGTCAAGGAATTGTTCTGTCTGCTGAAAGGGAAGGACCTGCACGGAAATGCGAAGTCCTGAGAGGGTGGGAACTTGGAGAGAAGCTGATTGGAACACGCTCCGCTCCGGCCTCCTGCGCCTCCTGCAGAGGCTGGGGATCCTACCCAGAGGGGAAGCAGCAGGGTGCCCTCACCCACCCAGCCTTCTACAGGAAGTTGCAATGTTCTCAAGACTGACGGTCTCCACTGTATGTTATTACCTTTATTTTTAATTAATTACTTTATTTATGTTATTTCTAATAGAGCGCATATGCTTGCCAGAGAGACAGAGAAAGTGAGAAAGCGCCCCCAGGAGGGTGAAATCATTCTTAAAAAAGAGTTGTTGTTTTTTTTTTTTAAGAATTATTTTATTTAACTTTATTTATTTATTTTTAAAATTTTGACCAGAGAGGGACAGAGTGAGGAATAGAGAGAGAGAGAAAGTGAGAAAGCAAGAAAGCAAGCTGCCAGGTCTGGGACTAGAACCATAGTTGATCATGTGAGAGTCCAGCGCCCTTAACCACCACACCACCTGCCAGCCCCCAAAAACAGTTTTCTTACTGTGACTGGCAGGTGGTGTGGTGTTTGTGGCCCTGGTCTCCTACAGGGTTGACTGTGGTTCGAGTCCTGGACCTAATGGCTTGAAACTCATGCCGGGAGCATGTGTGTGCGTGCCCAGAGTCCCGGGCGGAGAATGGAGAAGGGATTGTGGTATGGCCATCCCTCTGGGGGGTGATTTCTCATTTTCCCTCTCTCGTCTCTCTCTGGTAAGCACACTTGCCCTGTGGTCAAATGAAATGAGTTTGGAGCCAGCCTAGACACCAACAAGCAGATTGTCACTCTGGAAGAGGAGCTAGTTCTATGTCGTCGCGGTAGGCCTTGTGGGAATCTAGCGCCTTAACCACTAAACCGCTTGCTGGCTCCTCCTTTTCTTTCTTTCTTTGTCTGTCTTTCTTTATCTTTTGACTTTCTTTTATTATTTTCTTAAGTTTATTCATTTCTTCTTTCCATGAGCAAGAAAGAGACACACACCCCGAGGCAGACACCCCACAGGCCCTGTCTGCGTCACCTGCCTCCAGCCTCAGCCAGTCCCAGATCATGTGCACATGTGCCCTGCGTGTTCCAGGAGGTTTCAGGGTGCGAACCTAGGACTTTCCCTGCAGGTCAGCCTTGCAGGGCGTTGTGTTACTGCTGGTGCCACAGTCTGGCCCCCTGCTCCTGTTGTCTTCCTCTTTCTACCCTAAGACAGATGTGCAGAGTGAAAATAAGAGAACCGCTGTCCTGGAGGAGCGAGACTCAGGTCTGCAGCCCATTCATTCCACAACTGCCCATCTCCACCCGTGAGGTTCCCCAGGGGCTCTGACGGAACTTCACAAAGGGCTGTGTGCGTGTGCGTGTGTGTGTGTGTGTCTGCAGGTGTCCCCGGAGCAGAGGAGGTATGAATACGGGTTCGGATTTTTTTTTTTTTTTGAGAGGTTTTTACCATAGGGCGCGTGCGCTCACCAGACACAGAAACAGTGACAGACAGAAAGCAAGAACTCACCCCCCAGGGGGATGGCCACGCCGCAGTCCCTTCTCCTCCATTCTCCTCTCAGGATCTTGGGCACGCACGCACACGCGCCCAGCATGAGTTTTAAGCCACCGCATCCGGAACGCGAACCGCGGTCGACTACATGGGAGTCCAGCGACATAGCCATTACGCTAACTGCTGGTCCCAGGAGGTTCGAATTTTTAAGAAGGGAGAAAGATATTTCCAAAACTCCAGGCTTTAATCTTCGGAAATATTTTACAAGGTTAAAGAAGACAGGAGTGGAGACCAGCAGGTGGTGTGGTGGTTAAGGCACTGAACTCCCACATGGCTGACCATAGTTTGAGTCCCAGACCTGGTGGCTTGCTTTCTCACTTTCCCTCTCTCTGTCTCTCTCTGCTCAAATTAATATAAATTGATAAATAAATAAAGGTAAATAAATAATTCTTTTTTTTTTTTTTGAGAGGTTTTTTCACTATAGGGCGTGTGCACTCACCAGACAGACAGAGAGAGACATAGAGACAGAAAGCGAGAAATCACCCCCCAGACGGGATGGTCACGCCGCAATCCCTTCTCCTCCATTCTCCTCTCGGGATCTTGGGCACACACACACACGCGCCCGGCTGAGTTTTAAGCCACCGGGTCTGGGACGCGAACCACGGTCAACTACATGGGAGTCCAGCAACATAGCCATTACCCTAACTGCTGATTCCCTGTTTTTTTTTAAAAAAAAAAAGACAAGAGGGATCGTCAGGACCTGGTTGGGGTTCGCTGACCCACGAACCCCTGACTACTCCAGAGAATGCAGGCGTCACTTGAGAGGCTGTGAGCCTTGCCCTGAGCCTACTGATCCTAGCTGGAATGCTTTTGAAAGTTCTTCAGTTTTGCTATAGGGCACGTGTGCTTGCCAGAGACAGAGAGAGAGAGATTCCCTTTTATCTGTTCTCCTCTTGGGGTTTTGGACACACACATACACGCACCTGGTGTGATTTCCAAGCTCCCAGGTCCAGGTTTCTAACCGCTCAGTCGGCCACACGGGATCCAGCTGCCTTAGCCTCCCTTCCATCTGCTGGCCCACAGTTTGCATTTTAACTGGAGTCGTAGGTGATTGAATGTCATTCGAGACTGATGTATACTGTTTTTTTTTGTTAATAATTATTTTATTTAACTTTATTTATTTATTTGACCGGAGAGGGGCAAAGTGAGACAGAGAGAGAAAGAGAAAGTGAGAAAACAAGCCACCAGGTCTGGGACTCCAACCACCTACCGGCCTCAAAGAATAACATACACTGTTATAACCTATTCTCTTTATTTCATTTTTTAAACAATCGTTTAATTTAATTTAATTTTAATTTGGGCAGACACACACACACACACACACACACACACACACAGAGAAAGTGAGGAGGCAAACTGCCAGGTCTAGGACTTGAACCGTGGTCGACCATGTGGGAGTCTAGTGCCTTAATCACCCGCTGCCCCCACTATTTCCTTTTTCTTTCTTTCTTTTTTTTTCTTTGAGCGAGATTTTTTTGCTATAGGGTACATGCACTCACCAGAGAGCCAGAGAGGGACAGACAGACAGAAAGCAAGAAATCACCCCCCCAGGGGAGATGGCCACGCCACAATCCCTTTTCCTATGTTCTCCTCTTGGGATTTTGGGCACGCACGCAAGCACACGTGCCTGATATGAGGTTGTTTCTTAAATAAATTTTTTAGGATTACTTATTTAATTTTATTTATGCATTCATTTATTTTAATCTGACCAGAGAGAGACACAGAGAGAGAGAGAGAAAGAGAGAGAGAGGGAAAGTGAGAAAGCAAGCCACCAGGTCCAGGACTCGAACCATGGTTAGCCATGTGGGAGTGTCCAGCGCCTTAACCACCATGCCACCTGCTGGTCCCATACCCAGTATGAGTTTTAAGCTACCGGGTCTGGGACTCAAACTGCAGTTGACTATGTGAGAGTCCAACAACGTAACCATTACACCATCTGCTGGTCCCCACTCTTCTCTTTTTTAAAATTATATTCATTTCTTCCACGAGCAGAAGAGAGAGAGAGAGGTGACACCGTCAACGGGGTCTTGATGCTGTAACCCACGCCCGTCTCAGGCGGCCAGGACCATGGGCAAGCACAAGCCCAGCATACTCAGGGCTGTTCCAGACGCGAACCGGGAACCCTCCCTTGAGGGTCAGTCTCAGAACATCGCCTTTCACTCTGTGCCACCATCTAGCCCTTATGACCTCTTCTGGGACCCTGCAAGCAGGTGAGTGGTTTGAAAGGTGGCGTTGTGAGCTGGGAGTTTCGCAGTCTCTCCCTCCAGGGAGGTCAGTGAGGAGAGCCACCGCACAGAGCAGAGTCCTGCCTCCTTGGCCGCCTGGCTTTTTTCACTCCTTTCACACCGTGGGCTTCCAGCTCTTTCCTTTGAAGAGCGGGGCCACAGCCAAAGACGGCTGCGGATCAACTGTGCCGCGTTAGGGAACATCGGCGCTCTGGAGCACGGAGCCACGGAGCCACAGAGCGGGGCTGGGCTCGCTGACACTGCGCCGTCGCAGAGACAGTAGCTCGGTGGGAAAAGCAGGTCCCGCAGCGGCGTGTGTAACAGGCCGCTTGTGCAGATTCGCGTCCTATGGAGACATGCGGCTTCCAACAACCAGCATGATTGCTGCTTACGCTTTTGGGGATTGACTGGGCTCCCTGGGTGACTGTCGCCCAGCTCTCCTGCGGCTGGCTGGCAGGTCTGGGTCAGGAGTCAGGCACCCGGGCTGCGAACACTCAAGCAGGTGGGCTCCAGAGCAGCTGCGCCCTCTCTCTCGGCTCTCCTTGTGGTCTGTCAGCAGGGGAGCTCCTGGGTAGTCAGACTTCTTTGCTTTTCTTTTTTCTAAGAGTTCTTTGCCTTAGGGCATGCGCAGTCACCAGAAAGAGAGAGACAGTGCGAGGGAAATGAGAAATCACCCTCGGTGGGGGGGTGGCCACACCACAATCCCTTCTCCATTCTCCTCTTGGTATCTGAGTACGCATTACGCATGCACACGCACCCAGTGTGATTTTCAAGCCATCGAGTCCAAGATTCCAACTGTGGTTGGCCATGTGGGAGTCCAGCGAAGTAGCCGCTATGCCATCTGCTGGCCAAGTCAGACTTCTTGTAAAGCATGTGTTCTGAGAGAGAAGGGCAAGGGGAATCAATATTTCTTTTTTAAAATATTATTTATGGAGCTAGCCCTATAGCCTAGTGATGAGAGGAGCTAAATCCCACATGGCCAACCATGGTTTGAATCTTAGCTCTGGGAGCTTGTAAAACACACTGCAGGTGGGAATCAGCAGGTGGCATGGGTAGGGCATTGGGCTCCCACATGGCCAACCGCAGTCCGAGTCCTGGACCTGGCAGCTCACTTTCTTGTTTTCTCTCTCTCTCTCTCTCTCTGGTGAGTGCATGTACCCTATAACACACTTTTAAAAAATAATAATAAAATTGAGACCAGCAGATGGTGTAATGGCTACGTTGCTAGACTCCTATGTAGTCAACCACAGTTTGAGTCCCAGACCCGGTGGCTTAAACTCACACCAGGCATGTGTGCGTGCGTGCCCAAGATCCCGAGAGGAGAATGGAGGAGAAGGGATTGTGGCATGGCCATCCCCCTGGGAGGTGATTTCTTGCTTTCTGTCTCTCTGTCTCTCTCTGTCTTTCTGGCGAGCGCATATGCCCTAGAACAAAAATCTCTCCAAAAATGATAATAATAATAATAACATTAAATAAATAATTTTTAGAAGTATTTTTTCTTAAATAATAATTTATTTATTTAATTTTGTTTGTTATGACTTATTTTTTTTTTTTGGAGAGGTTTGTGCAATAGGGTGTGTGTGCTCTCCAGAAGGACAAAGAGAGACAGAGGGACAGAAAGCGAGAAATCATCCCCCGGGGGAATGGCCACGCTGCAATCCCTTCTCCTCCATTCTCCTCTTGGGATCTTGGGCATGCACGCACACACGCCTGGTGTGAGTTTTAAGCCACCGGGTCCAGGACGCAAACCACAGTCGGTTACATGGGAGTCCAGCGACATAGCCATACGCCAACTGCTGGTCCCATGTTATGACTTTTTTAATTTGATCAGAGAGAGAGAGAGAGAAAAGGAAAGTAAGAAAGCAAGCTGCCAGGTCCGGGACTTGAACTATGTGAGAGTCCAGCACCTTAACTACCACACCACCTGTCAGCCCCTAACTTAACTTTTTTAATTGGATGAAACAGAGAGAGCGCATGTGAGTGAGTGCATGAACTGCCAGGTGCAGGACTCGAACCACAACTGGCCATGTGGGAGCCCAGCACCTTAACCACCATGCCACCCACCAGCCTCAGTAAATAATCTCTAAACACACACACACATATACACACACCCCACACACTGCATGCCTGTGTATGTGTGCCCCAAAAGCTGACAGAATGGAGGGACGGGGGAGAAGGGGCCAGGGCATGACCGCACCCTGCTGGGTGCTTCCCGGCTTCACATCTCACTCTGGTGAGCACATGCACTCTCTCACAATAAAAAAAAATTATAATAGAGGCCATGGGTGTGCACACATGTGCGTGCATGAGAGAGAAAGGCGGAGAGAGGCGCCCTCAGGGGCGTGTCATGCTGCGATTCCCTCTCCCCAGCCTTCCAGCTTGCAGGATCTTGGGGCTATGCACGCGTGCTCAGTGTGTTTCAGGCCGATCAGAGAATCCCAACCCATGGTTGGCCGTGTGGCTTCCAGGCCTGCAGTTCAGTTTACCCGACTGGGCCCAGCGTCGCTTCTGGCCATAGGCTCGCCGTGCATCAGCCTGTCATACTCAGCAGAGGCAGTTACAGAAACTTGCCCACGTCGAGGACAGAGAGTTTCTCTTTTTCCCAAAACACTTATTACTTCTTTTTGTTGTCAGGGGGCATGTATGCTCTCCAAAGAGAGAGAGGAAGCGAGAGAGAGAGAGAGAAAGTGCCCTCTGATGGACACGGCCACATCGCAGCCCTTCCCCTCCACTTCTCCGCCTTCAGGGTGTGCGGAGCTCTCATGCATCTGGCATGTTTTCAAGCCGCCGGAGCTGGGATTCAGACTCTGGCCAGCCACGTGGGATCTGCTCCCTCCATGTAGGGCTTAACTGCTGCGCCATGGGCCTGGCCCAAGCACTTACTCCTTTTTTTTTCTTTTTTAAGAATTGTTTTTTATTTAACTTCATCTATTTTTTAACTTATTTTAATTTAACCAAAGAGGGACAGAATGAGTCAGTGAGAGAGAGAGAGAGAGAGAACGTGAGAAAGCAAGCCACCAGGTCCAGGACTTGAACTGTGATCGACCATGTGGGAGTCCAGCGACCTTAACGACCATGCCACCTGCTGGCCCCTTACTACTTTTTTCTTCTTAAAAATTTGCTAGAGTACACGTGCTCTCACTGGAGAGAGACAGAGAAAGAGGGAAAGTGAGAACGCACCCCTCCCCCACAGGAGAAGGCCATTCCGCAATGCCTTCTCCATCTCTCCTTTCGGGATTTTGGGCACACACGCACACACACCTGATGTGATTTTCAGGATGCTGCGTCCAGGACTGGAGCCATGCGGTCAGCCATGTGGGATCCCAGTGCCTTAACCTCCATGCCACTGGCTGACCCCAGCGCCTAGTACTTCTAACATACCGAGGTATCTGTCTTTTCCTCAGCCTTAGCTCTATGAGGGATGGAGCTCTGTCTTCTTTGTTCACCGATATAGCCCAAGTACCTGGCACAGTGCCTGGCACATGGAGGGCACTTATAAATATTTGTTGAAGGATTCCATTTTTAAAATACTGGGACCAGCAGTTAGCGTAATGGCTATGTCGCTGGACTCCCAGGTAGTCAAACGCAGTTTGAGTCCCAGACCCGGTGGCTTGAACTCACGCTGGATACGTGTGTGTGCGTGCCCAAGATCCCGAGAGGAGAATGGAGGAGAAGGGACTGTGGTGTGGCCATCCCCCCTGGGGGGTGATTTCTCGCTTTCTGTCTCTCTCTCTCTGTCTGTCTTTCTGCGAGCGCATGCGCCCTATAGCAAAACAAAACAAAACAAAAAAACACCTCTCCAAAACCAAAAAACAAACAAACAAACAAAATACTTGCAGGGGCCACCAGATGGTGTAGTGGTTAAGGTGTTGGACTCCCACGTGGCTGATGCAGTTCAAGTCCTGGAACTAACTCTGCGTGCATGTGTGTGCACACCCAAGATCCCAAGAGGAGAATGGAGGAGCTGTGGCATGGTCATCCCCCTGGGGGTGGTTTCTCTCTTTTTCTCTCTCTGCCTCTCTGTTGTCTCTGGTGAGTGTATGCACCTAACAGCAAAAATCTTTCTAAAACAAACAAACAAAAACTATTTTTTTTAAAAAAAGAATAATTTTATTTAACTTTATTATTTATTTATTTATTTTTGGAGAGGTTTTCGCTATAGGGCACATGCGCTCACCAGACTGACACAGAGAGACAGAGAGACAGAAAGCGAGAAATCACCCCCCAGGGGGGATGGTCACGCTGCAATCCCTTCTCCTCCATTCTCCTCTCGGGATCTTGGGCACGCACGCACACGCACCCGGCGTGAGTTTTAAGCCACTGGGTCCGGGACGCGAACCGCGGTCGACTACGTGGAAGTCTAGCGACATAGCCATTACGCTAACTGCTGGTTCCCAACTTTATTTATCTTAATTTGACCATAGAGGGACAGAGTAAGAGAGAGAGGAAGTGAGAAAGCAAGGGGTCAGGTCGGGGACTCGAACTGTGGTCGGCCATGTGGGAGTCCAGCGCCTTTAACCACCATGTCACCTGCCAACCCCCAAAACAAAATACTTGCTGTCAAGGATGTGGTAAGACTGCTTCCATGACATCTTAGACTGTAAATTGGTGCAATATGTATCTTATTATTATTATTATTATTATTTTGAGAGGTTTTTGCTATAGGGTGCATGTGCTCGCCAGAAAGACAGAGAGAGAGAGACAGAAAGCAAGAAATCACCTCCCAGGGGGATGGCCACACTGCAATCCCTTCTCCTCCATTCTCCTCTCAGGATCTTGGGCACGCACGCACACGCGCCTGGCGTGAGTTTAAGCCACCGGGTCCGGGACTCAAACTGTGGTCGACTACATGGGAGTCCAGCGATGTAGTCATTACTCACCAACTCCTTGTCCCATCTTTTTTTTTTTTTGAGAGATTTTTGCTACAGAGTGCGTGTACTCACCAGACCGAGAGAGACAGAGACAGAAAGCGAGAAATCACCCCCTAGGGGGGATGGCCATGCCACAGTTCCTTCTTTTCCATTCTCCTCTCGGGATCCTGGGCACGCACGCACACGCAGTCGACGTGAGTTTAAGCCACCGGATTCAGGACTCGAACTGCAGTCAACTATGTGAGAGTTCAGCGACGTAGCCATTATGCCATCTGCTGGTCCTATCTTTTTAAAAAGTATTCATTTAATTTTATTTATTCTTATTCTTTTAATTCAGAGAGAGAGAGAGAGAGAAAGGGAAAGTGAGAAAGCAAGCCACTAGGTCTGGGACTTGAACTGAGGTCAGCTACATGGGAGTCCGATGCCTTAACCACTACACGACTTGTTGTCCCCAATGCAATTTATTTTTTAAAATAAGTTTTAAAATTTGTAACACTAGGGGTCAACAGGTGGCATGGTGGTTAAGGCACTGAGCTGCTACATGGTCAACCTGGTTCGAGTTCTGGACCCAGTGGCTTGAAACCCAAGCCAGATGCATGCCCAAATACCCAGGAGGAGAATGGGGAAGAAGGGACTGTGGCGTGGTCATCCCCCACAGGAGGATTTCTCACTTCCCCGCTGTCTTTCTCCCTGTCTCTCCAGCAAGCACACACATCCTATGTAAAAACCTTCAAAAGACAAAGGCAACGCTTTCAGGTTTACAAAGAAATTCAGAGATGGTACAGATGTATACCCCTCATTCCATTTTCCCTGAGGTTAACATCTTACATTACTGGGCACATTTGTCAAACTGAGAAACCCATATAAACATACTATTCCTTTTTTTTTTAATAGTGATTTTATTTAACTGTATTTATTTATTTTTTTGTTAACTGGACCAGAGAGGATAGCGTGAGAGAGAGAAAGAAAGTGAGAAAGCAAACTGCCAGGTCCAGGACTTGAACCGTGGTTGCCCACATGGGAGTCCAGCGCCCTTAACCACCACACCACTTGCCAGCCCCCATACTATTTTTTTTGTTTATTTATTTCTTCCATGAATAAGAGAGAGGGCTGGCTTCACGGAACAGTGGTAACGTGCTGCTCAGGAGAAGCTGGATCTCACAGGGGGACTGGGGTTCGAATCCCTGAGTCAGCCTGAAACACGCACGAGTGCGGAAGACCCAGCTGGAGGGCTGGAGGGTTCGAGGAAGAGAACTGCAGCGCGGCCAGGCCCTGTGCAGGGTACCCCCTCTCTCTTTCTCACATGCAGGAACCCCCTCTCTCTTTCTCACATGCATGCGCATGTGCTCTGTCATGAATACAGAAACAATTGTTATTTTTGCCAGAGGACCCACGCACCACTGGGATGGGAGCAGGAAGGAGGAAGGCATCCGCCCACAGGGAATGGCCATGCTGCGGTCCTTCTCCACTTCTGCCTTTTCTCAGGATTTGGGACACATATGCACACAAGCCCAGGGTGTTTTTCTTTTTTCTTTTTAAAAAGTAATGATGGGATGGGAACCAGCAGTTAGCGTAATGGCTATGTCGCTGGACTCCCACGTAGTCAACCGCGGTTTGCGTCCCGGACCCGGTGGCTTAAACTCACGCCGGGCGCATGTGCGTGCGTGCCCAAGATCCCGAGAGGAGAATGGAGGAGAAGGGATTGCGGCGTGGCCATCCCCCCTGGAGGGTGATTTCTTGCTTTCTGTCTCTATGTCTCTGTCTGTCTGGCGAGCGCACGCGCCCTATAGCAAAAACCTCTCCCCCCCCCAAAAAAAAAAGTAATGATGGGGACCAGCAGGCAGCCTGGTGGTTGGGGTGCTGGACTCCCATATAGCCACAGTTCAAGTCCTGGACGTGGAGGTTTGCTTTCTCACTTTCTGTTTTCTTTTTTCTGTCTCTCTCTGGTCAAATTAAAAAAATAATAGCAAAGCTAAATAAATAAATAAATCTTAGAAACCATATTCTTGTTTGAAAGGAGAGAACTTTTACCTTTAGTACTGGCAGACGAAGGGAGGTGGTGTGGTGGTTAAGGGTGCTGGACTTCCACATGGCCGACCACAGTTCGAGTCCCGGACCTGGAGACTTGCTTTCTCACTTTCCCTCTTTCTCTTACTCTGTCCCTCTCTGGTCAAGTTAAAATAAGTAAAGTTAAATATAATAATTCTTTAAAAAAAGGTATTTTGTTTTTACTTTAGAAAGATTTTTCTGTTACGTGTGTATACTCATGTTACCAAAAATAATGATGATGATGATGTATTTGGGACCAGCAACTGGCATAGTGGTTATGTTGCTGGACTCCCAGCGGGACCAAGCTATGCCACGCTCTGTGGGGCTGACTTTCGTGGGTGTGCTCTGGGGTCACGCCTGGACTCTCCCTGGTTGTGCCGGGTACACGTGACTCCACGCTCCAGGGCTGGTGGAGACTGTGGCCATGGCATGGGCACGATGTTGGGAGGACTGCCTCTCTGTCTTTCTCTTTCTCTCTCCCTCTTTTTTGTTTATTTATTTATAGTCCAAAATTTGGACTATAGGGTGCAAGTACTCACGAGAGACAGAGACTTAGAGAAAGAGATGGAAAGTGAGAAAGCATCTCCTCCCCCTCGGGGTCGGGGGAGATGGCCATGCCACAATTCCTTCTTCATCCTCCTTTTGGGATTCTGGGCATGCACATGCACCTGCCCAGCCTTGTTTTCAAGGTCTGGGACTTGAACCGTGCAGTTGGCCATGTGGGATCCAGCCACCTTAACCACACCATTTGCTGGTGCTCTCTCTCTTTAAAAAAAAAAAAAAAAAAAAAGGAGGGACCAGCACGTGGCATATTGAACTTCTGAACCTGGTGGCTTGAAAAACATGCTGGGGGTGGTGGTGGAGCAGCAGGTGGCCTGGTGGCTCAGATGCTAGACTGCCACGTGGCTGACCACAGTTCCAGTTCTTCACCTGGCGGCTTGCTTTCCCACGTTCCTCCCTCTCTCTCTGGTGAGTGTGCACTCAAAAGATAATGGCGATTGGGCTGGCAGGTGGTGTGGTGATTGAGGGCACTGGACTCCCACATGACTGACTGCAGTTCGAGTCCCAGACATGGCAGCTTGCTTTCTTGCTTTCTCTCTCTCTTACTCTCTCACTCTTCCCCTCTCTGGTCAAATTGGAATAAATAAATATAAATAAAATAATTCTTAAAAAAATGATGGTGATGAATAGAATTAAATACATATTTTTTTGAGAGATTTTTGCTATAGGGCGCATGTGCTTGCTGGAGAGACAGATACAGAAAGAAATCAGCCCCTAGCAGAGATGGCCACTCCAGACAATCCCTTCTCTTCTCCTCTCGGAATTTTTTTTTTTTTTTTTGAGAGGTTTTTGTGGTACGGCACGTGCGCTCGCCAGACAGACAGAGAAACAGAGAGATGGAAAGCGAGAAATCACCCCCCAGGGGGGATGGTCACGCCGCAATCCCTTCTCCTCCATTCTCCTCTCGGGATCTTGGGCACGCACACACACGCGCCTGGCGTGAGTTTTAAGCCACCGGGTCCAGGATGCGAACCGCGGTTGACTACGTGAGAGTCCAGCGACATAGCCATTATGCTAACTGCTGGTTCCCATTAAGATGGTTATTTTGTAGTGGATGAGTTAAATAAATTACACTATATCCCATTAATATTGGGAAATATTTTCAATGTTAGTTGGAGAAAGCAGGTTACAAAAGATACATAGTGTGATCAGAATTACAAATGGTTAGAAGAAAGCACATGGAAGTGTTATGAGTGGTTCTCGTGTTGTTATGGATCATGAATTTTGTTTTAACTGCCAGAAACCATGTGGAATCCAGCTTACCTAATGACTAGTCTATAGGGCCCGCTATAATTTCTATCTTTCTTTTTGTTGTTTAAATAGGTTAGTACAAAAATAATTGTGGTCTTGCATTGTTGAAATTTTGCAATTTGATATTGGATACATTCATTTTTTTAAAATTTATTTTATTTTATTTTCTTATTATTGTAATTTCACCAGAGAGAGGGAAAGTGAGAAAGCAAGCCACCAGGTCTGGGATTCAAACTGCGGTGGGCCATGGAGGAGTCCAGCACCTCAACTACCACATCATCTGTTGGCTCAAATTGGATACAGTGTTTAATAAATACGGTTGAGACCAGCAGATGGCATAATGGTTATGTTGCTGGGTTCCCATGTAGTCAACTACGGTTCGATCCCCTGATCCCATGCCTTAAAACTCGTACCAGGTACATGTGTGTGCGTGTGTCCAAAATCTCAAGAGAAGAATGGAGGAGAAGGGCTTGCGGCATGGCCACCCCTCCTGAGGGTGATTTCTTGCTCTCTGTCTCTCCAGAGAGAGCATGCACCCTATAGCAAAAGTCTCTCTCTTAAAAAAAAAAAAATGAGACCAGTGGTTGGCGTAATGACTGTGTCACTGGATTCCCATGTAGTCGACCGCGGTTCAAGTCATAGACCCGGTGGCTTAAACTCAGGCCGGGCACGTATGTGTGTGTGTCCAAGATCCTGAGAGGAGAATGGAGGAGAAGGGATTGTAGTGTGGCCATCCCCCCTGGAGGGTGATTTCTCGCTTTCTGTCTTTCTGTCTCTGTCTTTCTGGCAAGCGCTCATGCCCTATAGCAAAAACCTCTCCAAAAAAAAGAAGGTGGAGTGAATTGGGCTATGGAGTCTGTCTCATCCACCGTATTCAGTGACGTCTTGCCAACCAACCACGACTTCTTCAAGCATCTCAACAACTTTTTGCAGGGAAAACACTTCCACAACCAGTAGGATGCAAAAGATGCTTTCCAAGAGTTCGTCAAATCCCGAAGCATGAATTTTCACACTATAGGAATAAACAAACTAATTTCTCATTGGTAGAAGTGTGTTGATTTTAATGGCTCCTATTTTGATTAATAAAGATATGTTTAAGCCTAGTTATAAAGATTTAAAATTCACGGTCCCAAACTGCAATTGCTTTTGTACCACCCTAATATTTTCTAAATTTCCTATGATGAATATGTATCACAATCAGGAAAAACATATCTATATTATCTTCTGCTATAAAGTGTGTGTACTGGCTGGGTGGGGGGAGCAGAGAGAGCACTCCCCCCGCGCCCCCCAGAGGGATGAGTACACAGAAGCCCTTCTCCTTCTTCTCCTCTCCGGGTTTTGGGCACACTCATGCAGGACACTGGGTCTGGGACTTGAATTGCACAATCGGCCATGTGGAACCCGGTAGTCATAGCTACCGTGCCACATAGCTGGCCTAAAGCCATATATATTTTTCACATTTTTTACCAGCGGGCATGTGTGCTCACCAGAGAGAGAGACAGAGAGCAACAGAGAAAGAGAGAAGGGAAGTGAGAAAGCACCCCCAGGGGGAATGACTCTACAGTCATCCCTTCTCCATTTCTCCTCCCTTCAGGGCTTCGGGGATGCATGCACACATGTCTTTTTTAAAAAACGCTAAAGCCATATATATTTTTCACATTTTTTACCAGCGGGCATGTGTGCTCACCAGAGAGAGAGACAGAGAGCAACAGAGAAAGAGAGAAGGGAAGTGAGAAAGCACCCCCAGGGGGAATGACTCTACAGTCATCCCTTCTCCATTTCTCCTCCCTTCAGGGCTTCGGGGATGCATGCACACATGTCTTTTTTAAAAAACGGTTTTCCAGGGGCCAGCAGGTGGTGTGGTGGTTAAAGGCACTGGATTCCCACGTGGTTGGCTGCAGTTCAAGTCCTAGACCTGGCAGCTTGCTCTCTCGTTTTCTCTTTCTCTCTCTCTCTCTGTCTAGTCAAATTAAATAATAATAATAATAATAACAAATGGAATTAAATAAATAAATAAAAACTTAAGAAAAAGGTTTTTCCTATAGGGTGCATGCACTTACCAGAGGGAGAGAGAGGGGAAGTGAGAAATCACTCCCCCATATACACACTCAATCTCTTCTCCATTCTCCTCTTTGGATTTTGGACACACATGCACATGCACCCGTCATGTTTTTCAAGCTGCTGGGTTGAGGACTTGAACCTTGCAATATCTTAACCACTATACCATCTGCTGACCCTGCACCAGTGTGTCTAAGCTGCCAGATCTGGGACTCGAACTGCACATCAGCCATGTGGGATCCAGCCACCCTAACCAGCACACCAAGGGCTGGCACAAACCTATAATTTTTTTTTGAGAGGTTTTTGCTATAGGGCATGTACACTCACCAGACAGACAAAGAGAAACAGAGAGCGAGAAAGTGAGAAATCACCCCCCACGGGGAATGGCCATGCTACAATCCCTTCTCCTCCATTCTCCTCTCGGGATCTTGGGCATGCACACACCTGCACCCGGCATGAATTTAAGCCACTGGGTCTGGGACTCGAACTGCAGTCAACTACATGGGGGTCCAGTGACATAACCATTATGCCAACTGCTGGTCCCATCTTTTTTCTTTTGAGAGGTTTTTGTTATAGGGTGTGTGCACTTGCCAGCCAGACAGAGAAAGACAGAGTCAGAAAGCAAGAAATTACCCCCCGGGGGGGATGGCCACGTTGCAATCCCTTCTCCTCCATTCTCCTCTCGGCGGGATCTTGGGCACGCACGCACATGCGCCCGGGGTGAGTTTAAGCCTCCGGGTCCGAGACTTGGACTGTGGTCAACTACATGGGAGTTCAGCGACATAGCCATTATGCTAACTGCTGGTCCCTCGCTTTCTGTCTCTCTGGCAAGAGCACATGCCCTATAGCAAAAACCTCTAAAAAAAAAAAAAAAGATATAATTAGAAATGTAATAAAGCCAAAAAAAGGAAAAAGAAATGTAATAAAGATCTTGAACCCAAAGATATTTATAATAGTGAAAATGGAAAATAAGTATTCAATATTACAGAAATGTTATACATTAAATATGTCAGCTATGTTACAGGAATGAATCGTTTTTAAAAAGAAATATTTATTCAATTTTATTTATTCTTATTATTTTAATTTGCTATGGGGCACATGCAAATGCCAGAGAGAGGCAAAGAAAGTGAGGGAAAGGGAGAAGGCAAGCTGCTTTCCAGGTCCGGGACTCGAACCACGGTCAGCCACGTGGGAGTGTCCAGCGCCTTGACCACCACGCCACCTGCTGGTCCCATTGAGGACGTTTTAAAGACATAGAAGAATGATTTTTGTTGTTAAGTGACTAAAGTAGAATCTAAAATTTCATATACAGTACGAGCTCAGCTACTCAGTCTCTATTTTTTATTGTAAATTCACAAATTATAGTTTGTATATAAGTCTTTCTAGTTTTTTTGTTTGCTTACTTTTATTTATTTTTGCCAGAGGGTGAATGTGCTCGTCAGAGAGAACCAATGAAAGGGAATGAAAGGGAAAGGTGAGAACCTCCCCACCCCCACAACACACTGGGGGGAATGGCCATGCCACAATCCCTTCTCCACCATTCTCTGAGATTTTGGGTATGAGCACACACACACACACACACACACACACGCACCTGGCATGATTTTTAGGCTGCCGGGTCTGGGACTTGAACTGGGATTGGCCATGTGGGAGTCTAGCACCTTAACCACTGGTGGCTTCAAGCCTCTCTAGTTTAATTCACCAGAACTAATGCATTTTGTTTTGCTTTGTTGTTAGAGTCAAGGGCTCGCTATGTTTGTCCAGACCGGCCTGGATTTGTGATCCTCCTGTCTCAGCTTCCCAAAATTGCTGTTTTTGTTTGTTTTGTCAGAGGTCGTGGTGGGTGCTCACCAGAGAGAGGGCAAGGGAGAAAGCAGCCCTTCATGGGGAGCAGTCACGCAGCAATCCCTTGTCCTCTGGACTGTGAGCACATGTGCACAGGTGCCTGGTGTGTTTCTCGATCCACCAGGTCCAGGACTCAAACTGCAGGTCAACCATGTGTGATCCAACTGCTCTAACCAGCAGGCCACGGAGTTGGCTGCTTGCATCCTTATGTTGCATTAGTACCACAAAGTATGCCCTCTAGAACAGTTCTAAACTGTCTATACCGAAGCACACATTGTTCACATTCCCCATTTGTCATGGTCTGATGTTTTTGTGAAAAATGATAAAAAGTAGTTACTAGGAAAATGAAATAAGAAAGACTTATACAAATCTCAATTTATTATTATTGGATTCTGGTATAAAGTTTCTGGTAACTTGCTGTAAGTTGCTAAATGCTTATTCTCCATTTCTGCATTTATCTGGTCGTAGACCAGTAACAGATGCAGACCCCACCTTAAGAAGCACTATTTTAGGGGCCAGCAGGTGGCGTGGTGGATGGGGCAGCTGGATCTCACAGGGCCGACTGCAGTTTGAGTCCCAGTCCCAGACCTGGCAACTTGAAAAGCTCACCAGGCATGTGTGCCCAAAATCCTGAATGGAGAATGGAGGAGGGGAATTGTAGCATGCCCATTCCCTCTTTCTCTCTCTTCTCTCTCTGGTAAGTGCACACGTCCTGTAGCAATTTTTTTTAATGTTAAAAAAAAAAGGGCCATCAGGTGGCATGGTGGTTAAAGTGCTGGATCCCACATGGACAACTCTGTGGTTCGAGTCATAGGCATGGCAGCTTGAAAAAAAAACAGGTTGGGGAAAAAAAAGAGAAAAAAAACCTGTGTGTGTGTGTGTGTGTGTGTGCGCACATGCACGCGGGTGCCTGCCCAAAATCCCAAGAGGAGAATGGAGAAGAAGGGATTGCAGCATGGCCATGGCCATCCCCTCGGGAGAGATTTCTTGCTTTCCCTTTCTCTGTCTCTGTGTGTCTTTCTCCAGCAAGTACATGCAAGCTCCCTAGGCTAAATAAATAAATAAATAAATTTTAAAATGAAAAGAAAGCACTACTCTAAGAAGGGGGACTTGCTGCCCGTCTGCCGGGCTCACTTCTCAGTTCCAGAGCCAAGTGCGCGCTGACCTTCCTGTTCATAAGTGCAGTACAAGCACATTGTAGCAACAGCACAGAGTCCCCTCCTTCCTGCTCCCCGGGGTGACCACCGCCGGGTGTCTCGTGGTTCCTTCCAAACAACACGTACTGCTGACAGCCTTCGGCATCAGCACACATGGGTCTAGCTCGTCTTTTTTTTGGGGGGGGAATTATTTTATTTAACTTCATTTATCCACTTATTTATTTATTTCAATCTGACCAGAGAGGGACCGAGAGAGAGAGAGAGAGAAAGCAAACCACTAGTTCTGGGACCCAAACCAGTCTGCCATGTGGGAGTCCAGAACCCTTAACTACCATGCCACCTGCCAACCCCAATCTAGCTCATCTTGTAAAAAACTCTACTGGGCTGGCCTCAGAGCCTGGTGATAAGAAAGCTGGATCTAGGGGCCAGCAGGTGGTGTAGCGGCTATGTTCCTGGACTCCCACATGGGCAACCACAGTTCAAGTCCTGGACCCGGTGGCTCAAAACTCATGCTGGGTGTGTGTGCGTGTGCACCCAAGATCCCTGAAGGAGGGTGGAGAAGGGACTGAAACACCTCCCTCTCCACCCTATTGGGATTGGGGCATGCACATGAACATGCCTAACACGTTTTCCAAGCTGCTGGGCCCAGGACTTGAGCCGCGCAGCCAGCCATGTGGGATCCAGGGTGTGTGTGCCCACCAGAGAGACAGAAAGCAAAAAAATCACCTCCCAGGGAGATGGCTGTGCTGCAGTCCCTTCTCCATTTTCTTCAGGACCTTGAGCACACGCACCTGGAGTGAGTTTCAAGCCCCAGAGTCTGGGACTCAAACTGTAGTCGCCCATGTGGAGTTCAGCGTCCCAACCACCCTGCTGCCTACTGGTCCCCAAATTTATACGTTTTTAAAAGAAGTTTGTTTCTTTCTCTCATGAGAGTAAGATCCCATCAGGATCCTGGACACCTACACCTGGTGTGTTTATGTAAGCTGCCGAGGTTGGCAATGAACCCTGGTCAGCTGTGGAAAATCCCGTTTCCTCTGTTCAGCATTTAACTGCAACTTGCTTTAAAAAAAAAAAAAAAAAGATTAATTTATTTAATTCCATTTGTTATTGTTTATTTATTTATTTATCTTAAAATATGACCAGAGATAAGGAATTAAGGACGAGGGAAAAAAAAAAAAGCAAAACACATAGGAAACGAGAAATGGAAAATTATTTGTTGGCGATAACATGTATGCTGATGTGCTTGATTGAGCCAATATACAGTGTACTCTGGATGGAAGATCTCATTTTGTATGCTGTAATGATGTACAGTGAATGAATGTAAATAAATAAATTTAAATAAAATATATATATATATATATGACCAGAGAGAGAAAAGATAAGTGAGAAAGCAAGCCACCAGGTCCGGGACTCGAACTGCAGTTGACCATGTGGGAGTCCAGCACCTTAACTACCATAGCACATGCCAACTCACAACTTACTTTTATAACCACTCTCTCTTGCAGAAACTAACCCATTCCTGTAGGAGTGAGCACTCACTCTGACCCATGAGGCAGCGTTAATCTCTGCAGTGTTCCCAGGACTTGAATGCCAACCCCTAGGCCCCGCCTCCTCAAGGTCTCACCACTGTTCACACCATTACGCTGGGGACCAAACTTAGGCACATGACCCTCTTGGGGGACAAACTATTTTCAAACCAAAGCAAATCCTATTACCATTTCTTTCTTCCTTTTTTCTTTCTTTTCTTCTTTTTTTTTTTTTAAGTTTATTAATTTTCAGATACAGAGAGAGAGAGCAAACCTCCCAACAGGGTCTTCATGTAGCAACCCATCCCCAGCCTCAGTCAGGCTGGATCGTGAGAACATGCATGCATGCCCGGCATGCAGGACACAAATCAGGGACCTTCCTGTGTGGTCCAGTTGTGTTGCCCTCTGGTCCCACCAGTGCTGAATGTCGATGAAGTTCAATTCACCTTTTTTTTACCAGTCACTTACCATATTGGTGTCCTAAGGAACCAATGCCTAATCTGAAGTTAGGAAAATTTACATCTTTTTAAGAATAATTTATCATTATTTTTTCATCATCATCATTTTTAAAGAATTATCTATGTATTTATTTAATTCCATTTGTTATTATTTTTTAATTTGACCAGACAGAGACAGAGACAGAGAGAAAAGGGAAATGAGAAAGCCAGTTGCCAGGTCTAGAACTCAAACCAGAGTCAGCCATGTGGGAATCCAGCACCCCCGACCACCATGCCATCTGCTGGCCCCCTTCATCATTATTATTTTAAAATTTGCTACAGGACATGCACACTTACCAGAGAGAGACAGAGATAGAGAGAGAAAGAGAGAAAGAGAAAGTAAGCCACCAGGTCCAGGATTCGAACCATGGTCAGCCATGTGGGAGTCCTAGAGTCCTGCACCTTAACCACCATGACATCTGCTGTCCCCTATGCCTAGTTATTCCTTTTTTGGGGGGTGGGGGGAGGAGATTTTTGCTATAAGGGTGCATACGCTTCCTGGAGAGACAGAGGAGACAGAAAGCAAAAATCATCCCCTGGGGTATGACCACGCTGCAATCCCTTCTCCATTTTCCTCTTGGGATTTTGGGCACGCAACCACACACACCCAGTATGAGTTTTAAGCTGCTAAGTCAGTTTAAAGCCACAGTTGACTATGTGGGAGTCCAGCGACGTAACCGTTACCCCATGTCTGTTTTTTTTTTTTTTTAAAGA
>NW_006159943.1:949453-954773 GCF_000334495.1 Tupaia belangeri chinensis
TGGTTACATCGCTGGACTCCCATGTAGTCAACTGCGGTTTGAGTCCCGAACCTGGCGACTTGAAACTCATGCCAGGTGCGTGTGCATGCCTGCCCAAAATCCCTAGAGGAGAATGGAGGAGAAGGAATTGTGGCATGGTCATCCCCCCCGGGGGCTGACTTGCTTTCTGTCTCTCTGGCGAGCAGACACTTCCTTTTAGAGAGCCAAAACCTCTCTAAAAGTATTCTTTTTAATCTAAATTTAATTTGACCAGAGAGGGACAGAGTGAGACAGAGATATGCAGAGAGAAAGTGAGAAAGCAAGTTGCCAGGTCTGGGACATAAACCACGGTTGGCCACGTGGGAGTCCAGCGCCCTTAACCACTGTCCCAACTGCAGGCTCCACCCCCATGTCCGTCTTGAGAGGGTATAGTTTCAGCTCTTACATGCAGGTCCATGATTGATTCGAGTTCATTTTTGTATATGGTGTGAGGCAGGATTCTACTTCATCCTTTTTTTTCTTTCTTGCCAGAGGGGATGTGCACTCGTCAGAGACAAGGAAGAGAGAGGGAGAAAGCAGTCCCCAGCGGGGCATGGTCACACTGCAGTCCTTTCAGTTCTCCATTCTGTCAGGGTTTGGAGCACAACATTCCCACGTGCCTGGTGTTTTTTTTTTTTTTTTTTTTTTGGAGAGATTTTCACTGTAGGGCGCGTGCGCTCGCCAGACAGACAGAGAGAGACATAGAGACAGAAAGCGAGAAATCACCCCCCAGGGGGGATGGTCACGCCGCAATCCCTTCTCCTCCATTCTGCTCTCGGGATCTTGGGCACGCACGCACACGCGCCCGGCGTGAGTGCCTGGTGTTTTTCAAACCTCCAGGGCCTGGACTCAAACTGCAGTCATTTATGTGGGATCCAGCTGGCTCCCCTAACCATGGGCTATGGAGCTGGCCCCAAATTCACCTTCCACATGTGGGTTTCTGGTGGCCCCAGTCCCACTTGTTGAAGACTACTCTTTGCTCACCGATCGTCCTGGCCCCTGCACTTACATTTCCCACGTCAACAAACCCTCCTCCGAAGAGGTCCCGCCGGGGTGCACTCCCACCCACACAAGCTGAGGGCCCGTACCCGATTACACAAGGAGGGTTAGCAGGACACTAATGAACTGAGCTTATCAGGGACACCCCCGGGGATGGGGAGTGCGGCGGGCTTGGCAGTGGTGTGAGCAGCTGGGTTCAAGTGAGATGCTTCTCAGGGAAAATGCAGGGGACCCGAAACTGAGCGGACGGGCTGGAGTTTAAGCCCTGCCTGCTCCTGACCCGCTAAGGAGCCCTGGGCTGTCCGGCCCTCTGAAGCTGCTCCCCACCCACCTCCGCAGGGCTGTCGTGCCCTGTCGCGGTAGCTATCGTGACATCCTGTGTACGGCTGAGATGGAGTGACAGTGGGCCACCCAGAGCTGTGGTGCGGGAGCCGTTTGGTTGAGTGTGAGATTTTTAATGATGACTGATCACGTGTAGAAACGTGGATCCACTGGTGTCACTGTCACCCAGAGCCAGGCGGTACTTGAAGTCTTTGCTGTGACATGTGAAGGGGGGGAGAGGCTGTGACTGAGATTGGATGTGACAGCAAGACAGATCCTGAGTGACAGAATGGGACGGAGTGGAGGGAGGCAGGCTGCGCTGGGCAAATGTGGGTGCCCGACAGGGCTGCTGGGGTGCTCAGAAGTCAGGGCAGGCGTCGCCGGTGCTGTCCCCTCTCTACTGGCTTCCCTCCCTGCCTCCTGAAAGCAGAGAGGAAGCGGGTGGAGAGGTTTTGCTGGAGTGCAGAACCCGCAGCACCTCAGAGCTGGGCTGGCACCGGGTGTCAGGACCTGCACACAGAGGCATGTGCCTGTGCTGGGTGGGCAGAACCCGCTGCTCTCTGCTCTCCACTTCGGTCTTCAGAGTGCCCGTTAAGAGCAGAACCAGCGGCATGGAAACCTAACATTCCTCCCCCTCTCGTCCCCTGGGGGAGGGAGGGAGGAACAAGCCACATCTCATTAAGCTTTTACGAGCTCAGGCAGGCAGAGTGGGCCCACAATGCTGGGCGGGGGCGGGGGTGCTGCGGGAAGGAGTCCCCAGCTCTGTCAGGGGAAGCGTGTCCCAGAACTTGGAGGCCCGCTCTGCAGGAGATGGAATAAGGTGTTAACAGCAGATGTGGGGGATCAGCTGCTTTTATTACAATAAAATCAGAAGGACAACAGGACAGGAGGCTGGCTAGGTGTGGGGACAACAGAGAGACAGTGGCAGAGGCAGGAGTGCAGGGTTCTGAAAACTGCCTGGAAGAGGCAGCGCTAAGGCATGAGAGTCCTAAGGGTGAAAGAGAAAAGGGAAAGCAGCTAAATAACGAGATCTTAAACATGCGTGGAACCCTATTGCCCTGACCCAAGGTGACTTTAGACACAAGGCATGAAAGACGGGCAGGATACTTGCTAGAACAGGGAACGGAGAGCTCGCTCGGAGCTCAGGAAGATGAGAGTTAAAGCCATGAATAAGGCTGCACAAGGACCCGGAGTGCAGGGGTGGGAGAGAATAAATACCCTAGTGACCCACATAGACAACAGACCAGAGACAAGGGGCAAGGGGTCAGGTCACCACAAGGTCACCATGCCTGTGGGGCCAGTCGGATGACACAAACACCGCACCCCACTCCGTGCCCGGGAGGAGAGGAGAGCGGGGAGGGTGTGGGTCTTCGCAGCACAGAGAGTGGCACAGGCTGCTGAAGGTGGGGGCAGTGCTTGCAATGCTGGGGTGACCCCGGACGGGCAGCAGCCGACACAGGAGGTTAAGGCATTGGATCCCATATGGCTGACTTTGTGGTTTGAGTCCTGGACCCTGTGGCTTGAAAATCACACTGGGTATGTGTGCGTGTGTGCCCGAAATCCCGAGAGGAGACTGGAGGAGAAAAAGTTGCAGTGTGGCCATCTCCCTGGGAAGACTTCTCACTTTCTCTCTCTTTCTCTGTCTCTTCAGTGAGCAAACAAGCCCCACAGCAAAACTTAAAAAAAAAAAAAAAAAAGAAATAGAAAAGCATCCGGAGGTATGAGGGGCTTGGGCAGCTCCCACCTCTTTCACTTCTGCAAGAACTTCTTGTTGAGGAGGAAGATGAGAAGGTTGACGTTGACCTTGGCCTTGCTGAAGAGCTTCATGACGGCCACACCCTCATACTGCAGCTGTAGGAGGTCCTAGGAGGGAGCACGGGCCAAGGAGGGGAGTTCAAGGGCTGCGGCCATGGCGCCGTCAGAGGGTCTACAAAACATCAGCGTCTCGGAGCCTGCCACAGCCTCAGGGCATTGGCCACGACGCAGGGCACTGAAACCCACTTCCTGAGTGAGGAACACGGGGCTGATGGAGACGTGCAGCGGCTTAACCAAATGTCAGCGCGGGCAGGGCCGGCATCAAAATCGGTTTTCTCACTCAAAAGGCAAAAACAGCAGTGCAAGAAGATTTGGACTGAAAATCACAGCTTCCTGAACACTGGCATTTGACTTAGGCCAGCCTCCTAACCTTCCAGCTTGGAGCCTGTGATAGGGATAATGCTTCGGAGCTGTGGAGGGGATTAAACAGGGTCGCATGCAAAGCCCTGACGTGCTTCAGATATTAATCCCGCCTCTGACACCGCGCGCCGCTCTGCCTGGCGGGGTCTGTGTCGGGCCTGGAGGAGGGGGCGCTGGGCAGCACAGACCCCCCTCAGCAGGAGCAGACCGACTGGGCAGGAACGGAGCCAGCCGAGGCCTGATGCAGGACCCAAGGCGGGCACTGACAGCCCAGTGGGGGGCAGGGGTGGGGTGAGGCGGGGGGCTCTGGGCGTGTCTTCTCACCTGATAGTGAAGCTGAAATCGCTCCATGTCCACACCCAGGAACCTGGCCTTTACTTCAAACTGTCCTGCCTCATCTCCAGGGGTGATGTCAAAGATGACGTTTCGGAAGCTGTCAGGAATGGCATTCAAACAGGGCCCGCCGCCTGCTCCCGGGCCGCAGCCCCACTCCCATCCAGGGCCAGGCTCCCCTCTGCCACACCCAGGGGCCGCCTCTGTCTTCTCCCATCTCACTTATGCTCGGCGTGGCATCTCTCTTCTGCCCAACACTCCCCAGCTGTTCTCACCTCCGGGAAGCTTTTCCCGCATCCTCCACCTGGGGGATCTGGGCCTCTCTAACCCATGGCCCTGCTCTCCACGCCATCTCTGCCACCACCCTGGTGGCAGCCCCCATCCGTAGATGTGGCCCAGAGCACCACCCCCAGGTGAGGGGACAGGAAGGGTCTGTCGCCCTGCCCTGCAAAGAGGTGCACATACTGCGAGGCGGGAAGGTCTTCAATTTCCACCAGGACGCCCTTTTCCAGGAGCTGGGCGGCAGTGTAATGGAGAGAAGGCTGCTTCTTCCCCTTCCCAGAGTTCCTGGTGAAAAGCAGGCCCCGGAGAACTCACCCGCAGCCCCCACCACAGGCCCTGCTCTCCGTGGCTGGCAGGAAGGAACAGGGGCCCAAGGAAGGGTGCTGTGCTGTGCTAGGGGACCCCCCTCCCAGCTGGGAGAAGGCGGGCAAGGCAGACGCAGGCAGGGGTGAGGTCACGGGGACCAGCTGGGTGCGGGCGGGCAGCACCTACTTGGAGCGGGGGGCCAAGTGGTCCAGGCAGGCCCGGATGTACTGGCTGTAGTAGTCGCCCTGCTCCTCGTAGAAGGTGGTCTTGGAGCACAGGCCCTGGAAGGTGGCCTGGAGCTTCCGCAGCTCGGCCTTCCGCCGCTGCCGGTGCCTGCGCTGGCTGCGGATGTCCTGGGGGGAGGGGACAGGTCGGTCCTTCTGCAGGAGAGCCTCGGGGCCTCATGCAGGCCACAGGGCAATCTGGTGAGGATGTTTGGGAAAAGCAGGAGGGGTAAGAGTTCAAGGCCGGTGTTCCTAGGAGGAGGCCAATCTCAAGGACTGTATCCCAAACCTTAAGGCATGTTTCCAGGGCCTCTCCTCCGCTGAGGAGGAGCTGGTTTCAAGGATCCCTGTTTGGGGCAGGAGCGTTGTAAGAACATGCTTTTGCCAGGATAAATTTTACTTTCCTTCAAAAAGCACCCCTGGCCTTCCTCTGGCTGGTGACGGACAATTTCAGGTGAGTGCTCACGAGAGGGAGGCCTGCCCTTGGAGTGCCAACACCACGGGCCCCCATGGGCGCGCATGTGCACAGCAGGTACTTATGCACACACATGAACACGGAGCTCAGTCCGGGGCTTTACCTTGGCCAGCTGGTCCACTAGCCCCTGGTAGCCGTCGTGGGCACTGACCAACCCTAGGCTCTCGAGGCGGCGCAGGGTCCCCCC
>NW_006159943.1:955549-957758 GCF_000334495.1 Tupaia belangeri chinensis
AGCGGCTCCGTGGTCTGGGCCTCCCAGGCCTGGCGATGGCACATCAGCCGCTTGTGGGCTGCTTCCTGTGGGGCAGAGGTGGCGGAGGGTCTACCAGGCCTCTGTGCTACCCAGACAGGGCAGGCCCCGGGGCGCCAGCAACAGAGGGAGACTGGACCCTTTTCTGGGTGTCACCAGGGAACGACCCTAGAGCCCAGCCTTTATGGCAGTGGGGAGGGGTGTAGCTTGCAGAGAACAGGTGTGACATGGCTCACTTGAGGGCGCAAGGATCACCATGGGAAGAATGGCTCAACGGAGCCCCAAACAAAGGCCACAGTGTAGAGGCCTCCAGAGCCCCGGCCGCCAATGTGTGATGACGGCCACCACCACTGCTCCACCACCACTGTTCCTCCAGGAAGCCCCTGGCTTGGCCTCTACTGCAGCCGGCCCCTTCCCACCCTCTCCTGCCCGGGCCTTGAAGACCCGCTTTCCAAGTGGACCTTTTGCATAGTCCCAGCCCCAACATGGGGGGGAGGGAGTTGGGGACCTGACTACAGCCTCAGGTTCCCCAAGGCCTCGGGCTTCCCTGGGCCTGTGGGCCTCCTGTGGGCCTTGGGGGTCCAGGGCAGAGGTCTCATGACTGGCGAGCACAGGTGTCTGCTCAAGGTGATCTGCAGTGCTGCTGTGGGCAGGAGGGGGTGAACGAGTCGGCCTGTGGTTGTCCAGCCACTCACCTGCTCTCTGGAAGCCGAGAGGGACAGGACCTCCTGGAGGGAGTCCCCAGGGTGGCACTGCAGGATATCGGCCAGCATCTGCTTGGTACTGCAGGAAAACAGGGATGGCAGACAGGTGAGGGGCTGGGTAGAAATCTGGGTGAGTGAACACGGCCTCCGGGCGCAGCTGCCGGGGATACCCAGGGAGGCAGAGAGCAGGACAGGTGCGGGTGTTGCCTGATCCCCTCCTACAGGTACCCTGAGGCCGTCAGCGGAAGTATGCATGTGCTCCTCCCGCTCGGCACAGCTTCTCCTGAGCTCCGGGTGCACCTGACACACACCCCTCTCAGGCTTCGACCGGGCTCACTGCAGCCCCACCACTACGAGCCCCACGACGCAAGGCAGAGCTGCCAGTCGACCTGCTTACTGAGTGAGCGGAGGGGCAGAGGCACTCCTGTGGGGTGAGCCAGCAGGAGCCGGGTCCCTTGCCCGATGACCACTCGGCCCCGCCAGAGAGGTCCTTCTTTTGCAGAACCGGGGAAGCAAAGCTCTGTGTCCTCTCCCGACACCACGCTCGGCCAGAGCGAGGAGCGAGAACATGGAGCCCCCACCCACTGGCTGTGCGACTCTGGGCAAGTCACGGTATTCTGAGCTCTCCTTAACAGCGAGCGGGGAAGGCGCCGCCTACCTCACGGCTTACGCCTAGGAGTAAATGATGCCATATAAAAGAGCACCCTGTAAACACACAGCGACACACACCCGCTGGGGCCAGCGTCTTAACCATGCCTTTGCCTTCAAACTACCACGCAAGTCAAGGCTGTTTCCAGAGCGGACACTGTGGCAGGGAGTACCAGTCAGCGTCAGGGAGACCTTCTAAAGGGCGAGGGTGGAGCGGCCCTCAGCAAGGCTCTGTCCTGGGCCGCTGGGGAGCTGGGGAGTCCAGGCAGGCAGGCGTGGAGGCCAGCGTCACCCACCTCAGGAGCAGGCTCCGGGCACTGGTGTCGTCGGTGTCTGCCTCCAGCCCTTCAAACTTGCTGGTGAGGGTCAGGGACACTTCCAGCTTGCTCAGATCCACGTGCCCGTCTGCAGCCACGCTCTCCCCTAGGTGTGGTGAGGGAGGGGAAGCAGGCAGGTGCACACACGCACACAGGGATGGGTCACGGTGAGTGCTGCTCCCCGCCCCTCTTGGAAGTGTTCCCATGATGCCCCATGGCACACACTGTGCCCTCTACCCTGGGCACCAGGAGAGCTGCTGCCCGGAGCTGTGTCCCCAACACCCTCGTCCTGTGCCCTGGACTCTGCCATTCTGCTCTCCCACCCCGTGAGCCCTTTCCTCCTCGTTCCAGAAGCCTGAGACCTCCACGGGCCCTTACTCTGTGCATTTCTCTCACATATTTTTTTTCTTTTTAAAAATTTTGCTAGAGAGTGTGGAGAGAGCAGGACTGGAGTGTGGGGGTGTCCCCTGGCTGGAGAGAGACAGAGAGGGAAAGTGGGAAAGCACCTGTCCGGGGATCGGC
>NW_006159943.1:957820-963473 GCF_000334495.1 Tupaia belangeri chinensis
GCACACACACACACACACACACACACACACACACAGTGTGTTTTCGAGCTGCCGGGTCTGGGAATCGACCTAGACAGTTGCCACGTGGGATCCAGCTGCCTTCACCATCACAGCCCAGCGTGATGGATTGGCCATGTGCGTGATGGCCCTGGGTCCCTCTCGTCTGTTCACTCCAAGGCCAGTCCGTGTCCATGCTCCCACGGCCTGCCCGCCTGCCTCTCCGTCCCTCCCTGCAGGGCCCCCAGTGCCAAGGAGGGCACGCACCGACGAGGTCAGCCACGGCGGGCAGCTCCCCGAGGTCCTCCAGGAGCTCATGCAGGGGGTCGCGGTGGTCAGGAGCAATCCAGTCCTGGTGCTCCAGCAGTAGCTGCAGGGCGGAGGGCGGGAGGTCGAGGCTGAGCCAGGCCTGCCTGGCCCCACCATCGCGGGCCCACCCTGCCTGGCTGGCCCCGCCTGCTGCGGTCGCTCACCTGGTGCGTGTTGACCAGCTCCCCCACAGTGATGTACACCACGGGCTTGGCCACAGCCACCATGTCTGAATACTCGTTCATGGCGAAACGCTCCTCGGGCTCTGGCACCTGGCAGGCCCTGCAGATGAACTTCCTGTCTCCGGAGGGAGGGCGTGAGAAAGTGGAGGCTAGCACCCCACACGCTCTGTCCCTGCCACCCCCTCCCTGGCCCTGCAGCCACCGCAGCAGCCACCTTGGGCCCTGCTGCCTGCTCCCATCCTCCGACCTGCCTGACCACAGTCCTGTGTCCCCTGAGGCCAGCCTATTTTTTTTCCAGTTTTTTTGTTTGTTTGTTTGTTGCTATAGGGTGTGTGGACTTGCCAGAGAGAGAGAAAGCAAGACCTCACCCCAAGAGGGGATGGCCATGCCGCCATCCCTCCTCCGCCATTTTCCTCCTGGGAGTCTAGACATGCGCACACATGTGCCTGGCTTGAGTGTCAAGCCACCAGATCCAGGACCTGAACTGCAGTTGGCCCTGTGGGAGTCCAGTGCCTTAACCACCATGCCACCTGCTGACCCCGAGGCCAGCCTCCTCAATGGCCTCACTCTGTCTGTGGGAAGTCCTTCTCATAGCCTTGCCTCCTCCTGCTCAAGACCCCCTTCCCTCCAGGCCTTCCTCCTGAGCTCCAGGGGGAGAAGCGGGGCTTGAAAGATGAGAGAAGGGTCAGGGAGGAGTGGGGGTGTCGGGCCACAAACCTGAACTTGAGGTGCGTCTCCTCCAGGTAGTCGTTCAGGACCCGCAGGTGCTGGCTCTCCCCAGAGAAGGCCTTGCCGGCCGCGGCATGCTGCAGGAGCTGAGCCACAGCCCCCAGGGTGTGGCGCTGGGGGGCGGCCAGGGCACCGCCTGCTGCCATGGCCACGATGTCGAAGGCGTCGGGGGCCACCACGGCTGGGTTCAGAAAGCGGTAGTACAGGAGGTTCCCCACCACCTGGGGGTGGAGGCGGCACTCCTGAAGTGCCCGGAGCCGCCATGCTGGCCCCAGCCCTGCATGGCCAGCTCCTTTGGCTGGAAAGGACCGTGTGGGCCAAGTCTTTCACTTTACGGAAAATAGGCCCCGAGCAGGCAGGCCACTGGCTCAAGGTCACGCAGCAAACTTGAGCCAGAGCTGGGACTAGAACCCAGATCTCTTGCCAAGAAGCCCAGGGCTGTCCTCTCGGTCAGCACGACCCTGGCTGCCTCTCCGCCTGCCTCCTGGAGCCTGCTCAGCGCACCGACGGGGGAGTGGGACTCCCTCCCTGGGCCTTTTCAGCATGGGCCTTGTCCCTTGTCTGGCAGACTCCGGAGGCGAGGAGGGCCGGGAGACGGGGGAGGAGAGACAGCACTTGCCTTGTAGACCTCGCTCTCCTTGGCGTCGGGGAACTTCTCTGTGAGAGCCGTCTTCAGGACCTTGGCCACGTACCGCATCCCGTACCTGGGCCAGGCAACAGGTGTGCTGTGGCTCGCCCTGTGCCAGAGCCCTAGGCACATGTGGCTGTCCCTCCTGCCCAGGCTCAGCCTGCCTGTCCCCAGCCAGCTCCCTGCTGCCCTGGGTCAGTCCCTGGGACCAGAGCCCTCTCAGCTGCTGAGCTCAATGCAGCTCCAACACGGACTGAGAGCCTCTTCCTTGAGACTCTCGGTCTCCAGTGCAGAGCACCCCATGCTCTCTCTGTCCTGCCTCCTGCCACTGGGCACTGTTAGCCTGTACCTCAGCATTGCAGCCAAACCCTGCCCTACGACAGCCTAGGAAGGTCCCGAGGCAGCCAACCTCGTCAGCCCACAGAGCACCTGTGAGGGGCCCAGGCTGGGCTGCAGGCAGGCCCGAGACCACTGTGCTGGGAGCAGAAGCTCTGCCCCTGACCCCAACAATCAGAGACAGCGTCTCCGGCAACAGGGAGCCTGTTCCCTGGTCTGGCAAGTGAGAATGACCATTCTCCCCTTCTCTATGTCATAGGGTTTTTGTGAGAATCAGATGAAATTCTGGGGGCCAGCAGGTGGCATGGTGGTTAAGATGCTGGACTCCCACTTGGCCAACTGCAGTTCAAGTCCCAGACTCAGAGGCTTGAAATTCATGCCAGGCACATGTGCGTGTGTGCTCAAAATCCCAAGAGGCGAATAGAAGGGATTGCAGTGTGCTCATCCCTGCTGGGGGACGATTTCTCACTTTCTTTCTCTCTATCTCTCCAGCAAGTACATGCACCCTATAGCAAAAATCTCTCTAAAAAAAAGGAAAGAAAGAAATTCTGTCTGCGAAAGAAATGTATTACTGTAGAGTGGTGCTACTCACACGTGCTGGACTATGGTTATTACTCCTGTTTTGGATGTGCCACCAGTAGATTCAAGTACATTCATTTAAAAGTTATTTCCAGGGGCCAGCAGGCGGTGTGGTGGTTAAGGGCACTGGACTCCCACAAGGCTGACCGCAGTTTGAGTCCTGGACTTGCTTTTTCACTTTGCTTTTTTTGTGGCGGCTTGCTTTTTCACTTTCCCCCTCTTTTTGCTATAGGGCACATGCACTCACCAGAAAGACAGAGAGGGAAGAGAGACAGAAAACGAGAAATCACCCCCCCGGGGGGATGGCCATGCCTCAACCCCTTCTCTATTCTCCTCTCAGGATCCTGGGCATGTACGCACACACGCCTGGCGTGAGTTTAAGTCACCGAGTCCAGGACTCGAACCGCAGTCGACTACATGGGACTCCAGAGATATAGCCATTACGCTAACTGCTGGTCACTATACTTGTATTTTAATTGTTTTTCACAGACTTCTTTTTTTTGGGAGAGATTTTCACTGTAGGGCGTGTGCGCTCGCCAGACAGACAGAGAGAGACATAGAGACAGAAAGCGAGAAATCACCCCCCCGGGGGGATGGTCACGCCGCAATCCCTTCTCCTCCATTCTCCTCTCGGGATCTTGGGCATGCACGCACACGCGCCTGGCGTGAGTTTTAAGCCACCGGGTCCGGGACACGAACCGCAGTCGACTACGTGGGAGTCCAGCGACATAGCCATTACACTAACTGCTGGTTCCCTTCACAGACTTCTTGAAGTCCTCTTCTTTTTTTGTCTTCGTCTTTGTTTTTGCTATAGGGCTCCATGTGCTTGCCACAGAGCCAGGGCAGGGGCGGTGTGGGGGGGACACTGCAATCCCTTTTCCTCCCGTCTCCTCGGGATTTGGGGCATGCACACACACGCGTCCAGCATGATTTTCCAGCCTCCGGATTGAGGACCGGAACTGTGCAGTCGGCCATGTGGGAGTCCAGCACCTTAACGTCCCTGTTCCTGGCTAGCCCATCCCTCATATTTTTAATTTTTCACTTTATGAACTGAAGTGCTCCACCTTCGCCCCATTTCCTCACAGAAAACAGTAGGTCCCTTTAATCATCTTCATTTCTCTCCTCCGGCCCCAGTGACACCTGCATTTTGTGTCCCAGCCCAACTCCAGCAAGGCCTTGAGCACCTCCACACGTCTCCTAGAGCCCCCGCTCCATTTCCTTTCTGCTCCCTGTCCTGCAGGACAGTTGTTCTGCTCTGTCCCCTCCCCCCCATGGCCGCCCCGTGAGGTCCCACGCCTAGGCCGGGCCGTGATGTGGCACGTACGGGATCTGGTCCACAGAGGAGGTGATGGCTACGAGGAACTTGTCCGTCATGGCGAGGAGGCTGCGCAGAGAGATGTCCAGTCGCCTCTGGACCTCGGGGTGGCTCAAGGCCTGCTCCGGGGTGACGTCATAGGGGAGATGGCTGTGGGCAGAGAGATGAGGTGTAAGCCGAAGTCCCTCCCCTGATCTCCCTTCCCGAGCTCCCACCTCTTACACGCTTCATCTAACACAGGCACTCACATCGACACGCTAAGGCAGCCCCGTGTGCTGAAGGAGAGGCCCGAGTAAGGGGAAGGACTGGGGGATATAGGAGGAAGGTGAAAGGACAGAGGTGCTCCCACGGGAGCTCAGGACGGGGGATGGACTCTGCAGTAAGACCCGCGGGGGGCCAGAGGATCTGGGCAGCTGCCCCTCACAGAGTCCTCGGCGGCTGGAACAACAGGGAAGTCTGAGCCAGGGCCTGGGAGTTCCGGGGCCTGAAGCCTCCCAAGCCATCCAGCACAGCCAGCCAGGGTCACCTGCTCTCCCCAGGGAGAGCTCCCTGGTACCTACGAATTGTGAATCTGACAGGGCCCTCAGTATAAGGCCGGCTGATTTTCCCCACGGTCTCATGTGGGAGTTCAGCACCCTTCACCAAGCCACGTGCTGGCTCCATTCCTCTGCAAAAATTTTTTAAAATTAAATAATTATTTTATTGAATGTAATTAATTAATTAATTTTAATTTGATCAGGGAGGGACAGAGTGAGAAAGAGAGAAAGTGAGAAAGCAAGTCACCAGGTCCAGGACTCAAATGGGGACGTCGCTTGATAAAAGGCAATGCCCTTCATCGGCTCCCTTTTTAAATTTTTTTTTTTTTTTTTTTTTGGAAAAAAAAGGTCCAGGACTCGAACCATGGTCATCCATGTGGAAATCCAGCACCTTTAACCACCATACCACCTGCTGACCCCCCTCTGTAAATCTTAATGTTCCTCTACACCCCTATCACTGAGGGGTGCTAACTCCTAGCAACTCTGATGTATCATCTGCAAGCGGTGACCCAGCACTTCGGCACATTTGCACATTCACCACCCCCTCCCACATTAAGCCCACCAGGTCTGGAGTCGTTTACGTCGGTTCCCGTGTTAATCACCACAGGGAGTCTGAAGGCCTCCTGATTTCCTGCTATAGGGCCCTGCTGTCCTTGCATAAGTCAGCGTGCTCACTGACATGCCACCTTCGAAGCACACCCAGGCTCCCCGCGTTGGCCCTGTGAAGCCGACCAGAGCCCTCTCCCTCCCCCCGTCATCCGCTCACCTGCGCTGCCCTGTCTGGGCCTCTGTCTGGTTGACCCAGCTCTTGTAGAGGTGGACGGGGTCTGTGTGGACGCTGAGCACCTTGTCCTCCAGCACATCCTGGATAACCTTGCCCAGGATCTCCCGCAGAGCGCTCTGTCCCCGCTCATTACGGTAGAATCTCACCACCAGCCTCACCACTGTGGGGTTGCCCGTCACCACGTCCTGGGGCTGCTCTACCTTGGATCTGTGGTTTGAAAGGCCATTGAAGCTGGCCTCCTGCCTCTGTGCAGGGAAG
>NW_006159943.1:969954-971721 GCF_000334495.1 Tupaia belangeri chinensis
GGCAGTAAGCCCCGCGGGGGGCCAGAGGATCGGGGCAGCTGCCCCTCACAGAGTCCTCGGCGGCTGGAACAACAGGGAAGTCTGAGCCAGGGCCTGGGAGTTCCGGGGCCTGAAGCCTCCCAAGCCATCCAGCACAGCCAGCCAGGGTCACCTGCTCTCCCCAGGGAGAGCTCCCTGGTACCTACGAATTGTGAATCTGACAGGGCCCTCAGTATAAGGCCGGCTGATTTTCCCCACGGTCTCATGTGGGAGTTCAGCACCCTTCACCAAGCCACGTGCTGGCTCCATTCCTCTGCAAAAATTTTTTAAAATTAAATAATTATTTTATTGAATGTAATTAATTAATTAATTTTAATTTGATCAGGGAGGGACAGAGTGAGAAAGAGAGAAAGTGAGAAAGCAAGTCACCAGGTCCAGGACTCAAACCACGTCTGGCCACGTGGGAGTCCAATGTCCTTAAACATCACGCCACCTACTGGCCCCTCTCTGTGTAAATCTTTTTTTTTTTTTTTTTTTTTGGAAAAAAAAGGTCCAGGCCTCGAACCATGGTCATCCATGTGGAAATCCAGCACCTTTAACCACCATACCACCTGCTGACCCCCCTCTGTAAATCTTAATGTTCCTCTACACCCCTATCACTGAGGGGTGCTAACTCCTAGCAACTCTGATGTATCATCTGCAAGCGGTGACCCAGCACTTCGGCACATTTGCACATTCACCACCCCCTCCCACATTAAGCCCACCAGGTCTGGAGTCGTTTACGTCGGTTCCCGTGTTAATCACCACAGGGAGTCTGAAGGCCTCCTGATTTCCTGCTATAGGGCCCTGCTGTCCTTGCATAAGTCAGCGTGCTCACTGACATGCCACCTTCGAAGCACACCCAGGCTCCCCGCGTTGGCCCTGTGAAGCCGACCAGAGCACTCTCCCTCCACCCGTCATCCGCTCACCTGCGCTGCCCTGTCTGGGCCTCTGTCTGGTTGACCCAGCTCTTGTAGAGGTGGACGGGGTCTGTGTGGACGCTGAGCACCTTGTCCTCCAGCACATCCTGGATAACCTTGCCCAGGATCTCCCGCAGAGCGCTCTGTCCCCGCTCATTACGGTAGAATCTCACCACCAGCCTCACCACTGTGGGGTTGCCCGTCACCACGTCCTGGGGCTGCTCTACCTTGGATCTGTGGTTTGAAAGGCCATTGAAGCTGGCCTCCTGCCTCTGTGCAGGAAAGATCGCTGCTTTTCCTTTCTGAGATGGTGGCTCCTCAAAGCCCGCTCCGGTGTCCCCTTAAGGGGACCAAGCTCAGCCTTGGTGCTGGCCCGCCAGCCCAGGCCCTCCCCCTGCGCTGTCCACAGGAGGCTGGGACGAGGTCTTCTAACTCCCTCCTACCCTTAAACCTCAACAAGTGTCACTTGCGAAGGCGCCCAGGGGCATCCCCAGCCCGTTCTCCTCCCAGTCCCACGTGTGCGAGCACCTACTGGATCTCCTCCCGGAGCGCCGTCTTGAAGAGCTGGAGCAGGAGATAGGCCTCTCGGCGGTTGGAGGCGTAGTTGTACAGACTGAAAATCACAGCCTCCATGAACTTGGTGCTTTTGTTCTGTGGCATCTGAAAGATCAGCTTGGCCAGGTAGACGGGCTGAGTCTGCAAAGGGGGCAGGGACTGGCAACGCACTCCAAGGACTAGAGGTCGGGAAGGAGCGACCTTCCCAGGGCAACTTGAAATCGAAAACGCACGATCACACTTTCTCACGGACTGGAAACACTGAGGCTAACAG
>NW_006159943.1:971753-973295 GCF_000334495.1 Tupaia belangeri chinensis
TCTCTTTACCTGGGCGTGAGGCACTAGGATGATGGGCAAGAACACCTTGCACGGAGGGGAAGGCACAGACAAGGCTTCAAGGTCTCCGGCCCGGAGGGTGCGAGAGGAGAGAGCCTTCTCCTTCCAGAATCTTCTGCTCACCTGGAGCAGGTAGAAGAGGTGTTGGTATGCTTCTAGCTTCTGCCGTTTCTCTTTGCTCAGCGACTTCAGTCCCTTGTGCTTGTCCAGAACCATCATATCCGACAGCTGTTCCTTATTCTTCCTGGTCAGCTTCTTGCAGTGGGAGACCACCTCCTGCAGGGGTGGGGGAGCGGGTGATACCCCAGCCCAGGTCAGCAGAGTGCGGAACAGATGGTCTGGACTCAGCGCCTTGAAGGGCCAGGGCTTTCTGCTGTTCAAGGGGGACGAACGGTTCTGGGGTGGGAAGGGCCCTGAACACCATCTGGCCCCTCTGCTCGCACAGGTGTGAGGCCCCAGAGACTCGGGCGGCCAGGCTGAGGCACCGTGTCTGTCTTCGCCATTATTTCTCATTCATTAGACAGCTGTGCACATGTGAGGTGGAGCTCTCACTGTGTCCTAACGGCCCGCCTGCTGCATGGTGCGTTGTGACCTGAGGCGCCCCCACGGCTGTCTGCGTTTGGCCTGGTGGGAGAAGCTCGCCATTCCAAGCTTACTCGTGAGGAGGCTGGCTCAGAGGCCCATCACCGGGCACTAGCAGAGCCAGGCACGGGCAGAGCCGAGCATTCCAATTCTTTTTCTAAATTTCTGCTCTAGTGTACATGGACTTGCTGGAGACAGAGACAGGGAGAGGGAGGGAAGCCCCCAAGTGGGATGGCCATGTCACAATCCCTCTCCTCTTGGGCTTTTGGACACACATGCACACGTGCCTGGCATGTCTTTGAGCCACTGAGTCCAGGACTGGAGCCGTGCGGTCGGCCACGCGGGATCAAGCTGCCTTAAACTCCACCCTACCTGCTGGTCCCAGGCATTCCAATTCTACATGCAGGGTTCTTTCTACTCTATCATGTGTCCCCCAGAAGTGGCTCTCTAGAATGGCAGGGGCGCTGGGACAAGGTCCTGATGAAGTCCACAGTTGTACAGGACTTGACGTGCACCCAGAGAACGGCTCGCATGGCCTCTCAGGGTAGACCTGGGCGCCCTCACCTGCAGGGTGATTCGGTTCTTCACCAGCAAACCGATCTTGATGTCCATGAGGTTGAGATCTTGCTCCAGCTGCTGATTGGATCGGATCTTCCTGACCACCTCCTCCTGCAGCCTGAGCAACTCTGCCTCAGCCATGAAGTCCTCCTGGCTCTGGTTCAAGAGGTGGGCGAACCTGCGCACCACGCTGAGCGGGGGGTGGGGCGCGTGCACTGGCAGCAGGGAGGTGGTGGCATTAGGCATGCCCCCCCAGAGGCCTCCTCACCAGCCCCTGCCTGGTCCCCATCCTGCTCGGGGCTAGCAAGTCCCCAGCCCCAGGCCCCTTCCGGCTGCTTCTGCTTGCAGCTGGAGAGCGGCAGGCGGGCCACCCCAGGGCCCGGC
>NW_006159943.1:973747-986496 GCF_000334495.1 Tupaia belangeri chinensis
CCCACGGGTGTCTGCGTTTGGCCTGGTGGGAGAAGCTCGCCATTCCAAGCTTACTCGTGAGGAGGCTGGCTCAGAGGCCCATCACCGGGCACTAGCAGAGCCAGGCACGGGCAGAGCCGAGCATTCCAATTCTTTTTCTAAATTTCTGCTCTAGTGTACATGGACTTGCTGGAGACAGAGACAGGGAGAGGGAGGGAAGCCCCCAAGTGGGATGGCCATGTCACAATCCCTCTCCTCTTGGGCTTTTGGACACACATGCACACGTGCCTGGCATGTCTTTGAGCCACTGAGTCCAGGACTGGAGCCGTGCGGTCGGCCACGCGGGATCAAGCTGCCTTAAACTCCACCCTACCTGCTGGTCCCAGGCATTCCAATTCTACATGCAGGGTTCTTTCTACTCTATCATGTGTCCCCCAGAAGTGGCTCTCTAGAATGGCAGGGGTGCTGGGACAAGGTCCTGATGAAGTCCACAGTTGTACAGGACTTGACGTGCACCCAGAGAACGGCTCGCATGGCCTCTCAGGGTAGACCTGGGCGCCCTCACCTGCAGGGTGATTCGGTTCTTCACCAGCAAACCGATCTTGATGTCCATGAGGTTGAGATCTTGCTCCAGCTGCTGATTGGATCGGATCTTCCTGACCACCTCCTCCTGCAGCCTGAGCAACTCTGCCTCAGCCATGAAGTCCTCCTGGCTCTGGTTCAAGAGGTGGGCGAACCTGCGCACCACGCTGAGCGGGGGGTGGGGCGCGTGCACTGGCAGCAGGGAGGTGGTGGCATTAGGCATGCCCCCCCAGAGGCCTCCTCACCAGCCCCTGCCTGGTCCCCATCCTGCTCGGGGCTAGCAAGTCCCCAGCCCCAGGCCCCTTCCGGCTGCTTCTGCTTGCAGCTGGAGAGCGGCAGGCAGCCTCCCGCAGGCCCGGCCGAGCTTGTCCGGTAACCGGGATGCACAAGAGCTGTTTCCCCACCTCTGATTCACCCAGGGCAGGGCCAGGTGACCTCCCACACAGAAGCCGGCCCCCAAGACTCCCCTGTTCCACCCGAAGCACCGCCTAAGCACCGCCTACTCGCACTGGGGCAATCTGTTTTGGGGCCTCCCACTGAGCGGCCTCTCCCTCCACCCTCCCGCAAGGGTCCCCTGTCAGGAGTGTCTGCACAGGAAGCACAGGTAGGTGGGATGGGAATGGGTTTACGACGCAGGGAGGTCAGGGTCAAGTGGTGGTTCCCCTTGAACCAACTTTGGACTTGGGACCTGAGCAAAAACCAAAGCCTCCGAGCTACAGGGACTAACAGGACAAGCACTAGGTATAGTGTTCACTGTGGACGGTGTTCTAAGCGCTTGACAGATTTCAACAAGCCCGTGTGGTCAGTGCACGCCAACCATCCCATCTTACCAACGAGATTGCTGAGGCACAGAGAGGGTAAGCAACTTGCCCTAGGTCACACAGCTGGTAACAAATGAAGGAGCCTAATCTAGACGAGGAATAAACTAGGCCAAGGCCATACAGGCAGTCGCGGAGAGCAGGTGAGTAAACGACAAGTCACACAGCGAAGTCAGTGCTTTGAGAGAGGGACCATGGGGTTTTTGGGGCTAACAAAGTGGGCCGCCATCTCCAACCAGGGGAGTGAAGAGGAGGCGAGGCCCCACCTGATGTCTGTGAGAAGGAAGTGAGAGTGGGTGGCGGGGCCGGTGAGGTGAGGGGTACGGGGAGAGGCTGGGTCACAGAGCCTGACAAGCCTTGTTAGGAGCCTGGCCTCTATTCTTAAGGCAATAGGGAGTCATGGCTGGTCCTAGGCAGGAGAGTGACAAGACCAATTGTACAGGGTTTTTCATTTGCCTGTTTTTGCCATAGCATACACGTACTCACCAGAGAGAGAGAGAGAGATACAGAAAGAAGGAAAGTGAGAAATCACCCTGAGGGGGTGGCCATGTGGCAATCCCTTCTCTTCCATTCTCTCACATACATGCACCAAGTGTGATTTTCAAGCTGCCAGGTGCAGGACTCCAACCCTGGCAGCCGTGTGGGAGTCCAGCACCTTAGCCACCATACCACCTGCCGGCCCCACATGTACAGGTTTTAGGCATTAACTTGGCTACGGCAGGAGGATGGATCTTCCAGGAGTGAAGAAGCGTCAGTCGAGGAGAACTGACAGCGACTTGGAGTTGAGGAAATACAGCATGTTAACTCATTCAGTCCGACAGCCCGGTGAGACAGGCGTTCCCGTCCTCTCCGCCTCATAACGGACGCGTTGGTACCCCGCCCGGGGCACAGTGGGAAGTGCTCTGAGAAGCACGTAGGGGCTAATGTGGTTGGGAGACAGCACGGGGAGAGCATGGTCTGGAGAGACTATGAACTGAAGACAAGAGAAGGTAAAGGCTGGCCAGGGCCGTGGTGCCAGTGTAACAGGAGGGGGGAGTGGGAGGGAGAGAAGCTGGCTGCCAGGAGCAGGAGGCCAGGGGTCTATGGCCAGAGACAGGGCCGGCAAAGCCCCTGTGGGCAGAACGGGGAGGAGGCTGAGCAGGCGACAGACACGTTTCGGAATGGTGGCTTAATCAGAAGCCCAGGGGTGCAGCTGCTTCAGGGACCAGGGGTAGCAGCAGATGTGCGGGGGAATGGACTGCTAGTGAACTCCACAAGAAGGAAGGGGACCCCAGGGCCGGGTTTCTGGACTTGAAGGCCAGGGGCCCAGAGCAGCCTGGAAGGACCCCTTGAGGCTCTGCATGCACCCCATCCAAGGGGAACATGGGGCAGTAGGATGGTGCTCGCCGACGCTTCCCCTCCATGCCCTGCATGGCAGACCACTCAGGGCCTCGCCAGACCCTAAGCATGCGGGACCAGAGGCCAGGGAGGAGGGCAAAGCGGGAGAGGGCTGGGGCGCTGGGGAGAAGAGAAAGCACCTTTTCTTTTGCTTTGGTGTTAGCAACAGGTAGATAATCTCGGCCCGAGACAGGGGTGGCCTGGGGACGGCCGTTACAAACCCTGCCCCACGCTCCTGCCGACGCCGTGACCACCGCTTCCCTACCTGCTGTGCAGCCCTAGTAGGGATACCTAGACCTGCCTGGCTCTGTGGGGCCCCATCTCACATCACACTGAGGGAGGGGGAGCCAGGCAGCTCACCTAACATCCTGTAGTCATCCCGGGCCTTCCTGGCCCTGAAAAATGCCTGGATCTTCACCACAGAGTCAACCTGCCACAAACACGGATGGCAAGGGGGTCACTGGTGGTGCTTGCCCTGGTCTCACGGGCAAGGGCTGGACACGGGGGAGAAGAGCAGGGTGACACTCACATTCTCCTGGAAGTAGTGCAGACGCCTCAGGTAGCGCCTCCGAGCTGCCCACATCCGGACCCAGGCCTGGATCTGGGGGAGAGATGCCACTTTAGAGACCCAGGCTCGGGCCCTGCTTTCAGATTCAGGCTAACCCAGCCTGCTCCAGAGGTCACGGGAGGTGAGAGGACCACAGAGAGTCCTTCAGGAGACAGGAGCCCCCCAAACCACCACAGCTACCTTGATTACGGCATCCAGGTTTGCTTTAAAACACTGCAGCCGCTCCAGGTAAGCCTTCCGCTGTCCCACCCCCCGCCAGTGACTCTGCGTCACGAGAGAGAGAGAGAGACAGCCCTGAGCGGGTCTCCTCCAGCCTGAGCACTTATGGGAAAAGCCTTGTCTGGGCTTTCCCAAGAGGAACGGGGCAAGTTGAAGGCGAAGGGGAAACTGGCCTGTTCCCCTCAAAACTTCCAACTTCATGGGGGAGACCAAATGGCTGCCTATCACCAGTCACACCCCTGGCACACTCCTGGTATGTACACACATGCACACGCACCATACTACCTAACACACACACACACACGCACACACACCCAGCTGACTCCTCCTCATGGAAACTCAGCTGTACGATGCAGGCTTCGAAGTTATTAATAAAATAGACACCTACTCATCAGCTTCACCAAAGCATGCCCCACAGCTCCCAAACACTCACCACCCACACCCGGCACACGCGGCCCTCCTTCACGTGCACAGAGCCGGTAGAGTGTGGTCAGAGACCCACGCTGCGTGGTGGGGAGTGTGCACAGCACATGCCTGCGTGCCCACTGTCCCTGCCCGTGGCTCCAGGACAGCAGGGCACTAACGGTCTAACTCACACTTCTCTTTACAATGACACCAACCAGCTCCTGACCCAACTCAGCAAATCCGCACAGCGAGCACCCAGGAATTTAGCCCTCGGGCTGGCAGCCTCTGCCCCAGGCTAGTCTGTTGCCAGGGGTCCCTCTGACCTCTCCTTGTAAATCAGGCCCCCTGCAGACTCTGAAATGCAAATCTCATGGCTCCCTTCCATTTTGTTCTCCTTAGGAGACTTTTCTCTTTCCTCCAGGCTTGTGTGAGGTTCATTTTCTTAAAGTACCACGGTGTCAACAGGCCCCCAAGGTTTCTAGTTTTTTTTTTCTTTTTTAAAGATTTACCTAATTTAATTTATTATTATTATTATTACTTTTAAAATTTTGCTATAGGGCACACATGCTTGCCAGAGAGAGAAAATGAGAGAGAAAGCCACCAGGCCCAGGACTTGAACTGCGGTTGGCCCTGTGGGAGTCCAGCACTTTTAACCACCACGCCACCTGCCGGCCACTCCAGTTCGTCACTCTCTGACTTATCACTGGTCTCCTACCTTCTTAGGGTTTCTAGACACACTGGAAATTTCACCTTCTAAATGTGCCTGATGCCTGCCCTCACCCCAGCCCCACCTCTACCCTCTCAACTCCTTCCCGACTGAGGCCTCTGCCAGATGTCTCCTAGGGTGCAGGTCCTGAAGGACGCCCCACTACTGACGCTGGCTTGGTGAGATTTGCGAACACCCCCTTTCACCCAGTTGTCCGCCCGCTCTTCATACCAGGCCAATGTCCTCTAAGGCTACACTGTCCTTGGGCTGGGGTGCAGCAGAAAGGCTCCGGCCGGGCTGCGACCCTGGCTGTCCATGTTGGAGCCTGGAGGCCAGGAAGCCCCACTTCCATGCCTGCCTCAGCTCTCCCTCCTCCCTTCCTCCCGGTCCTGCCTGACACCCTCTCCAGATGTGGCTGCAGGAAAAAGCTGAGGGGTATGCCCTCTGCTCTCACCCCGGCACCCCTACGAGGCTCCACCTTAAGAAAGGGGCCCCCCAATCTGGATCCTGGCTGAAGTTCCATCCAGGGTCTGCGCTTTCAAGGGAGATTAAAGTCCCCGCACCCCCAGGCGGCCTCCTCAAAGTTGGATGCAATGGTTTGAGGCTCTGGGCCTGCCCGCACTTGCTCGCTCGCTCTCTGTCTCTCGCTCTCTGTCTCTCTCTCTCTGTCTCTTGGACCCAGGCCAGAGCCCACACAGCTCTAGCCTCAGAGACAAATGCTCCCTGACTCCATCCCTCGTCCGCCCCCACCCGAGGTATGGCTTTTTCATCTCTTTGGTGTGAAATTCCACCTGAAGCTCAGATAAGCCCCAAAAGCTCTGAAAGCCAGAGCCACCACCTGGATCTTGAGGACGGCCGGGAGCCAGGTCCTCAGGAAGTGGGAGCGCTCGGCAAACCTCTGCCGAACGAGGAAGCCGCGGAGGCGGGCCTGGAGCTGGATGACGAAGCCGACGTTGGCCTTCCAGAGCTGTTGGCGGTCATGGGCAGCAGTGACCTTGGTGACAGCCGACTGCGGAGGCAGGAGAGAGCCTGTGGTGGGTGGGGCCTTCCTGCAGAGCTCGCCCTGCCCAGGTTTCCGCCCTCACAGGGGCCCTGCCAACCTGGATCTCCTCCCGAGTCAGGTGGGAGGCGTTAAGGTGGCAGTTGGCAGGTGGCTCCCAGGTCCCCTGGAAGGTCTGCAGATGGAAGTAGTAGGCGGCACCATCCTTCATGCCATGCCGAACCCAGAAGGCTGTGTTCCCTAAGCAGAAGCCGAGTGACCAGAGAAGGTTCAGAGAGCAAGAAGGGGAAGGGGGTGTAGAGACGGGGCTGGGGCAGGCTGCGGTCATTACCTGGATGCCGCTTCTTTGCCATGGCATCTTCCAGGGCTTGCTGGTAGCTGTCGGCACAGCCAGAAACCACCCCTCGGAGCGCCACGGCGGGGTTCCTCAACACCCGCTCCGTCTGGGCCGCCTTGCCCTCCTTGATGGCCTGGTTGATAGCGGCCACCCCAAGAGCCACTGGCAGGGACATCGGGAGGGAGCAGCCAGTCATTCCCCGAGCCCCTCCCATGGGCCCTGTCCTGTCCGAGGAGGGATTCAAGGAGGACACGAAATCACCCTGGCTGATGGACAGATGGGGAGCACCGGATGGACAAACACCAGTGAACAGCAGCAGCTCAGTGGGGGGTTCCCCGAGGAGCAGCGTGGGCTCGGCCAGGCTGGGCTTGGAAAAGGAGTCAGCTGGCCCCAGAGCGTTAAGGGCAGGACAGGGTCTTAGGACAGGCTGAGGAAGGGGGTGCAGATGATGCACCTGCCTCCGGTCACTTGGACAGACAGACACATGGACGGAGGGGCTCTAGATGCCGAGACCAGCGCCATGAGCTCCACCCCAGCACACCAGGGTCTGTTTTCCTCAGCCTCCGGTCAGTTTTTCCAAGACCAGAGCTGGCTGACTGTTGCAACCCCAACTCGGGCTATCAGCAGCCGAGGGTGGACTGTTGCAACCCCAACTCGGGCTATCAGCAGCTGAGGGTGGACGGGGCCACTGCAGCCCTCTCACGCTCACACGCAGGGGACGTGCCCACAGGAAGCAGAGAAGGAGGCAGCGGGTGGACGGCGGGCCTCATCTCCTGAGAATTTCCTGCCCAGCTGGCTGCCAGGAAATCCACCCTGTGGTCCACGTGGTCACCCTGCTGTTCTGATTCTGGCCAGCCTCCCACTGAGGCCGAGGGAGGGAAGGGACCGGGGAGGGCACCTGATTGCCGCTCTGGCCTAGCTCTCGTACCCTCCCCGGCCCTCCCATTGCCCCAGCTGGCCCGTTTACTTCTCTGGGCTATGTCCGTGTCCTGGTTGGCTCTGACCACTCCCTGGCGGATCTCCTCCAGCCACAGCACCGCCCCGGGGTCCCCTGTCACCTGGCAAATTGAGAGAGATGGAAAAAGATGAGACTCCAGGCTGTCAGTCCGTGTTCTCACGCCAAGCTGCCCAGGAGAACCGAACTGCAGGCAGACATCAGAAGCCACAGGGACAGCAACCTCCCGTGCCTCTTCCTGCCCTGCATGGTGGCTCTTTCCTTTCCCTGCTTTTAGGCTGCCCCAAGCATGGACTTGGCTTGGCCACAGTACCCCCCAGAACCCCCAGGGGCTCTGCACAGTACTTTTTTTCTTTTTTTTTTTTGAGAGGTTTTTGCTATGGGGCACGTGCGCTCACCAGACAGAGACATAGAAAGCGAGAAATCACCACCCAGGGGGGATGGCCATGCCGCAATCTCTTCTCCTCTCGGGATCTTGGGCACGCACGCACACACGCCCGGTGTGAGTTTAAACCACCAGGTCCGGGATGCAAACCACGGTCGACTACGTGGGAGTCCAGCGACATAGCCATTTCACTAACTGCTGGTCCCATAGTACGTATTTTTAAAAACATTTATTTACTTATTGGGACCAGCATATGGCTATGTTGCTGGGCTCCCAGGTAGTTGACTGTGGTTCAAATTCCAGACCAGGCATGTAGGTGTGCATTTGTGCGTGCGTGCCCAAGATCCTGAGAGGAGAGTAGGGGGAGGGGATTGCGGCATGGTCGTCCCCCCCGGGGGGTGATTTCTTGCTTTCTGACTCTCTGTCTTTCTGGCGAGCACACGCACCTTATAGCAAAAACCTCTCCCCACCTTAATAATTTATTCTTACTTATTTATCTATGTATTTGTTGAGATTTTTCAAGTTGCTAGGTCCAGGATTTGAACCATAGTTGGCTATATGGGAATTCAGACCCTTAACCACCATGCCATCTTCTGGCCACATACATAGTGCTTAAAAAAAAAAAAAAAAAAAAGGAAATTTTCTGTCTTTGTTTTTTTAAAAAGAGATATTTGCTCTAGGGCACATGCACAAGCCAAAGATACAGAGAGACAGAAAGCGGGAAATCACCCCCGGGGGTGGCCACACTGCAATCTTTAGTCCCCTCTGGAGATGTTGGGCCATGCTCACATCCGGTCCAGCGTGAGTTTAAAGCTGCTGGGACTCCAGGACTACGTGGGAGTCCGGCAACGATGTAAGCATTCCACCATCTGCTGGTCCCAACTCGACTTCATTTATTTCATGAGTGAGAGAAAGATGAAGCGAGTGACAGGTAACCCAACCGGGTCCTGGGGCCGCAATGCACCCCAGCCTTATCAGCCCCAGCCCCAGATCATGGGCATCTGCATGCCCAGTGTCCTCAGAAAGGTGTCGGGTGAGGAGCTGGAAGCCGCTCATGTGGGTCGGCCTCACAGAGCATCATGCTTTCCTGCTCGGCCACTCCCTGCCCCTCTGCCTGGCTCCTTGAACACACGGCACCCATCGCTTGAAAGTGCGGAGTCCCACCCTGTGCCTCAGCGCAGTCTAAGGACAGCTCAGGGAGGAGGCTCCGCCCGCCCACAACCCCTCTGGATGCATCAGGCCCGACCTCCACCTTCCCGTGCCGTGGTTGCTCTGCACTTCTCTGCACATGAAGTGGGGGATGCTGACGTGAGACCACAGCTCGGGTGAGCCTACGCCTGCCAGTCAGACCAGTAAAGGACTGTCCTCTCCCTGCCTCACTCACCCCGACTGTCCTCCCAGCTCTTCTCAAGAACACTAGGCTTCGCGGGCCAGCTGGCGGGGCAGGGTACTGCCACTGGACCCCGACGGAAAGGCCCGGGTGCACCCAGGATCTGGCTGCCAGACGAAGGGGGATCACAAATGGGGACCCTGTTGGGGAGCTTTTCTCTTTCTCATGGAGGAGATAAACTTAAAAAAAAAAAGTAATAATAGAGCCGGCTCATGGCTCGGTGATGAACGGAGCCAGATCTCACGCGGCCAACCTCACGGCTTGAATCCCAGACCGGGCCACCAGGCACACGTGTGTGTGTTTCCCCCAAATCCCAGGAGGATGGGGAAGAGAGTGCGGCATGTCTGCATCCCACTGTGGAGGTGTTCTCCCTGTCTCTCTGACAAGCACATATACCCTATGGCAAAAAAAAGAAAAAGAAAAAAGAAAAGTAACAATAGACTTTGTAAACTAATGTTTTATTAACATTTAATTAAATTAACATTTAGTTGGGGCAGCAGAGTGGCGTGGTAGTTAAAGGCACTGGACTCCCACATGATCAACTGTGGTTCGAGTCCCTGACCTGGCAGCTTGCTTTTTCACTTTCCCTCTCTCTCTCACTCTGTCCTTCTCTTATCAAATTAAAACAAATAAATACGTAAGTTTAAAAAATAATTCTTTAACAAACAAACAAACAAATGAACGTTTAGTGCCAACTCCGTGCCAGGTACTGCTCTGAAGTAGTTCCTCGTGAACCGAGATGCGCAAAGCCCACGGGCAGCGCCGGGCTCAGGGCGCACCTCATAGACGCTGGCTGGACCCGCTGTCACAGCCTCTCACTTAAACTGAGATGAGCCCCCTAGTGCCCAAGTGTGCAGCGAGGATGTGAAGGCCTGGAAAGCCGAGTAACCTGTGCAGGGGCAGAGCCAGGAGGCAAACTCAGGCGCTCTGGCTCCAAAGCCCTGGCTGGCTCTCAGCTGCTCCCTGCTGCCAAGCACACATGGCGTTGCAGGTTCGAAACCTCGCCCCACTTGCCAGCTCACTGGCTTTTCACCCTGACCCTGGGAGATGGCTAGGACCAGGGTGCTTTTACTTTTCAGATGAATACACAGAGCTCAGTGACATCAAGGGAGCTGCTCGCAGCCATGTGGTCACCCAACGCCAGAGCAGCAAGTTCCCCCAAGTTCTCCGGCTCCCACCCCCTGGCTAGTGCCCTGGCAACAGGCACCACCCTGCCCCATCAGATCGGAGCCCCACGTGCTGTCTGCCCGTCCCCAGCAGCGACTGTCCATCAGCTGGGGGCTTTGCCAGGGTGCAAACTGGGCTGGGCTCTATCCTGCTCTGGCGACCAACCCAGACAGCCCTGACCTCACCTGGGCTTTCCGCCTTTTGGCTGCCACGAGGAGAAGATGGTACCGAGGGGCGACAGGGAGGCTGACGTTGTCTAGGCCAGCCGCGGGGAGCAGCAGGGCGGAGAGGGTCTTCTCAGGGCTGCCCTGGTCCAGAGCCTCGTTGATGAGGCTGACAGCAAGGATCTCTGAGAAAGAGAGACCTAGGTTGGCCGAGCTCCTAGTCTCACAGTAAGAGATGAGTCCCCCCTCCCCAGCTCGATTACTCACGATCGGTCTCTTCCTGGGCCTGAGCATTGACCTGGCTCACAGCGGCCTGCAGGTCGTTCCAGCTCAGGAAGGCCCCGTCTGCTCCACGCACCTGTCGCAGCTCCACCAGGGCATCAAAGTAACTGGCGGCGAGGTGAGGCAAGGGGAGCGAGGTGAGCATGGCCAGCTGGTCAATGCCTTCCTGGCCCCCAGGACGCCGTTCTCTCGGTTCTCCCTTCTCCTCTCTCCTCCTCACAGGCTGCTCTTTCTGAGCCTCCTCTGCTAGCTCCCCCCACCCGTATACTTCAGACACCCAGACACCTTCTCTCTTTAGTTCATGTCCGGTTGGCTCACCCAGTCTCCTAGCTTGGAACACTTTGTGCTAATCACTCCCCAAAGTGCTCCTCCAGCCCATTCACCCCTCCCTGCTGCCTCGTGGGGACCTCCGTGGGAATGTGCTTATTAGCCATTCCCAGATCCTACAGCTCTGCCCTGAACTGATTCCCCCACCCCAACCTGCACGCCCCACGGCTTCTCCCGTCTTGCCAGAATTCATGGAGTCATACGCAGCTCCGTTCTCTCATGTCCCTTATGTCCTCCACATACTCGAACCCTGGCCTTTCTGCTTTCAGAAGGTATCCCAAACCCGACTCCTCTCCACCACCTCCACTGCTACCACCATCATCTCCCACCTGGATTCTCCAACAGCTAACTTCTAACTGCTTCTCTGCCTGTACCTGCAGCTGGTTCTCAGCAGGGCAGCCAGAGGATCCCGTTAACGTAGGTCAGACCATCTCCCTCCTTGCTCAAACCCTCCCGTGGCTTCCCTCCTCGCTCAGAGTAACCGCCAAGGCCTTCCTGGTCTGGCCTCTGCCACTGCGTCTTCATCTCCTGCTCTGCTCCCTGCCTCACTCCCCTCTGCCACCCTGGCTTCCTGGTGCTCCCCGAACACACCAGGCACAGTCCTTTCTCGGGTGCCCTACTGCAAATAGCGCATGGCAATCAGGTTCCTGGGCGCTACAGGCCTCTCTCAAAGTGACCCCCTCACCAGATCCACATCCACATGATGTAAAACACCCCTGCCCTCTGCCTGGTTTCTTGTCCCCAAAGCTCTTCCTCTCTCAGAACCTGCACCTGTCTCCCCCTTGAGCACAAGAGTGATGGGAGCAGGAACTCTGTTCCATTCATGGCTGCGCCCATCACCTGGGGGCAGGAGGTGTGCAAACATTTGCTAAGAACTAATTAGTAGAGAGGGAGAATGAACGAATCCACCCACTCCTAGGAGGAGACACAGCCCAGGAACTGCATAGGCAGAGGGTGGGTCTGGCCCAGAACAGGGCATCGCACACGAGGCTGGTCTTCAAGCAGAACTCTGAGTTTTGGCCACGTCCCCTCCCTCCCAGCACGTGGCCAAGCCTTTCTCACCGCTGAGCATTTTCTCCTTCCACTTCGGCCAGGCCTGCAGCGGGGCTCCGCAAGTTGTTCCAAAAGCCACTGACATCCCTGGCCTCCAGGGCCCGGTTAATCAGGGCCACGGCCGAGAGCATCTCCACAGCCACAAAGAGCTCCTCCTGGCCGAGCTCCTGCAGGGGTGGGAGTAGGTGGTTGGAGGAGCCTGCGGCTGACTCTCTGTGCTTCCCCAAGGTTCTCCTGCATCCCCACCTCCGTCCCAGAGTCCCAGAAGCCTGGCGGCCTGATCCATTCATTAGCTCGTCATCCTGAACACTGGGAGTGCCCAGTGTGTGCTCTACGACAAGTGCTCCGCCCCCGTGTAACTGCGGAAAGGAGCCAGTGAGAGGCACCATCCCCCATTCCACAGACGAGCCGTGATGGACATTAACCCAGCTGCCTGATTCCAGCGCCCACACTTCACCAGTGAGCTCCCCAGCTCTCTCCTGGTGCCCACTGCACACGAGAACTGCATGGGCCCTGGGCACACAGAGATGAAGTCGAAGTCGTCACCCCCACCCGGCCCCAATTCCCGGCCCGTTCTCCTCCTTTTCAAGTACCTGCTAATGCTGTTCCCTCTGTCTAGAGTACCATTCCTGCCTTCTACAAGTGGAGCGTTGTGAATAACGGCAATGACAGTAATGGTTGGAACCTTTAAGCCCACACGCTAACTCATCTAGTCTTACAAGCCTACGAGGCCAATATATTGCTGTCGCCATGTTAATTACACAGAGAGAACTGAGGGGCAGAGGGTAAAGAACTTGCCCAATACCCCATAGCTAAGAGCTGGCAGAGCCGGATTTGAACTCAGGCGTCTGGCGCTAATGTCAACCTCGGTTACGACGCTTTACCTCTTAGGGCTTATTTCACGCTTCCTGTTTGGTAGTCACCCATCTGTTGACTGCGCCTTTCCTGGGGGCCATGCTTGTGTCCAGGCCACGCCTGGAGATGCTCTCTAATTGCCTGTTGTGGGTGTGAGTCTCTGTTCATTCCCCGCTCTTC
>NW_006159943.1:986811-1005119 GCF_000334495.1 Tupaia belangeri chinensis
GCTCTTCCTGAAAGCCTTCCCAGACTTACTCCCAGCTCTGCTTCTTCCATTTCCCTGGGTCTGTATGGGGACCCTCAGGTGTATTCTAGCTCGTCCAGCAGACTGGGAAGTCCCTAAGCGAGGGCCCTACTACCCTAGTGGCAGAGACGCTGTGTGACTGGGGTGCAGCGGGACAGCGGAGTGTCGAAAGCACCAGCTTCAGTACATTCGGCTTCGCATGCACTCCCCGCACTGCCAGCCACGGCTGGCATCTAACCTCTGCGCGGTTTCCTCATCGCTAAAACAGAAATAATAACGATGCTTACTCCCAGCATCCTCTCAGGGAGTGAGTGTGTAAAACGTGTTTGCTCGAGGGCATCGGCTTCGATCGCCCCTCAGTAAGGCAAGGGTGATGGCCCTCCTCCCACCCTCCTCTCTTGCCAGCATCTCAGATTACCCCAGGAGGGTGCTCTGGACTGCAGCCCTGATCCCTCCAGCTTGGGATCCCCGAGGCTCACCCCCTGCTGCTGCTGCTGGAGCACCGCCAGCTCCTGCTGGTACGTAGCTGAGGCAAACGGGTACACCGGGGGCAGCTGGGCTTCGGGGCACATCAGCTCCTTCACCGTGTCAGCTGCCACACCCCTCCGGATAGCTCTGTTGATCCGCAGCACGGCCTGGAGCACTGCAGGGGAGGAGAGCGAGGGGCTGCATGGCCTGGTGGTCCCTGCCATCTCTAGTCTCTCATCTCTACAACTCTATGCTCCCAGCCACGTAGGCTCTGCTGGGGGTGGTGGAAGGGGAATGGCTTTATAACCACTCTTGAAACTCGTTCTGCTAGGTTCAAAATGCATTCCTAAAAGTTCAGGAGGCAGAGGGGCTGGGTTGCTTTAAGAAGTGGTTCCGTGGGGAGATGGCGTAATGGTTACGTTGCTGGACTCCCACATAGTCGACTATGGCTCGAGTCCTGGACCTGGAGACTTAAAACTCACTCTGGACACATGTGTGTGCATGCCCAAGCTCCCAAGAGGAGAATGGAGGAGAAGGGACTGCGGCGTGGCCATCTCCCCTGCAGGGTGACTTCTTAACTTTCTGACTGTCTCTCTGGCAAGCATATCTGCCCTATAGCAAAAATCTCTCCCACTGTCAAAAAAAAAGAAGAAGAAGCTCCATAAGAAGCCCTCTGTGAGGCCTCAGAGCTGAGCAGCCCAGCATGTACCACAGAGGGGCTGCCACAGCAGAGGTGAGTTCCTAAGGTGGTGAGCACAAGATTGGCAGGTGGCTCTGGAGTGGAACAGACATGAGGTTAGCTGGGGACTCCGGGGACCAACCTGGATGACAACATAGGGGTAAAGGAACCAGCTCCAAGGCAGAGACATTTGGGCTGTAAAGGGTGAGGTAAGCTAAAAGGGGCTATGCTGCCGCGGTCTAGTTTGAGTTTACAAACTCTGGGGTTTATCCAGTGCCATGTTGGAGCCAGACGGGTGTACCAGTATAACATAACTGCTCTGCAAGGCAGTCCTACACGGGAGGGTTCCAGGTTCAAGTCTGAAGACCGCCACGAGTATAGCAGACAGGTGATCTGGGGCTGGCCGAGGCCGGCATCAGAACCCTCCCGGATTTCTGTCTTCCTCTTTCTCCTCTTTTGTCTCTCTCACTCATGGAAGAAATAAATCTTTAAAACTTAAAAAAAAAAAAAAAAAAAAGGAAAACAAAAAGTCAAGGAGCACATACATGATCTGCTGGGGAGAAATAAGGATAGAAAAATACCAACGGTGGGACCCACAGATGGTGTAATGGTTACATCGCTAGACTCCCACATAGTTGACTATGGTTCGAGTCCCAGACCTGGTGGCTTAAAACTCACTCTGGCATGTGTGCGTGCGTGCCCAAGATCCTAAGAGGAAAATGGAGGAGGCTGACCATCCCCCCTGGGCGTTGATTTCTCATTTTCCGTCTCTTTCTATCTCTCTCCGTCTCTCTGGCAAGTGCAAACACCCTATAGCAAAAATCTCTCTCTAAAAAAGAAAAAAGAAAGAAAAAGAAAAATACTGACAGGGTGCTCTGTCAATGCCAGTTTAGAGGTACCTTGCCCTGCTGATGCGACAGCAGAGCAGGGAGGAGGAATTCTGACGAGCAGAGAGCAGGAGGACTCCACGGAGGAAGAAGCCTTTGGACAGCTCTGGATAATGTGGGTGAAAGGGACTGTGGGGGATCAGAGGCCTGGTGAGAGAAAGGGCTGGAGGGCAATCAAGGAGGAGCAGCTTGTCTGGCTCGGCTGAACGGGGTGGAACGTGAACGGAAGGGAGGGGGAAGAATTCCGGAAAGGTCTTAACTGCCACCCGAGGAGACAGGACTAAAGTGCAGGGTAAATCATGGGAGGAGCGTGAAGGCCCAGGATGTTCGGTGAGGAAGATAAGAGCAGACGGGTGCGTGGAGAGTGCTCTGGCAGCAGCCGTGGGGGGGTGAACCGAGCTGATGTGGCAAGCAGCGAGCCAGGAGAGGCCTGGGGGTACCGAGTTCGCGCAGTGGAAAGCGTTACACGAAGGCAAATGGTTACTGAGCAACCTCAGAACCTGACAGTCACCCTGAATGAGTCAAGCAGTTGTACCAGCTCTAGTGTCTGGGGGCGACGGTACGGTCCCTCGGCTCTTTCTCATCAGTTATTTTTTTAAGTTTATTAATTTATTTCTTACATGAGCAAGAGGCAGAGAGAAGACACCATCCTCAACAGGCCCCCGAACAAGCCCTAGCCTTTGGCCAGCCCCAGTCCTGGGCACACGTGTCCCCGACGTCCTCAGGGAGGTCTTGGGATGCAAACCAAGAAGCTCTCAATGGTCAGGCTCACAGAGCGCTACGTTTCACCGCTGTGCCACCACCTGGCCCTCTCTGCACTCTTGCTACACACAGTGACCCCTCGGAGGGAGGTGATTACCAGCTCAATTTTTTTTTTTTTTAAGAGAGATTTTTGCCATAGGGTGTTTGCACCTGCCATTACCAGCTCAATTTTTTTTTTTTTTAAGAGAGATTTTTGCCATAGGGTGTTTGCACCTGCCAGAAAGACAGAAAGCAAGAAATTGCCGCCCCCACCCCCGCAAGGGAATGGCCATGCCACAATCCTTCTTTGGGGATTTTGAGCACACACGTACACATGCCGGGCATGAGGTGTTGTTTTTTTCTTCCCCAAGAATTATTTTTTATTTAACTTTGTTTGTTTGTTTATTTATTTATTTATTTAATTTAATGTGACCAGAGAGGGACAGAGTGAGAGTAAGAGAGAGAGAGAGAGAGAGAGAGAGAGAGAAATTGAGAAAGCAAGCTGCCAGGTCTGGGACTTGAACCGCAGTTGACCATGTGAGAGTCCAACACCCTTAACCACCATGCCACCTGCTGGCCCTCTGGTGTGAGTTTAGAGCGGTAGGGTCCAGGACGCAATCGAGGAGATTACGTCGGAGCACAACAATGTAACCATTACGCCATCTGCTTGTCCCAACCAACGCACATTCTTTTTTTTTTTTTTAACTTTTTTTCCCCAGATTTTTTCGCTGTAGGGCATGTGTGCTCGCCAGAGAGACAGAGAGAAAGAGACAAAAAGTGAAAAATCACCCCCCAGAAGGATGGCTATGCCATAATCACTTCTCCTCCATTCTCCTCTTGGGATCTTGGACAAGCACGTTCATGCACGTGATGTGAGTTTAAAGCCACTGGGTCCAGGACTTGAACCACAGTCAACTATGTGAGAGTCCAGTGATGTAACCATTACACCATTTGCTGGTCCCCCAACTCATTCTTTTAATAAAGAATTAAACTTGTAGGGACCAGCAGGTGGCGTGGTGATTAAGGGCACTGGACTCCCAGATGGCCAACTATGGTTCAAGCCCTGGACCCGGCAGCTTGCTTTCTTACTTTCTCTCTTTCTCTCGCTCACTTTCTCTGTTCCTTGGTCAAATTTTTAAAAAATAAATGGGAACCAGCAGTTAGCGTAATGGCTATGTCGCTGGACTCCCACGTAGTCGACCACATCCCGGACCCGGTGGCTTAGAACTCACGCCGGGCACATGTGCATGCGTGCCCAAGATCCCGAGAAGAGAATGGAGGATAAGGGATTGCGGCGTGGCCATCCCCCTTGGAGGGGTGATGGCTCGGCTGAACGGGGAGGAACGTGAACGGAAGGGAGGGGGAAGAATTCCGGAAAGGTCTTAACTGCCACCCGAGGAGACAGGACTAAAGTGCAGGGTAAATCATGGGAGGAGCGTGAAGGCCCAGGATGTTCGGTGAGGAAGATAAGAGCAGACGGGTGCGTGGAGAGTGCTCTGGCAGCAGCCGTGGGGGGGTGAACCGAGCTGATGTGGCAAGCAGCGAGCCAGGAGAGGCCTGGGGGGACCGGGGTCGCGCAGTGGAAAGCGTTACACGAAGGCAAATGGTTACTGAGCAACCTCAGAACCTGACAGTCACCCTGAATGAGTCAAGCAGTTGTACCAGCTCTAGTGTCTGGGGGCGACGGTACGGTCCCTCGGCTCTTTCTCATCAGTTATTTTTTTAAGTTTATTAATTTATTTCTTACATGAGCAAGAGGCAGAGAGAAGACACCATCCTCAACAGGCCCCCGAACAAGCCCTAGCCTTTGGCCAGCCCCAGTCCTGGGCACACGTGTCCCCGACGTCCTCAGGGAGGTCTTGGGATGCAAACCAAGAAGCTCTCAATGGTCAGGCTCACAGAGCGCTACGTTTCACCGCTGTGCCACCACCTGGCCCTCTCTGCACTCTTGCTACACACAGTGACCCCTCGGAGGGAGGTGATTACCAGCTCAATTTTTTTTTTTTTTAAGAGAGATTTTTGCCATAGGGTGTTTGCACCTGCCAGAAAGACAGAAAGCAAGAAATTACCGCCCCCACCCCCGCAAGGGAATGGCCATGCCACAATCCTTCTTTGGGGATTTTGAGCACACACGTACACATGCCGGGCATGAGGTGTTGTTTTTTTCTTCCCCAAGAATTATTTTTTATTTAACTTTGTTTGTTTGTTTATTTATTTATTTATTTAATTTAATGTGACCAGAGAGGGACAGAGTGAGAGTAAGAGAGAGAGAGAGAGAGAGAGAGAGAGAGAAATTGAGAAAGCAAGCTGCCAGGTCTGGGACTTGAACCGCAGTTGACCATGTGAGAGTCCAACACCCTTAACCACCATGCCACCTGCTGGCCCTCTGGTGTGAGTTTAGAGCGGTAGGGTCCAGGACTCAATCGAGGAGATTACGTCGGAGCACAACAATGTAACCATTACGCCATCTGCTTGTCCCAACCAACGCACATTCTTTTTTTTTTTTTTAACTTTTTTTCCTCAGATTTTTTCGCTGTAGGGCATGTGTGCTCGCCAGAGAGACAGAGAGAAAGAGACAAAAAGTGAAAAATCACCCCCCAGAAGGATGGCTATGCCATAATCACTTCTCCTCCATTCTCCTCTTGGGATCTTGGACAAGCACGTTCATGCACGTGATGTGAGTTTAAAGCCACTGGGTCCAGGACTTGAACCACAGTCAACTATGTGAGAGTCCAGTGATGTAACCATTACACCATTTGCTGGTCCCCCAACTCATTCTTTTAATAAAGAATTAAACTTGTAGGGACCAGCAGGTGGCGTGGTGATTAAGGGCACTGGACTCCCAGATGGCCAACTATGGTTCAAGCCCTGGACCCGGCAGCTTGCTTTCTTACTTTCTCTCTTTCTCTCGCTCACTTTCTCTGTTCCTTGGTCAAATTTTTAAAAAATAAATGGGAACCAGCAGTTAGCGTAATGGCTATGTCGCTGGACTCCCACGTAGTCGACCACATCCCGGACCCGGTGGCTTAGAACTCACGCCGGGCACATGTGCATGCGTGCCCAAGATCCCGAGAAGAGAATGGAGGATAAGGGATTGCGGCGTGGCCATCCCCCTTGGAGGGGTGATTTCTCACTTTCTGTCTCTATGTCTCTCTTTGTCTGTCTGGTGAGAGCACGTGCCCTATAGCAAAAACCTCTCCAAAAAAATAAATAAATAAATAGTTAAATAAGATAATTCTTTTTTTAATAATTATTTTTAAGTTATTTATTTAATTTATTTTATTATTTTTAATTTGACCAGAGAAAGACAGAGAGAGGGAAAGTGAGAAGGCAAGCCGCCAGGTCTGGGACTAGGACCATGGTCCACCATGTGGGAGTCCAATGCCTTAACCACCACACCACCTGCCGGGCCCTGACCCACACGTTTAAGAAATGCCAAAATAATTCTTTTTTTGGAGGAGAGGTTTTTGCTATAGGGCACATGCGCTCACCAGAAAGACAGACAGAAAGCAAGAAATCACCCCCCGGGGGGATGGCCTCCATTCTCCTCTTGGGATCCTGGGCACACACGCACAAGTGCTCGGCGTGAGTTTAAGCCACTGGTTCTGAGACTCGAACCACAGTTGACTACATGGGAGTCCAGCAACATAGCCATTACACCAACTGCTGGTCCTGCCAAAATAATTCTTAAAAAAAAAGAATTAAACATGTAGGACCAGCAGATGGCATAGCAGTTATGTCACTGGACTCCCAGTGGCCAAGGGCACTTTGAGTCCCAGATCAGGTGGCCTGAAACTCCCACTGGGTGTGTGTGTATGCATGCTAAAGATCCAGGGAGGAGAACAGAGAAGGAATTAAGGAGTGGCCATCCCCCTTGGGAGATGATTTCTCACTTTTCCAAGCACATACCCTCTAAGGCAAAAACCTGTAAAAAGCGAAGAAAAAAATGAATTAAATTTGTAGGGCCAGCCCCATACCCTAATGGCTACGAGAGTGGAACCCACATGGCCAACCATGGTTTGAATCCCAGCGGCTTCCAACACACTGGGTGTGTTTGCACATGTGCGCGGAGGTGGCGAAATGGAGCAGAGGGCATTGCAGTGTGGCCAGACCCCATTAACGGTGCTTTCTCCCTTTTACTCTCTCCTTCTGTCTCTCTCTGGTGAGCGCATGCATTCTCTGGCAATGAAAAAAATAATAATAATTATATTTGTGTATAATGTTTTTAAGGGAAATGGAGTTGGGATATGAATTTTTCTCTCACCTGGGAAATCACTACATTTCAGAAGCCAGAGGAACTAAAGCAGGTTGAAACTGTCAAAATGACAGGCGAACTTCCTGGAAGGGAACCGCCCGCCCCAGGAGCCCAGCTCTGCAGTGCTGACTTGTCTTTCTCTCTAAGGCCTTAATGAACTTATCTGCAGTTCCCCCAGGCAGCCAGGAACAGGGCAGACTGTGAGGAAGAAGTCCCTTGCCAGGCTGGGAAGTCAGGCAGCAGTTTGCATTGCTGAATACAGAAACCGAGGAAGGGGTGGGATGCTCTTCCAGGAGACAGTGATATAGCAGACTAGGCCTCAGGCCTGCAGATATATATATATTTTAAAGGATTATTTCATTTCATTTAATTTATTATTATTATTTAATTTGCAGTAAGGTCCATGCACTCACCAGAGAGAGAGAGAGAAGGAAAATGAGAAAGCAAGTCACCGGGTCCAGGCCTCAAATTGCAGCCAGCCATGTGAGAGTCCAGCAACTCAACCGCCATGCCTCCCTCTGGCCCCAACCTGCAGATAACCTACTGGCTTGCTCCTGATCACCCCTCATGTTGGCTGCAGCCACACCAGCCTGGACCTCCTCCTTTTCCAGAAGTTCCACCTGGCCCAGCTCCTGAAAAATGGAAGAGATGCAGGGGGTGGGAATCCTCCTGAGGCCATGAACATGTTCTAGGAGCTGCCAGCATGAGCTCTCAGCTCTACCCAGACACCCACTGTCAGGCCTACCTCTCCCTTCAGACAGAACACCTGACCCACCCATCCCCACGAACCAGCAAGCTACTAGATAGACACAGATCACCAAGTACAGATGGAGTCAGGGAGAAAACCAACAGTACTGGAAACAAGACTGCTAAGTCGAAGCCCTGATTCTGCAATGGGGAACACATCACGGCCTTGTGGATTGCCTCGCATCCTTCCCGGGCAGTGTGAGGGACTCAGATCACCTAACCTGCTAGTGTGGGCTGATTTAACCACGGGGCAACTTAAGCACTTAAACATGCAGTGAGCACTTCCTGAGTACAAGAACTGACCATAGTGAGCTCGAGTAAGAGGCCCTCTCCCATGCTCCAGGCAGATGGAGGAGGCGGCAAGTAACCGAGCCTGACCTGTGCCTTCTGCTCTCTGTCTGTGCTCAGCTGCTCCAGGTACCAGTCGGCAAAGTCTCTCCTCACCCCTCGCAGGGCCAGGGCAGGGTCTTGAAGGGCCTCAAGCAGGGCCTCAGGGCTCTGTCTTTCCAGGGCATCATCGACAACTTCTAGAGCCCCATGAACTGTAAAAGACCAAGTGGACAGAGTGAGAAAACCCACTGCTCCCCTCCCCCCAGCCACCCTGGGAATCTGCTCTCTTCCCACCTAACCAGAATTATCCCCATCCTTGCCCCTGGGTTCCTGGGACCATCTGGTCCAGCTCCAATTCTTTGGCGTGGTCTTCAAAGCCTTCTCATTTCACCCCTCCAGACTCTGAGGATATCCTGATCCAAAGGCAAAAGCCTTCCCATCTTGAATCTTCGAGCAGCTCCTCTGCCCTGATCTCTCTGCTATGGTTGGATAATGGTTTGTCCCGAAGATTCATGTTCTAGAAGCTTTGGTCCCTAGTGTAAAGGCTTTGGGAGGTGCTGAGACCTTTAACAGGTATGGCCTAATCAGGTGGTGCCGAGTGGGGGGGGGGGAGCACTATCCATAGAGACATCTGTCTGTCCCTCTGTGACAGGGACAGAGGACACGGACGGTTCTGTCTCCTCCCGCATTGCATGTGCCTGCCCTTATGCGTCTGTCGGTCATGTTGTGAAGTTGCAGGAGGCCAGCCTCATGCCTCTGCACTTCCCAGTCACCAGAACTATGAGCCAAATAAATCTCTGTCCTTTGTAAACAAGCCGGCATCAGGTCTGTCTGCCTGGCAACACAGTACAGACAGGCACTCCACTGCCATTGCCCCATCTATTCGCCGTGGCCTCTCCTCAAAGGAACCCAGTCCAGCTGCACCCAGCACAAAGGCCAAGGCCTGCCCCTCGGCCACCAACTTCTCTGTGGACCTTCATTCAAACAGAATCCTCCCTGGCAGGGATCACTTCTTTTCCAGATGCCGATGGCCAGAACTTGGACTCTGGTCTTTCCCAGAGGCGAGACTAGGCCCCATGAGATCATAGGGCTCTCCGGTCTGAGAGAAACCATCTCCAAACCTCCCAGGCCAGGGGCTTACCCTGAGAGGCCCGCCCCCGTCTGCCTGCCTCTCTTACCATTGACATGGTTGATGTTGCCCTGGATTTCAGCCTGAGTCAGGTAGTGGTCATAGATGTCCGGGCTTCCTCCATCATCCTGCAAAACCACATTAGGAGGGAACCTGGGAAAACCAATTCAGTCTTCTCCTCCTCCCTCTTGTCCTCGCCTGTTCCTTCTGGGGGCCTCCCCCAGCCAAAGGTCAGTGTGTTCAGAGGGACTCTGGGGCCTAAGCCCCGGCACTGACACAGCTAAGCCAAACCACCCCGTGGAATCTCCAGCCCAACCTCACCCTGCTCTATATTCCAGGACCCCTCTCAGGTCCTCCTGAAGATCCCCTCCGCCCCCCAGTCTTTTCTTCTGCATCCTCATTTTCCCATTTCTCTAAAATCACTGACAGTTACAGTTTCTCCAAAAAGTAACTCTGGAACCCAGAGACAGGACAGGTAAGAGTCCTGGCTTCCCTCACAACTTCCCAGGCCACCCGACTGCCCACTCCCTACGGCCCGCGCCTCGTCCTCACGTGGTGCCTGGCACTGGCAGCCTTCTCCATCTTGGCCTGGGCCAGCAGCTCCTGGTAGATGGCTGCCAGGGGCTCTCGAAGATTCCCCAGAAGAGCGTTGGGATTCTGCAAGGCAGCCAGGGTGTCCTCGACCACCCCTCGCTCCACCGCCTCATTGATGGCCAGGACAGCTGCGTGGACTGAGTGGGCATGGACAGGTCAGGAGGTCAGAGTGACCCCAGACCGGAGCACCAGCTGCAGACCCCTCCGCCATCACCCCTTCTTCCATCCTCAGGGGCCAGGCAAACCACGGAGCCTGGCGGCCCTGCCTGTGGATGAGACGTGGTCGGAATCCAGCAGAGGGCGGAAAGGCCTGGAGCCCCAGACTCACTGCACCCTCCTGGCAGGGCAGCACCCATTCTCACCTGCAGCCTCATCCACGGAGAGCTCGCTGGCCAGGATGCCCCCGATCTTGCTGAAGGCCGGCAGCTGGAGGCCGTACTTGGCCAGCTCAGAGGCGATGTTGCTGAGTTCCTCGGCTACAATGACACCGCAAGTGGCCTTTACCAGGCCCAGAAGCCCCGAGGCCCTGCCCAGGCTGTAGAGGTCGGGGAAGGGACAGGGCTTACCTGTGAACTTCACCTTGCCGTACAGGTCGTGTATCTGAGGGGCCAGCCCCAGCCGGAAGAGGAAGAGACTGGGGAAGAATAGAAGGCACTGGAAGGCCCTGGGACCATTCACTTCAACTCTGCCCATTATGTGGCCCCGAGATGAAGACCACTCAGTCACTCCACCCCCAGGGAAGTGTTACCAAGAATCAGCCCAAGGCAGGTGCTACGGAAGGTGAATGAGATACTGTGGGAGGCCTGGGGGCGGGGAAGGCTCCGTAGAAGGGCAGCACACGGGGACCCACTGAGCCAGGGCACAGCAGCAGGAAAGGGCCCCAGAAGGGAAGTCAGGAAGCGACGACTTAGTGGGCCCAAGGAGCAGCAGCCACTTTCCGTGACTTGGCATCTGGTGGAGAGGGCTGGCTGGGAGCAGGATCGCACAGCCCTCACCCTCCACTCCAGGTGGCTTGCTTATGGCGCCTGTGGTGGGTGTGGCGGTGCTCGCACACTGAGGACGCTGGCCTGCTGGCCTCCTGCCTCTGCTCCCCTGCTGCCCTTTCTCGTCGCCCACACGGGGCACACATAAATGTGCCCCAGACGTGCCAGCAAACCTAACCACGGCTGTAAATCCGAGCCCCTGTCCCTGAGGCATGCCTCTGTGACCTATCCCCCACCTCCCTGGTACGTTTGCTGCGGCACCCACCCAGAGGAAGGAGGCCGGGTAACAGGAACTCAGGGCCCCTCACCTGAGCGCATGGATGCAGTAGATCACCCGGGGCATGTTCTTCTTATCATAGATGTCCGTGGTCTCTGGGAAGAAGGTCTGGAGGGAAACCAGCCAGTTACCGTCACTGGAGACCTTGAAGCAGCACCGGCTATGGAGGGAGGGGGCCGAGGGATGGGTCCTCCACTCCAGCCCAGGGGTGTACTCCACTGTTGCCCAGGGCTCCTGGACCCAGCTCCCCATGCATTCCCAGGCACCAGCATAAAAGAACGGCGCTGGGGACACACTAAGCATAGACTCGGCGGCAGACACACAGCCAGGGCCCTGGGTTAGCAGAACACCGCACGAGGCCTCCTGTGCTAGAAGACGCAAGCCGCACCCTGCAGGAGTAACAGGCTCCCGGTCACCTACAGACAGGGAGCCCGGGCCTCTCACTTCGGACTCTCGCAAGAAAGGTGGGGTGCTGGGGAGGGCTGGCCGTAACCCCCATGAGGGCCCATGAGGCCTACATTGTCATCTCTGTCTCCAAGCCAGAGGCCTCTGATCAACAGGGACCCCTAAGAACTGAGTCGCCCCAAGCACGGCTTTCCACGCCACGTGGTGACTGTGTGCTTGCTGGAGAAACAGAGAGCAACAGGGAGACAGAAAGTGAGAAATCGACCCCAGAGGGGATAGCGACTCTGCAATCCCATCTTCTCCATCCTCTCAGGATTTTGGGCATGCACGCACACATGACCAGCATGAGTTTTAAGCTGCCGGGTTTGGGACTTAAATCACAGTCAACTATGTGGGAGTCCAGCGACATAATCATTATGCCATGTACTGATCCCTAAATAGTTATTTCTTAGCCAGAAAATGGCATAGCAGTTACATCACTGGACTCCCACATGGTCAACTAGGGTTCGAGTCCCAGACCCGGTGGTTTGAAACCCACATATGGGCTGGGCACATGTGCGTGCATGCCCAAGATCCGGGAGGAAAATGGATTGCAGCACGGCCATCTCTCCTGAGGTGTGATTTCACACCTTCCCTCTCACTGTCTCTGTTTCTCTCTGACGAGTACACACACCTTAAGACAAAAACCTCTTAAAAATAAATAATTTTTTAAATTTTATTTTTAATTTTATTTATTATTATTTTAATTTTTTGTCTTTATTTATTTATTTAATTATTTTGGAAAGATTTTTGCTATAGGGCACGTGCACTCGCCAGAAAGACAGAGAGAGACAGAGAGACAAAAAGCAAGAAATCACCCCCCAGGGGGGTGGCCACGTCACAATCTCTTCTCCATTCTCCTCTTGGGATCTTAGGCACGCACACGCATGTGCCTGGCATGAGTTTAAGCCACTGGGTCTGGGACTTGAACCACAGTCGACTACAGAGACATCCAGCGACATAGCCATTGCGCAAGCGCTGGTCCCTTATTATTTTTAAATTTGCTATAGGACACACGCACTTACCAGAGAAGAGACAGAAAGAGAGAGAAAGTGAAAAGCAACCCACCAGGTCCAGAACTCCAACCATGGTCGGCCATGTGGGAGTTCAGCACCTAAGTCCCACACCACCTGCTGGCCCCTCATGCCTCAATTTGTATAGTTCTTCACAGCCCACGAAGGACACTCACAAGGACCACCTTCTAACAACATTATAAGGTAGCCAGGGCATGGATCACTGTACCCACTTCGCAGAGGAGAAAAAGGCTGAGACGCAGAGAGAGAACATGCACCATGTGTCCAGCTGGGGTCTTGGGCCTAGGCTTCCAGCTCAAGGTCCAGCACCGCGGGATGACACGGCCTGGCTTCCCACTGTGACATTCTGCTGGGAACATGGCCAGCCCATCTGCCTCACATGGGCCCCGCTGCAGGACGGAAACGCTCTGACTCGGGCCAGGCGCCTTTACCTCCTTTAGTTCACAGGGACGTAGAGGCCAAGACCACGTAACCTGGTTCAGAGACACATAGCCCCGCGGTCTGTGCTCTTGGGTGGCGTCAGTTTAGGAGACACGTGAAGATGGGGTAAGGGGTCGGGAGAGATAAAGCTTGAGTGGGGGTGGGGAGGAGCCGAGATGGACCCCAGTCTCGAGGCCCTGCATTACCGAAGGCAGGCCGATGTGAGCTATTGCAGACAGCCAAAAATTGATGTTGTCCGTGTGGCGGAAATGCAAGCCAGTTGCCTGAAAGGGAAGGAAAGAGAAGCGTCTGTTTCCACAGCTCTCAGCACTTCCTAGAGTCAGAGCCCAGACCACGCTTAGGTTCACAGGGCAGGGAAGGGGAGTCCGAGGACCGTACCTCGTAGATTTCCCATCCCCCCAGCACAGAGCAACAGAGACAGAAACCACCAGAAACAGGCGACGCAGTGAGGCATCTGGGAAGGCTGGCACAGGGGTGGGACTAGCAGTCTGGTCAGCCTCCCTAGGGAAGCAGGGTCCAGGGCTGGGCTGGCTGGAGCAGAGAGGAAGAGCTGCCTGGAAGCACCTTCGGATGGCAGCGCCCACCGCTCTCAAGTGTGCACTGTGAGTGACAACGCCTGCTTGGCGGCTCTCACCTCGGGGACACAGGAGAGCCCACCTAGTCAGCGCCCTTGCAGCTCTGCGTAGTACACGCCCACCTGGCTGGGAGACACGATTAATACCTGCTGTCCCGGTGCAGTGACAGATGACACCCACCATTCTCAAGTGTCCAGATCTGAGCAGTGCGTTACATGGCACCCCACCCTCACGGCTCTGAGAAGGGGTAGGGACAGGAAGAGGGTACGGTGGAGTCCGTTATTCCCCACCTGGTATCGCAGCTGCTCCACGTCATAGATCTTCCTCACAGGAACCACAGAGGGTGCGAAGCAGTGGCCCAGCTTGGCTAGCAGCACCCCGTTCCGGAGGCTCTCCTCCAGCTCCACCGGGGAAGGAAGCTCCTCCTTCAGGCAGGCCTCCATCCAGCTATGAACATGAAGGCACTCCTCACTCACTCTGGCAGGCCATAGTGGATTTTTTTTCTAGGTTTTTGTTATAGGGCATGTGTGGTCATCAGAGAGACAGAGAGAGGGAAAGTGATAAATCACCCCCATGGAGGAAGGCCACACCGCAGTCTCTTCTCTTCTTTTCTCTTCTTGGGATTCTAGACATGCATGCACATGCGCCTGGTCTGATTTTCAAGCTGCCAGGTCCAGGTCCAGTCAGCCATGCGGGACCTGGTGGTTAAGCCAGAGCCTTAACCACCAAGTTACCTGCTAGTTCCCATAGTGGATATTTTTAAAATATTTTTTTAAAGAATGATTTTATTTAACTTTATTAAAACTTTTTTTTTTTGGTGAGGTTTTTGCTATAGGGCATGTGGGCTCGCCAGAAAGACAGAGAGAGACAGAGAGACAGAAAGTCTCCCCCCCAGGGAGGATGGCCACACCACAATCCCTTCTCCTCCATTCTCCTCTCGGGATCTTGGGCACGCACGCACACGCGCCCAGCATGAGTTTAAGCCACCAGGCCCAGGACTTGAACCACAGTTGGCTACATGGGAGTTCAGCGACATAGCTATTACACTAACTGCTTGTCCATATTTATTTATTTTTAATCTGACCAGAGAGGGGCTCGAACCACAGTCAGCCATGTGGGAGTCCAGCACCCTTAACCATCATGCCACCTGCCGGCCCCTAAATCATGTTTTTAAAAGTCTATTTATTTGGAGGCCAGCAGGTGATGTGGTAGCTAAAGGCGCTGGATTCCCACGTGGACAACGTGGTTCAAGTCCTGGACTTGGTGGCTTTCTTTCTTTCTTTTTTTTTTTTTAAATGATTATTTAATTTTATTTATCCATTTATTTTAATTTGACCAGAGAGAGACACAGAGGGAGAGAGAGAAAGGGAGAAAGGCCACCACCAGGCCTGGGACACAAACTGTGGTCAGCCACGTGGGAGTATCCAGCGCCTTAACCACCATGCCACCTGCTGGTCCCTGGTGGCTTGCTTTCTCACTTTCCCTTCCTCTCTCTCTCTGGTCAAATTTAAAAAATAATAATAACCTGGAATTAAATAATAAATAAATCTTTTTTAAAAAAGTTTATTTATTTGTTTCTTCCATGAATGAGAGAAAAAGAAAGGAAGCAAAGGAGAGAGAACCCCCAGGGAGGCCTCTGGGTATGAATCCAGACTCTTCCCCTGTGGGTCAGCCTCTCAGGGCATCAGGTTTTACCGCTATGCCATGTGGCCGCACAAGGGATATTCTCACTGTAGAACCTTCCTGCCCTCCCTCCTTCCCCCTCATCAGACCCTGACTCTCCCCTGCTTCCTGTTCCTGCCCTCCCCTAATCACCCTCTCTGCCCTTATATGGCTGTCCCTACCTTCTTCCAAGCTGCCCCAAAGGCCTGGATTGGCCAGTCCTCAGCCCCACCCACCTGAGAAAAGCTTCCCTGACATATTCTGAGCCTGCCCATCCTCAGTGAGGCTTAACTAGGTTCTTCCCTGTCTTACCACAGAGCCTCTCACCCAGCCTCGTTACGTATTTTCTGCTGAAACAGACTGAATCTGCTCATTTCTCTCATTCTGCATTGTCCTCTGGAAACCTGGACACAGAAAGGTCACATGTGCGTGAAAATCTACAGGGCTTAGAACCCAGCGTGGGTGATAAAATAGTCATTTTGTATCCCATGAAATAGATCCTAGTGAGGACCAACGATGAATGAAAGGATTCAAGGAAAGGTTAATGGGGAATTTTCTGATGTAGAGATCAGGTTATCAACACCAGAACTCCCAGATCAGACAGCATCAGCAGTGGGACAAGCAGACATTGGATTCCTCCTACAGGATGTGATATGAAACTCACATCACCCCCAATGAAGAGTTCCCATTAAAAATATTGAACCTGAATCTAATCAATCCTTTAGAGCCCACCTCTACAATACTTATAGGAAATATGGGGTGGAGAGGACTAAAGGGAAAGACACAAGAAAGCAAATAGACAACACCGAATGTAGGAGTTCTACAGAAAAAAACGACCCAGTTGTTTCAACAAATAAATGACATAAAGAACTGAAGAGGGGAGGTGGGCTGCTCTAGATTAAAGACTTTGCAGGTACCAGCAGTTGGCGTAATGGCTATGTCGCTGAACTCCGATGTAGCCGACCGTGGTTCGAGTCTCGGACCTGGTGGCTTAAACTCAAGCCGGGCGTGTGTGCATGTGTGCCCAAGATCCCGAAAGGAGAATGGAAGAGAAGGGATTGCAGCGTGGCCATCTCCCCAGGGGGTGATTTCTCACTTTCTGTCTCACTGTCTCTTTCTGGCGAGTGCACGTGCCCTATAGCAAAAACCTCTCAAAAAAAAAAAATCAACTCAACCTTTCCACAGCAAGGACCTTCCTGCCGCTGCATTTGCCTAGGGGCAGGTGTCTGGGTGGGCAGGGTGGAGAGAGAGGTCAAAAGAGTCCATTTTCTGGACTTTTCTTACCGCTTGGCTTCCTCCAGCCGGCATAGGTACTGATAGGCAAGGTTCTGCCGCCTCTGCTCATCCATCTCCTCAGCTGTGAGGCGTTCGTCTGAGGTGGAAAGGGGGACAAGGTCAGGCAAGGGAGCATTACCCTGGGGGCCTTCACGCTGAAGCTGCTGTTGCTGCATCTTTAACTGCCAGAGGGCACGTGCGCTCACCATGAGAGAGAGGGAACTCCCTCAAAGGGGTTTAGTTACTCTGCAACCCCTTCTCTTCCATTTCTTCAACCTGTTGGAATTTGGAGCATGCCCCCAGCATGTTTTTCAAGCTGCTGTGGCTTGGATTCAAACCACAGTCAGCCACGTGAGACCCGGATTCCTAAACATTGGGCTACAGGACTGGCTTTGAAGCTCCTCTTAATATACTTCCTCACGCAGCCCTACTCAGATCCACATGCCTCTCCCTCTCACCTGAACACCCTTTAACAGCTTCCTCCCGCCCCCAATCTGCAGGTGTTCCTCCCCTTTCCTCTGCAGCCATCTTTCAGCCCTCCCTGTCCTTCCCCAATGCTTCCCAGTAGGGATGTCCAGAAGTCTCCTTAGCTGGGAACTTAGCTCCTAATCTTATCCCTAATTAGACAGCGCTCCAAGACCTAGACCTGTGTCATCCTTGTCGCGTACTCTCTCAAAGGCTAGGCTAACAAACAAACAGCACGCATCCCCCAAGAGCCAGGCGTGCATTCACTACCCCCTTTATGCCAGGCGCTGGACTAGTGGACCCCTACTGCTCTCCTTTTTTAAGGTTATATGTTCATTTCTTCCATGAGAAAGAGAGAGAGACAGCATCCCAACAGTGTCTTGTTGCTGCACAATCCCTCCTCAGCCTCAGTCAGCCCCAAATCACAGGCACATATACGTGGTGTGTTTAGGGAAGTCTCTGGATACACACTCTGAACCCTCCCATGTGGTCAGAGCATCAGGTTTTGTTTCTTTGTTTGTTTTTTTAGAAAGATTTTTACTATAGGGTGTGTGCACTAGCCAGAGACAGAAAGCGAAAAATCACCCCCAGGGGGGATGGCCACACGGCAATCCCTTCTCCCCCATTCTCCTCTCGGGATCTTGGGCACGCACGCACATGCACCCAGCATGAGTTCTAAGCTGCCAGGTCTGGGCTTTGAACCATGGTCAACTACATGGGAGTCCAGTGATGTAACCAATATGCCATCATCTGCTGGTTTCCAGAGCATCAAGTTTTACCACTGTGCCACCATCTGGCCCTGATTCACACTCTTCTTCTTCTTTTTTTTTTTTTTTTTTAAAGGTTTTTGCTATAGGGTGTGTGCACTCACCGGAGAGAGACAAAGAGAGGGAAAGTGAGAAATCACCCACAGGGGGTGGCCATGCTGCAATCCTTCTCTTCCACTCTCCTCTTGGGATTTTTTGGCATGCACACACATGCACCCAGTGTGATTCTCAAGCCACTGGGTCCAGGATTGAAACCATGGACAGCCATGTGGGAGTCTAACACCTTAACCACCACACCACCTGCTGTTCCCTGACCCACACTCTTAAGAAATGCCAAAATTGAGAAGAAGGTTCCACATGACTCCAGTGAACTCGATTTTTCAGGGAATGAAGATTTTCTACTGATAATTCAGCCTCCAGCAAACGAGCTAGCGGTAGGGAGCCCCCACCCCCACCCCCCAGCACCCCCAGCCTTCTATCTCTGTTTCTGTGTCTTGGTTCCTGTCTCTCCCTGCTTCTGTCTTCCCTTTTTTTTTT
>NW_006159943.1:1006997-1015603 GCF_000334495.1 Tupaia belangeri chinensis
GAGGGTGGGAAGGGACAGAGGGTCAGAAAGAGGGGCGGAAATAATTCTAGGAACTAGAAATGGAAAAATTTTTGTAATGTGCATGATTGAGTCACTATGCAGTGTGTACTGGATGGGAGATCACATTTTGTGTGCTGTGATGATGCTTAGGGAAGGAATGTAAATTGAGTTACAAAAAAAAAAAAAAAGTAAGTTTCAGGAATAAAATATATCTATTTAATGACTGCAGTAGGATATGTAGCCCCAGCTAGGTGCTACTTTATAGGATGCGTAAAGTTAGACTTGTGTTCATGGAAATGTGTGTGTCACCTGTGTTTGCTGTGAGGGTATTTGGATTGATTAGGGTCTTTGGTGATTCAATAAAATGTGGGGGGGAGGGGAACAGTCTAGAAAGCAAACATAGATACCAGAGACAGTGTGGGAGGAGAGTGGGAGGTGGCAGAGGGTAAGAGATAGGGAACCAAGGATGGGAGGGGGAAAAGCAAAACATACAGAAAACAAGAAATGGAAGATCATTTGCTGACAATAACATGTTTGTTGATGTGCTTGATTGAGACAATATACAGTGTACTCTGGATGGAAAATCTCATTTTGTATGCTGTAATGATGTACAGTGAATGAATGCAAATAAATAAATTGAAATTTAAAAAATGCCAAAATTGCTATCAGAAGAGAAATAAGAAAATAATTCCAACTTAATGTATTGTGATTATAACCTAGGAATAAAATCTATAGAAGCAGCAGAAGAAACAAAGGATTCTATCTATGAACTGGATCTTAAAGAATGAACAGATGGAAGAAGGAAAAGGGGGACGTCCAACAAAGGAAACCAAGCCTCTTACTTGAGATTAAGTGAAAGGACAAAGAGACTTTTATTTTTGGAGAGGTTTCTGCTATAGGGCGCGCGCGCTCGCCAGAAAGACAGAGAGAGACAGAGAGACAGAAATCACCCCCCAGGGGGGATGGTCACGCTGCAATCCCTTCTCCATTCTCCTCCCTGGCATGAGTTTAAGTCACTGGGTCTGGGACTCGAACCACAGTCAACTACATGGGAATCCAGCGACATAGCCATTACGCTAACTGCTGGTCCCAGGACAAAGAAACTTTTAAAGATCACAAAGGTACCTTTTTGGTATAAGTCACCTAAGGGGGAAAATAATCTTCAAGCTAAATAAAATGCAGACAACCCTCTGATCCCCAAGCTCAAGAACAGGGAACCCCTCAAGTGAGACAGCACTCATACTTTGCCTTACCCATAGCCTTCCTTTATGCTTTTCCCTCCTCCTCTCCCCCAGCTCTCTTCTCTTTAGGGAAGACAAAAGGTAATCAGAGTGTGAGGACGCCACACACGTGCACCAACAAAGTAAACTCAAGGGGCTTAAAAGAGACAGTTTAGCCACTCTGTGTTGGACTCAGCACTTAATGTCATTCCCAGTCTTAATCCCATTTCCTTGTATTGCATGCCCTGCGGTATGATTTGGGGGAGGGCAGGGCTTATTTGAGTTGGCAGTTAAGCAAGTTTTACACACACACATACAGTCTCCGAGTTCAGATTTGAAAGCACCGGCCAACCACAGGAAATCCATCAGTTCCTCCAAGGGAGTGTATAAGGAACAAGTGTCGGTTGTTAAGCATGGAAAATAAACCAGTAAGTGAATGACATCACCTCAGAGTTATGAACGGAGGACTGTGAGAGATGGGCGGGATTGTACGGACACACACTTACACAGTGTCTCAAAAAGGTCTACCCTTTGGGACCAGCAGATGGTACAATGGTTACATCGTGAGACTCCCACGTGGCCAACTATGGTTCAAATCCCAAATCCCGAATCGGCAGCTTGAAACTCACATGCGCGTGCATGCCCAGAGTCCCAAGAGGAGAATGGAGGGGATGGGATTGTGGAGGGGCCATGCCCTCTGGGGGGTGATTTCTCACTTTCTTTTTTTTTTTTTTTTTTTTTTTTTTTTGGTGGAGGTTTTTGCTATAGGGCACATGCGCTCGCCAGACAGAGAAATCACCCCCGAGGGGGGATGGTCACGCCGCAATCCCTTCTCCTCCATTCTCCTCTCGGGATCTTGGGCACCCCCCCACACGCTCCCGGCGTCAGTTTTAAGCCACCGGGTCCAGGACGCGAACCGCGGTTGACTACGTGGGAGTCCAGCGACATAGCCATTACGCTAACTGCTGTTTCCCGATTTCTCACTTTCTATCTCTCTGTCTCTCCTGCAAGCGCATGTGCCCTATAGCAAAAGAAGTCTGCCCTTCTCAGGTCTGGAACCGGTGAGCGGACGTGGACTTTGCTTTTCCAGTGCTCACCGAGGAAGGGGAGGGTGGAAGGAGCAGATTTTGCCCTTCATCCAGATCTACTGGAAGGAACCTCCCTGCCCTCCCATCTTTCCGACCCCAGTCTCTCTCTCTACAGCGGTCTCAAAGTGTGGCCGTGGACTACCGATGCACAAGCACCTGGAGTGTGGGGAAAAGCCCAGCACGGGTGGCTACAGTTGCAGAGGGCGGGCGCCAGTCCAGACCTACCCCGCCGAAGCTCTGGGACTCTGCACTCAGAAAACGCTTTCCGGGTCATTTCAGCACCCTAAACTTTGAGCAGCATTGGCTCAGAGCGGCAAGACCAAGTCCAAGAGTCCCCCAGGCGCCTTCAGAGGAGGGGGGCAACGCCGGGCAAGTAAGGCAGCCGACAGTAACTGCTGATTGCAAGGGGCTATTCAGACCGCCTACATCCTCCCGGCCGCGGAGCCCCCGAATTTGGCAATAAGAAAAAGCTCTCTGTAAGTTTTAAAGCGCTGCCAGAAGCCGCCGGTCTACGCGGCCCGCTGGCGCCTGGACTGGGGCTCCCTCGGCGCTGAGCACAGTCCCACCGCCCCTTGTCCCGCGGCTCCGCGCCTGGCCCCCGGCCCCGCCCCGGACCAGCGGCGCCACTGCCGGACCCTTCCCGGACCCTCCCGGCACTCACAGGCCGCCCGGCCAGGGCCAGCTCCTCTCCCCTCCATGTTCCTCCTTCCAGGTTTGAATCTCCCGCCGCTGGGCCACCGCCCCTCACCGTCGCCGCAGTCCTTCAGGACATTTCCGGTCCGCACCGCAGGGAAACTTGGGATTTGTAGTTCCGGGCCGCGGAGGTGAGCCGCGCAGGTAGGGAGAAGAGGACTGCCCAGGAGGGGCTGGGGCGCTCCGCTTTCCGCAGTTCCTTGGCTTGCTGCTCTTCCAGAGCTGCTTCGCTGCTAAGCCGTCTTATTTTAAGTGGTCCTGCCCATGCCCTTGCCTCTGTCATTTCCCTCGAGTATTCCCGTTAACCCTTGCTCCGCTACCTGTGGTATCCGCGGGTCCTGCTCACCTGCGCGCCTACTTGATGCCATGCATGAGATTGGGGGGTGAGGGTGCAGAGATTCTAAGAAGCACAGTTTGCTTTCTCTCTCTCTGGCAAATGCACGTGCCCTGTAGGGGGGAAAATCAAAAGTGAAGGAGATGAAACATTCCAATCCGTGAAAACAGCATGTGCAAGAGCAGGAGCTGAACTGGGGAGATTTAGCTCTTTCAGTTTCAGAACTGCTTGGTGAAAAATGCTTGTCTTCTTTTGCAGATCAAGTCTTTCAGACAACACATGCAGTCTCGGAGCAGCCCTCAGAAGAATGGGTGATTGTCTGCCTGGGATGGTGTCCACCTCCAGTCTCTTCTGTGATCTGAGGTGATAAGATTCCCAGGAAGGAGATTCATGACAACTGCGTTCCTTCGGTGGATCCATCTTCAGACCGATAAGGAGCTCAGCAAAAGCCTTTGCCTGTACCCACTGTTCCCCAAGGGCCCCAGTTTGAAGTCCCCAGTATACCAAGGTGTCATATTTGGGGGAGGCATTTCCTGAACTCCTTCACTGAGAAGAAAAGAGGTGTCAGTGGACACCTTTGTGAACAGGTGGCTGAGGACAGGATGGGCCTCCTTCTCTCTCTTTCTCTATCTTTGCCATTTTCTGTCTCCTTCTCTCTCATGTAAAAAAATAAATAACTTTTAAAAATATATAGAACATGGGACCAGCAGTTGGCGTAATGGCTATGTCACTGGACTCCCATGTGGTTGACCGCAGTTCAAGTCCCAGACCCAGTGGCTTAACCTCACGCTGGGCATGTGTGCGAGCGTGTCCAAGATCCCGAGAGGAGAATTGATTGGAGCGTGGCCATCCTCCTGGGGGGGGGGGCGTGATTTCTCGCTTTTTGTCTGTCTTTCTGGCAAGCGCACGTGCCCTATAGCAAAAACCTCTCCAAAAAAAAGAAAAGAAGAAAGAAAAAAGAATGATTTATTTGGGGCTAGCAGATGGTATAGTAGTTAAAGTGCTGGACTCCCATGTGGTTGACTATGGTTTAAGTCCAGGACCTGGTGGCTTGAAATTCATGCCAGGAGCACGTCTGTGTACTCAAAATCCCAAGAGTTAAATGTGGGAGAAGGGATTGCGGCATGGCCATCTCTCCTGGAAGGTGATTTCCCACTTTCTATCTGTCTCTTTCTGTCTCTCTGGTGAGTGCACATGCCCTATAACAAAAATCTCTCAAAGAAAGAAAAGAATTATTTAATTTTTAATTGCTGTAGGACACACGTGCTCACCAGAGAGAGATAGAGGGAGAAAGGAAGCTGCCCAGTTCAGGACTTGAACCATGGTCGGACATGTGGGAGTCCAGCACTCTAACCACCATGCTACCTGCCGGCCCCCAGGCTTGAGTTCTTCACCACATCTGCTATACCACCTCTATGGCTGTGAGACTGTACCAAAGAGGGTCTGCTGAGTAGATATTTCAGACGTACAATCAATAGGCTGAGACCCAGAGAAAAATCAAGGGGGACTGGCTTCTTGATTTTCAGTTTAGAGACAGGGCCGGTGGGCTAGTAACATGAAGTGCAGAAAGGGCAGAGTTGGGAAGTATGCTTTGTTGGGACAAGTGGAGTCCTAGGCCCACATTCAGAAATGACTGCCTTACTGACAGTGTTAAAATCAGGACCAGATGAAAAGTTCTCAGCGGGTATGTAAAATAAGAAGAGAGATCAGCAAAGGAGAGTGCTGGGGACACTAACATTTCGAGGTGGACTGAGGACCCCGCAAAGAGACGAAAAGGAACTGTCAGGGCGTGGTGGTAACGGCGGCTGATCCCACATGGCCGACTATGCAGTTTGACTTCCCGACCTGGTGATTTGAAAAACACCGGGCACGTGTGTGTGCATGCCCAAAATCACAAGAGGAGAATGGAGGAGAAGGGACTGCAGAAAAGCTATTCCCCCGAGGAAAGAGGAGACTTTCTCCTTCTCTGTCTCCTTCTATCTGTCTCTCTCTGTCTCAGTGGGTTCATGCTCCCCATAGCAACCGAACAGATGATAAAGGAAGAATTATCAGAAAAGGAAACAGAGAGTTAGGACCCAGAAGGTCATGGAAGTCAAATAAATAGTTGCAGGATGTGGAACTATTATATGGAAACAGCATTTAATCAAACAAGAAAATGATTCAGAAATGATCACAGGGTCACTGGGAGGTCACTGGAACCCTGGTCAGATTCAGTCTCTACCCCACCCCAAATCCTCCTTTCTCCTGAAGCCTGCTGAATGACGGACCGACCATATTGCCTACCTGGTCCCACCCAGGCTGTGGTGGCCTCTCGAAGGCCCAGTCCATGGGCAGAAGCTGCAGGCAGCTGGGAGAGCCTGCCTCAGACCTGGGCACCCCCGCAGGGTGCCGCACGCACCTGCTCACCGCAGGGCCTCAGGGCCACGCAGCAAGGGCTGCAGGGCAAACGTCAATGAACCCCAACATTTCCTTGTCGTTTTGTTTCTACCGAAGCCTTGCCTTAGGTACATGAGGGCATTTGCTTTCAGACGCGTGCCGCCCTGGGGCCTGCTGGCCTCCCATTCAGCAGAACCTGGAGGAAGCACTTTAGTGGAGCTAGGAGAATGAGTCCGGGGGCAGGAGTCCTCTGATTTCCTAGGCCTTTTCTGACCAGACACTTTTTTTTGGTAGATGTTTTTTGCCATAAGGCACATGCGCTTGCCAAAGAGACAGAGAGAGACAGAGAGACGGAAAATGAGAAATCACTCCCCAGAGGGGATGGTCACATCTCAATCCTTTCTCCGCTTGGGATTTTGGGCATGCACACGCACACGCCCGGCGTGAGTTTTAAGCCACCGGCTTTGGGACTCGAACTGCAGTCGACTACATGGGAGTCCAATGATGTATGCCATTTGCTGGCCTCCTGACCAGAGCCTTTCACCCTGCTCCCAAACATGAAACTACAGCAGAGAAGCACAGCATGTAAGCATGTGTGCTTGTAAAAGGGTCACTTCTGGGACAGCCCAAGCATATTTTTATCTTTTTTGGAGAGGTTTTTGCCATAGGGTGCGTGCGCTCGCCAGACAGACAGAGAGACAGAAAGCAAGAAATCGGGGGGATGGCCACGCCGCAATCCCTTCTCCTCCCGGAATCTTGGACACACACGCGCATGCGCCCAGTGTGAGTTTTAAGTCACCGGGTCCAGCACTCAAACTGCGGTCGATTACATGGGAGTCCGGCTACATAGCCATTACGCTAACTGCTGGTCCCAGCCCAAGCCCTATTAAAGCTGGCAACCTGCCTGCAGAGGAAGGGACTCTAAGCTAATTAGCTTGAATCAGAAAACCTGGGGTCTAGCCCCGTCTGCATGCTCTGTGACCTTCAGCAAGTCACACTTGCTCTCAGAGCTTCATCCTCGCCTCTGTGAAATGAAGGGCTGGGACCAGCAGGGGGTGTAATGGCTGCGTCGCTGGACTCCCATGTAGTCGACTGCGGTTTTTTGTTTTTGTTTTTGTTTTTTGGAGAGGTGTTTTTCGCCATAGGGCGCATGTGCTCGCCAGACAGACAGAGAGAGACATAGAGACAGAAAGCGAGAAATCACCCCCCAGCCCCAGGGGGGATGGTTACGGTGCAATCCCTTCTCCTCCATTCTCCTCTCGGGATCTTGGGCACGCACGCACACGCGCCCGGCGTGAGTTTTAAGCCACCAGGTCCGGGATGCAAACCGCGGTCGGCTACGTGTGAGTCCAGCGACATAGCCATTAAACCAACTACTGGTTCCCAAGTCGACTGCGGTTTGAGTCCCGGTCCTGGTGGCCTAAACTCACATCAGGTGCATGTGCGTGTGAGTGCGTGCCCAAGATCCCAAGAGGAGAATGGAGGAGAAGGGATTGTGGTGTGGCCATCCCCCCTGGGGGGTGATTTCTCACTTTCTGTCTTTCTGTCCCTCTGTCCTTCTCTGTCTTTCTGGTGAGCACACGTCCTATAGTAAAAGCCTCTCTCATAAAAAAAAAAAAAAAAAGAAAAGAAAAGAAAAGAAAAAGGGAATGAAGGGCTGGGACAGGTGATCTCTGAGAGTCGAGCTAATGACCAGTCTCATGTTGCTCGGGTTTATTCCTTGAAGTGAGGGACCACAGGTGGGGGGGAGGGCAAGAAGGGCAATGTATCTCAGGTGTCAGTGTCCCAGCACCACGAGGGTTCAGCACTAAGATAGGGCACCTGAGCTGTCACTCAAAGAATTCCTTTGCAGTGGAGGGCGGTCCCCAGTTGTCTAGTAACGGGGGCTGTGAGCTAAGAGATGGGGAAGTAATCCTAGCACAGGGGGCCATCACGGAAAGCCAGCTGCGGAGAAGACCAGGCGGTAAGGCGGCTGTCCGGCTAGGGGGCCCCAGGATGGTGGGGGTAGCTAGGAATGCCCCAAGGTTGAGGGCCTTGAAAAGACAAGGTTTCTGGGTGTTCTTAGAAGCTGGGGTAATTTCTTTAAAAAGAGAGTGCATCATCCTGGCTGGTACCTCCTAAAAAGGGAAGAAAAAGGAGAAGAAAATGGGAGGGGCAGAGAGTGCAAAGCCTGAGTCGTTTCCACTCCTTCTCCTGTCCCCTGAGAGGAGAGTGGGTGAGAGGCTTTGCCTTTCAAGGGGAAAGCTCCGGCAGGGTGCACATGCTGTTGGGATGAATGTACTTCGGTTTAAGAGGGCTCTGGGGACCAGGCCAGGACGTTGGGGCCCAGCCCCAGCCAGAAGACAGAGAGCAGGGGAGCTGGAGAGAAAGCTGGGGGCGGAGGGTAGGGGGTCCTCCCTTGGGACAGGGAGGAGGCAGTAAGCAGAATCCCGGGCCCCAGGAGGTTGGCTCCTTGTCAGCCCCTTAGCTGCCGCAGCTTTGGGCCCCAGTGCCTAGTAAGGCTCCTGGCGTGTGGCAGGACCTCACTAGCATCTGACCTAAACCGTAGTCTGAGACGGGACAGCCAGCGTACCTAGGTTGCAAGTGGATAGGGGTGTGTGATGGTGCAGGGGGAAGGTGGGGAATGGAGCACAGGCTCTCGGTATGCTGGTCCTTCATCCGTCCCTTTGTTTATTGCAAAAACTTAATTTTAATTTTCTTTATTCATGACAGAGTGTGCGAATGTGAGAGGGAGAGGCACCCTCCACGGGGTCTGGCCTGGTCATGCTGTAGTTCCTTTTTCTTCGTCCCCCAGCCCGTCAGGTTCTGGGCCTCCATGCGTGTGTGTAGTGTGTTCCCGGCTGACCGGGCTGGCTATTTAAACCTTGGTTGCCATGTGGGATCCAGCTTCTCTTA
>NW_006159943.1:1015618-1027951 GCF_000334495.1 Tupaia belangeri chinensis
GAGCTACAGAGCTAGCCCTCACAGAGATTTTTACTCTATTTTATTACTATTATTTTTTAATTTGCGCATGTGCTTACCAGAGAAAGAGAAAGTGAGAAGGCAAGCTGCCAGGTCTGGGACTTGAACCTTGGTTGGCCATGTGGGAGTCCAGTGTCTTAACCACCACACCACCTGCTGGCCACCATAGGGATTTTATTGTGGTAACACATAGGTAAAAGTTACCATTCCAGGCATTTCCGGTGTGCAGTCAGTGGCATTGGGTGCTCTCTCGCTTTGTGCTAGCATCTCCATTCATCCCCAAAGCTTGTCCACCCCACCCCATAAACATTCGCCAAGACTCTGCCATGGCCAGGCCCTTCAGGCTGTTCCAATTCTAGGCGGGAGTTAGGAAAGAACGTGAGCAGCTTTAGCCCAGGGTGACAAACGTCACAAGAGGCATAGGCATAGCTGCTGTAGGACCAGCTGGTTGAGGAGAAGGGGCCTTTCTACAGGAAGCTAGCACTTGACCTAAGTCCTTTTTTTTTTTTTTTTTTTTTTAAAGTTTTTGCCATAGAGCACATGCATTCACCAGAGAGACAGAGAGAGAAAGTGAGAAATCACCCCCCAGGGAGGATGGCCATGCCACAATCCCTTCTCCTCCATCTTCTCCTGGGATTTCGGACACTCGCACCCAACATGAGTTTCAAGCCTCTGGGTCTGAGACTCGAACCACAGTCAGCCATGTGGGAGTCCAGCACCTTCACCACTATGCCACCTGCTGACCTCTGACCTAAGTCCTAAAGGAAGTTAGGAATTATGAGCCAGTCTCATGGCCTAGTGGTCAAGGGAGCTGGATCTCACATGGCCGACAGCGCTTTTCAAATCCCAGCCCTGACAGCTTAAAAAACACATGGAGAGGGACTAGGAGGTGGTGTGGTGGTTAAGGCACTGGACTCCTATGTTGTCAACCACGGTTCAAGTCCCGAACCCAGTGACTGGAAACTCACACCGGGCACTTGTGAACGGAGAATGGAGAAGGGACTATGGCATGGCTATCCCCCCAGAGGGTGGTTTTTCACTTTCTGTTTGTCTCTCCAGTAAGTGCACGCTCCCTATAGCAAAAATCTCTGCAAAACAAAACACACGGAGAGGGACTGGCAGGTAGCATGGTGGTTAAGGCGCTGGACTTTCCCATGACTGGCCACAGTTTGAATCCTGGGTCTAGGAGCTTGAAAATCATGCCGGGAGTGTTGCGTGCATGCCCCAAATCCAAACAGAACAGAGGAGAAGGGACTGTGGCATGGCCAGCCCCTGGGGGAGGGGTAAATCTCTCACTTTCCCTCTCTCTTTCTCTGATGAACACACTATGACAGGACCTAAAAAAAAGAAAAAAGAAAGAAAGAAGACAAACACACGGAGCCTGTGTAAACGCATGTTCCAAATCCCAACAGAATGGGGAAGAGAAGGGACTGCAATCCCACTGGGGGTGTGTTTTCTCTCTCTCTCTCTGTCTCTGTCTCTCCCTCTCTCTCCTGTCTCTCCGGCAAATGCATGTGCCCTCCAACAGAAGACAAACACACAACACTAGTTAGTCAAGGGGATCAGGGCGGCACAGGGGTCAAATGCAAGGCTCTGTGAGGCTGACCCTGGGGGAGGGTCCAGGTTCACATCCAGAAGAGACCCCCTGGGTACACCAGGCACCCACGCCTATGACCTAGGGCTGGATTACAGTGTCAAGACCCTCCCGGAAGGGAACCAGCAGTTAGCGTAATGGCTATGTCGCTGGATTCCCATACAGTCAACCACGGTTCGCATCCCCCCCCCAGGGAGGATGGCCATGCCACAATCCCTTCTCCTCCATCTTCTCCTGGGATTTCGGACACTCGCACCCAACATGAGTTTCAAGCCTCTGGGTCTGAGACTCGAACCACAGTCAGCCATGTGGGAGTCCAGCACCTTCACCACTATGCCACCTGCTGACCTCTGACCTAAGTCCTAAAGGAAGTTAGGAATTATGAGCCAGTCTCATGGCCTAGTGGTCAAGGGAGCTGGATCTCACATGGCCGACAGCGCTTTTCAAATCCCAGCCCTGACAGCTTAAAAAACACATGGAGAGGGACTAGGAGGTGGTGTGGTGGTTAAGGCACTGGACTCCTATGTTGTCAACCACGGTTCAAGTCCCGAACCCAGTGACTGGAAACTCACACCGGGCACTTGTGAACGGAGAATGGAGAAGGGACTATGGCATGGCTATCCCCCCAGAGGGTGGTTTTTCACTTTCTGTTTGTCTCTCCAGTAAGTGCACGCTCCCTATAGCAAAAATCTCTGCAAAACAAAACACACGGAGAGGGACTGGCAGGTAGCATGGTGGTTAAGGCGCTGGACTTTCCCATGACTGGCCACAGTTTGAATCCTGGGTCTAGGAGCTTGAAAATCATGCCGGGAGTGTTGCGTGCATGCCCCAAATCCAAACAGAACAGAGGAGAAGGGACTGTGGCATGGCCAGCCCCTGGGGGAGGGGTAAATCTCTCACTTTCCCTCTCTCTTTCTCTGATGAACACACTATGACAGGACCTAAAAAAAAGAAAAAAGAAAGAAAGAAGACAAACACACGGAGCCTGTGTAAACGCATGTTCCAAATCCCAACAGAATGGGGAAGAGAAGGGACTGCAATCCCACTGGGGGTGTGTTTTCTCTCTCTCTCTCTGTCTCTGTCTCTCCCTCTCTCTCCTGTCTCTCCGGCAAATGCATGTGCCCTCCAACAGAAGACAAACACACAACACTAGTTAGTCAAGGGGATCAGGGCGGCACAGGGGTCAAATGCAAGGCTCTGTGAGGCTGACCCTGGGGGAGGGTCCAGGTTCACATCCAGAAGAGACCCCCTGGGTACACCAGGCACCCACGCCTATGACCTAGGGCTGGATTACAGTGTCAAGACCCTCCCGGAAGGGAACCAGCAGTTAGCGTAATGGCTATGTCGCTGGATTCCCATACAGTCAACCACGGTTCGCATCCCGGACCCGGTGGCTTAAAACTCACTCCGGGCGCGTGTGCGTGCGTGCCCAAGATCCCGAGAGGAGAATGGAGGAGAAGGGATTGCGGCGTGACCATCCCCTCTGGGGGGTGATTTCTTGCTTTCTGTCTCTATGTCTCTCTCTGTCTGGCGAGTGCACACGCCCTATAGCGAAAAAACCTCTCAAAAAAAAAAAAAAAGAAGACCCTCCCAGAGGTGCCATCTCTCTATCTCATTCACTTGTGGAGAAAATAAATGAATAAACTTGGAAGAGGCAGAAATTCGAGCATTAGAGTGAGAGTCGATCTGGTGCCCAATGGGACAGATGAAGTCAGAAGTCAGACGCCCGCAGAACTCTGAGTGTCACTCCAGGGCAGGGAGAGAGTTGAATTACCCTCGAGGGGCCGAGACATACTGACCCTCTGCTCCCCACTAACAGCCCTATGTCTTCGCCCAAGCCTGACGACATCCCCTGGGAGCCTGAACCTGCACCCCTGAGCCCGAAGAAGAAAAAGAAGAAAAGAAAGCAGCTGGAGCAAGAGGCAGGCATCCACGCCCTCACCAAGGCCGGCCTCAGGGCCCTGCGGGCTGGCCGGAGCCATGAGGCCTTAGCCAGCTTCCAGAGGGCCTTCCTCCTGGCCTCTGAGGCACCACCAACGGGGGACACCCCTGTACTCCGAGCCTGTGCCTTCAACCTAGGGGCTGCCTACGTGGAGACAGGGGACCCAGCCAGAGGCCTGGAACTGCTCCTGCGAGCCCAACCAGAGGAGAGGGCGCAGGGCGGGTATCACGGTGACCAGTGTTTCAATGTGGCTTTGGCCTACCAGGCCCTGGGTGACCTGCCACAAGCGTTGGCCTGGTACCACAGGGCCCTGGGCCACTACCAACCACAGGGTGACCAAGGAGAAGCCCAGGCAAAAATGGGAGCCTGCTACCAGGCTCTGGGCCAGCTTGAGCTAGCCGCTCGCTGCCTGCAGGAAGCAAGCCAGGCCTATGCCCGAGCGAGACAGCCGCAGGCCGCAGCCCTGGCCCTGGGCGCCGCGGCAGGGTGTATGCTGCAGAGCGGGCGGCATGGAGTGGGAGAGGTGGTGCAGGTGCTGGAGCAGAGCCGGAGGCTGGCCGAGAGGAGCACCAGGCGGGGACTGCTGCTGGGTGAGGCCTTGGGCAGAGGTGTGGAACCTGGGAGCTGGGAAAGGGGCTGGGGAGCCTGCAGGGGTGGGACGGGGCTGACCTGCTCACCACCGGCCCTGGCTGTGCCCTCCAGGGCAGCTCTACAATGACCTGGGCCTGGGCTACTCCCAGCTCCAGCTGTTCCCACTGGCCGTGGAGATCTTCCTGCAGGCCCTGCCCCTGTGCCGGGAGCCGGGAGAGCAGGCCACTGTGCTGAGAAACCTCGGGATGGCCCACAATGCCCTCGGCAACTATCGGGAAGCCCAGGAGATCCACCGGAAGGCTGCCGACCTCCATGGTGGGTGCCGGCGGCCGGGGAACGGAACTGCAACCGGGGACTAAGGGTTCCAGCCGAGGCCCCGAGGCTTAAGGGCAGATGGGCCTTTGGGACCATTATGCGGCCCGGGAGTCCAGAGGATGGCATAGGATGACCAGCCGGGAGAGAGAGTTGGGGCAGGCAGCAGTGGCAGGAGGAGGGGCGCGGGACAAGGGAGGGAGGGTACCTGCAGCAGATCCCAGACCCTCTGTTTCAGGAGGGTCTTAGCTTTCTGAGCCTCAATTTCCACATGTATAAAAATGGGCTATTAATCCCTATCTTGAGGCCAGCAGGCAGCATGAAGGTTAAAGTGCTGGATCCTACATGGCCAACTCCATGGTTCAAGCCCTGGGTCCAGGCTTAAAAAACATGCCAGGCGTGTGTGCGTGCATGCCCAGAATCCTGAGAGGAGAATGGAGGAGAAGGGATTGTGGCATGGCCATCCCCCTCTTTCTATCACTCTCCGGCAAGTGCACCAGTCCTGTGGCAGAAACCTAAAAAACAAAACAATAAATCCCCACCTTGCAGGCTCGAACCAGCCAGGAACAGGCATTTAGGCCAAAACTTAGGACAAGGGGAGGCAAGGTGCAGAATTCAGGCCTTTGCGGTCCGACTGCGGGTGCACTGCGCTGGGCACTAGGACTCCCAGGAGGCCCCTGTTGGTTGCCGGGGGGCGGGGTCCTGATACCCAGCAGCCACAGTGCCCTCTTAGGGTGGGGTGTGCTCTGTTGCCAGGCTCCGTGGGGCAGCGCTGGGAGCAGGGCCGGAGCTTTGGCAGCCTGGCATTTGCACTGAGCCAGCTGGGGGACCACAGGGCTGCCAGAGACAACTACCTGCACGCCCTGCAAGCTGCCCGGGACTCCGGTACGGGAGGTGGGGGACAGTGTCACTTGGGGTCAGGGAGTTGGGGGACAAAGCCTAAGGATCCTTGGGGCTGGCAGGGAGACATGGCAGGACCTGGGGGTGGGGGTACTCTTGGGGTGTGTCTGTGGGGTGGGAGCCACAGAAGACCTGTCAGGCTTTCTTAACAGGGGACGTGAAGGGGCAGTGGCAGGCCTGTGAGGGCCTGGGGGCCGCTGCGGCCACGCTGGGGCAGTATGACCAGGCCTTGACCCACTACGAGGAAGCACTGGCCCTCTGTCAGGTGAGCCTTGCGCCTGCTCTCTGTCCTCCCAGAAGCCTTGGCCGTCTGACACTCCTGCCTTCACTCCGTATCTCCTTCCCACCGTGTATTCACTCATCAAACGCGCTCTGTGGGCGAGGTCCTGAGGTCCTGTTGTGAGGAAGGGTCAGTTTCGGTCCACAGTTCTGGGCAGGTGGCGGCAGGACCCGGGAAAAGCATGAGAAGGGGATAGAACAGAAGGGAGAGAACGTCCCGCTTCCCTTCCGCCGTCCTGTTTCTTTCCCAGGGGGCAGGGGCCCACAGGGCACACACTCCCCTCCCCGTACCCCTATCCACCACCCAGAAGGAGCCAGAGGCGGTGCGTACACGGCTCGTGGCCAAGCTGGCAGATGCCATGAGGACCCACGTGGTGCAGGTGGGGCTGGTCCAGACTCGCACCCAGGTGAGGTGACATCTGAGCCTGGGAGTGGGCGGGGGAGAGGCGAGGCAGAGCAGGGGTGGGTAAGCAGAGCCAGCGTTCTCAGGGGTGCCGCTTCGCTGCTCTTCTGCGCTCATCTACCCCCGGGGCCTGAGACTGGGCTACATACCTCTTCCCGGGGAGGGAAATGGGGGTGCAGCTCGTCTCTGGCTTTGGCTGAGGGGTAGCTAGCCCACCCCAACGAGGCCAAGGCATGCAGTCCATGCAGTCAGGGATCCTAAGCCGCTGGCGACAGGCGGCGGAAACCGCTTAGTTCTTGGTTGCAGTTTCCTCAGTGGCCACGGGGTGGAGATGGTGGTCCGAGGAAGTCCCTCTCTGCTGCTCCAGGTGGGATTCCACCGCTAGGTCGGCTCTGCCTCACTCTCTCCACCTCTAGGCCTCTCTCTGCAGTTTGTGGTCTCTCCAACTGCTGCCTCCCTCACACTCTGAGATACCCTCTGGAAACCTCCTCCCACTCCAGGAATTGAAATTATACTTCTTTTAAACAGAGTTTTTTTTAATACAGCTTGTGAGCTCACCAGAGAGAGACAGAGCATGTGAGAAATCACCTCCCAGGGAGGATAGACACGCTGCAATCCCTTCTCCTCTATTCTACTCTTGGGATTTTAGGCACACACACTCGCATCTGGTGTGATTTTTCTTTTTTTAAATTATTTTTCAGAGTTTTGTCATAGGTTGCATGCACTCACTGGAGAGGAGAGGGAGGGAGACAATGAGAGGAAAAGTGAGAAATGACCCCTGGGGGGGCAGCAAGTGTCATGGTGGTTAAGGGCGTTGGACTCTCACATGCCAACCATAGTTCAAGTCCCAGACCTGGCGGCTTGCTTTTTCACTAGCTCATAAACTTACATATATTTTCAAGGATAATGCTATAAAACCTTATACAATGGTGAAAGAAGCACAAGGAAAAGTCTTATTAGTTTTTTTTTTTTTTTGAGAGGTTTTCACTATAGCGCAGGTGCGCTCACCAGACAGACAGAGAGAGACATAGAGACAGAAAGCGAGAAATCACCCCCCAGAGGGGATGGTCACACCGCAATCCCTTCTCCTCCATTCTCCTCTCGGGATCTTGGGCACGCACGCTCACGCGCCAGGTGTGAGTTTTAAGCTGCCAGGTCCCAGACTCATACCACGGGAGTTCACAACATAACTATTATGCCATCTGCTGGTCCCCTGCATAATATGTTTTAAATAGGTTTTGTGTCTTATCACTTTTTAAAAAACAATTATTTATTTAATTTAATTTATTATTATTTTTTTAAAATTTGACCAGAGAGACACACAGAGAGAGAGAGAATGTGAGAAAGCAAGCCACCAGGTCCAGGACTTGAACCTTGGTCACCCATGCGGGAGTGTCCAGTGCCTTAACCACCACACCATCTGCTGGTCCCTTATTATTATTTTTTAATTTGTTGGAGAGAGACTGAAAGAGAGGGAAAGCCGCCAGGTCAGGACTCAAACTGTGCTTGCCTATGTGGGAATCCAACGCCTTAAGTACCACACCACCTCCGGGAGTGGAGATCTTAAGAGAACAAAGGGCGTCCTCTTTAATTTTATTTTCATGCCCAGGTTGTCTCTCACTAAGTCTCTATCTCTCTGGGGTCTCTATGTCTCCATTCAGGTACCTAGAGGGAGCATACACTCTGAACACGCATGATGCGTTTTTCTCAGACCGGTTCCCTTTTCCCCTCCACTGCCAGATAGCAGTTCCGGGAAGGCCTCGGGCTCGGTGTGCAACGGGGGCCAGGGTGGGTAGTGCCTCTGCGGAGGCCCAGCACAGGTGAGTGAGGGGGCGGGGCTTCAATGGGCGTGGTCTCTGGAAGGCGCTGGGCGGGGTCTCCGCGGAGTGGGGCCTCATCTTTGCCTCCTTGGTGGAGGGGTCACATGGTGGAGGGGTCAGGCTGCAGTGCCGCTGTGCGCTGTGTGGGCCAGGCCGTGGCCAGGTTCCCTGCCCCTGCAGGTCCTCCCGGAGGTGGGAGGAGAGAGAGTTTGAGGAAGGCCAGGAGGAGGAAGAAGAGGAATCAGCGAATGTTCTGGTCATGTCTGGGCCTCAGAGACTGGAGGGTGAGTCAATTCTCTCAAGGACCCAGTCACTGAAGGCCTGGGCCATCCAGTCCTACTCCACCATTTCCAGAATCACCTCTTCCTGCACCCTGCACCTCTCTGCCTTCTAGAACCTTGCATCTCAGGGTGCCCAGGTGTGTTAAGAGCTGCCAGGTGCCACTCTGGACACTTTTCTTACCCGGCTCACTGTTTGGTGGCCTGCCTCCCCCAAACCTCCGGCTCCAGCTCGAGTGGAGTCCCTGCTCCCTGCTGAGCTGACTTGAACTTTGGGCGCTTTGTTTTCAGTGTGTTCCCTTCCAGGCACAGGGACATTCCTGTTAGCTGGCTTCTAGTGGCAGTGTTCGCCAGGCACCTGCCCTGCAGGAGGCCGGTCCTGTGTGCGGTGGCCAACACTCCCCCCGCCCACACCCTGGTCCTGTTCTTGTCCCAGAGCTCTCTCCCACCATGATGGCTCTTGGTGCGGAGAGGCCTGTGATGAATGTGTGTGCCTGCCCTTCCAGCTCCAGGACTCAGGGCCCATCTTCCAGCTGGAGGCCCAGGCCCCCGAAGAGTGGAGCACTCTGGCATCCTGGTACCCAATGGCCCACAAGCCAATAGGTGGGTCCCTGAGAGAGGGGAGGAGGCCCGGAGAATGGAGCAAGGAAGCTGATGAGTCTAACACAGAACACGATCACTGTTCGACCTGGGAAATGGGCTCGGGCGCTTGGGAGACAGCCCCTGCGCATCTTTCTTTCTGTTCTTTAGCAATCTGAACAGTCCTCACCCTGCTCCGGAGGCCCGAGGCTTCCCCTGCCGCCTCCACGGCCTGACTGTAGGCCTCAGACAAAGGGAGAGCCCTGCGAGAGGCAGGGAGGTGAAGCCTCAGCCTGCTCCCTCCTGCCCTGGAGACCACCAGCAGAGGTAAGAACCAAGTAGACCGAGGCCAGGCGGGCTGCCCCCTGTGCTTCCCCCAGTCACCCCACTGGCAAACCCTTCCCTGCCTCCTCTAGGACATCCAAGTGGCCCAGGGAGACCCTCCATAGGGAGCCCCAGAGGCCCACTGAGTCTGGCTTCTGCATGATCACGTGACCTGCACCCTCCTGGCCTCCTGTCTGCAGTACCTCCCAACGCACATACTTTAGGGGTCTGTGGGGACCAAGCCCCTTCCCGGTTGTCCAGCCCTGGATCTCGAGATGGAACGCACGTGGCCAGACAGTGGGCTCCTGAGGCCGGCCAGCCAAGACCTCTGCAGTCTCAGCACCAAGGCCTGCTTGTCTCTCCCTGGGATTTTTGACTCAATCAGCAAAAGAAAAATGAATTAAAATAAGTAAAATTAATTATTAAAAAATAACAGTAATGGAGTCAGCAGGTGGTATGGTGGTTAAGGTGCTGGCCACTCCCACATGGCCAATCACTGTCTGAGACCTGGACCTGGTGGCTTACTTTCTCACTTTCCCTCTCTCTCTCTATGTCTCTCTCTGGTCAAATTAAAATAAATGAATGAATAAATAAATACAATTATTTTTTAAACGTGGATGGTGAATTTCCCTTTTCTTTTTTTTTTTTTTTGAGAGTTTTTTTGTTGTTGTTTTGTTTTTGGTTTTGCTATAGGGCACGTGCGCTCGCCAGCAAGACAGAGAGAGACAGGAGAGGCAGAAGGCAAGAAAGCCCCCCCCAGTGGGGATGGCCACACTGCAATCCCTTCTCCTCCATTCTCCTCTCAGGATCTTGGGCATGCATGCACACACTCCCGGTGTGAGTTTAAGCTGCTGGGTCCGGGACTCGAACCATGGTCGGCTACGTGGGAGCCCAGCGACATAGCCATTAGCATAGCTAACTGCTGGTCCCGAATTTCCCTTTTCTTTCTGGATCCAAACCTCATGATTGCTAAAGCCCTTGCCACTTCTAAAAACTATGAATTCTTAAGGAATTGTTTATTTGAGGCTGGCAGCTGGCATGGTGGTTGAGGTGTTGAACTCCCACATGGCTGACTGCAGTTTGAGTCCTGGACCTGGTAGCTTGCTTTCTCATTTTCCCTCTTCACTCTCTCTCTAATCAAATTTTAAAAAATAATAATGAATAAAATTAAATATATATTTTTAAAAAGTTTAACTGTATTCACTATCATTTTCTTTAATTTGACTAGAGAGAGACAGAGAGAAAGAGAAAGTGAGGAAGCCAGCCATAAGGTTCCTGACTCCAGCTGCAGTCAGCCTTGTGGGAGTCTAGTGCCCAAACCACCACGCCACTTGCTGGCCCCAAAACTGTGAAGTCACTGACTCTCCTCAGGCCCCCATGTTCTCATCTGGGAAATGGAGAGACATAATACTACATTTAAATATATATATATATATTTATCTGTTTATTTGTTGTGATTTTTCAAGCCATTGGATCTGGGACTCATACCATGGTCGGCCATATGGGAATCCAGTGCCTTACCCACCACGCCACCAGCTGGCCTTTAATACACATCTTAACCAAGCCATGCGCTCCACCTCCTCACCGTGCGGCCCATGTCAGCTGCAGGCTCGTCTGGCTTGTGGGGCCACTGCAGCAGTACGGCAGCTGCGGAGATCCCACGGTCCCTTCCCTGAGCCTTCCTGCGGCCGCGTGTTCCCAGGGCTCCCAAGTGTTTCCTCCATTCATCCGCATGACGGGTTTATGAGGGGCTGCTATCATCCCCTTTCGTAGATGAGAAAAGAAGGCGCAAAGGGAAGAAATCTGAACTCCCAGGTCGCCCAGTGAGGACGTGGCGAAATCAGAAATCTGGATTCCCGCCCAGGCAGTGAACACCTGGAAGGCTGTGCCGGTCCACTCCGCTGCCGCTGCCGAAGGCTTTGCTTTCCGAGCGTAAGCTGGGATTCCATCCCGGTGTGTTTCTGCCGGCTGTGTGCTAGTGTCGTTTGTCATTGGACTCAATATTATATAAATTGATGATCTAAGAGTGTGAAAACAAGCACCGTTTCTATAAAAACTAACTTGGATCCTGAAGACTTCAAGTGAGTCATTTTAAAAGCTGCTACTGGGGACGAGCAGAGAGCATAATGGTTATGTTGCTGAACTCCCACGGAGTCGCCTGAAGTTCAAGTCCTGGACCTTAAACTCATGCTAGGCACGTGTGCGGGCATGCCCAAAGTCCCAAGAGAAGGATGGAAGAGAAGGGATTGTGGTGTGGCCATCCCCCCGGGAGGTGATTTCTCGCTTTCTGTCTATCTCTGTCTCTCCAGCAAGTGCACATGCGCTATAAAACAATCTCTCTAAATAAATAAATAAAAGCTGTGGTGGTGCAGTGGCAATGTAACTGGACACACATTCCAAAGGTCCTGGGTTCGAGGGCCAAGTCAACAGCGCATGTGTGCCTGAGCTCTGGGCCAGCTAAGCCTTTGGGGGCACACAGTGGCATGGAGAGCCTGCTGACGTGTACGTCTGTCTCTTTTGCTCTTTGTCTCGCTCATGGAAGAAATAAATGAATGAACTTTTAAAAAATAATTGTTTTATTATTTAATTTCACTTATTTTTGGGGGGGCCTTAGGGAGAGGTTTTTGCTATAGGGTGCGTGCGTTCGCCAGACAGACAGAGAGAGACAGAGAGATAGAAAGCGAGAAATCACACCCCCCCAGGGGGGATGGCCGCGCTGCAATCCCTTCTCCTCCATTCTCCTCTCGGGATCTTGGGCACGCACATGCGCCTGGCGTGAGTTTTAAGCCACCAGGTCAGGGACGCGAACCGTGGTCGACTACGTGGGAGTCCAGTGACATAGCCATTACGCTAACTGCTGGTCCCATTATTATTTTTTAATCTGACCAGAGAGAGAAAGTGAGAAAGCAAGCCACTAGGTCCAGGACTCGAACCATGGTCGATCATGTGGGACAGCACCTTAATCACCAAGCCACCTGCCTTCCCCTGAATAAACTCACCCCCCACCCCTACTCCTAGAGATTTTGGCATAGGGAGAGTGTGCCCACCAGAAAAACATCCCCCAGGGGGTGGCCACACCCAATCCCTTCTCCTCCATTCTCTCAAGATTTGGGGCACACACATGACCAGTGTGAGTTTCAAGCCACCAGGTCCAGGGTTGAAACCACAGTCACATGGGAATCCAGTGCCTTAACCACCACTCCGCCTGCTGGCCCCTGAGTAATTTTTCTTTCTTTCTTTCTCTTTCTTTCTTTCTCTTTCTTTCTTTCTTTCTTTTGCCTTAGAGCTTGTGT
>NW_006159943.1:1028374-1028578 GCF_000334495.1 Tupaia belangeri chinensis
AACGGCTGAGGGGGGAGCCCAGCGACACGAACCGCAATCGACTACGTGGGAGTCCAGCGACATAGCCATTACGCTAACTGCTGGTTCCCTGAATAAACGTTTTTAAAAAGCTGCTGTTTGGGCCAGCATGTGGCATGGTGGTTAGGTGCACTGGACTCCCACGTGACTGGCTGCAGTTCGGGGCCTGAACCCGGGGGGTTTCTT
>NW_006159943.1:1028727-1033589 GCF_000334495.1 Tupaia belangeri chinensis
AAAGCTGCTGTTTGGCTGGTCCGAGTGCAGTGGTGTTTACAACTAATTGATCGCAGCCAGTTACAGATTCCTTTGTTCCTTCTCTACTCGCACTGCTTCACTTGACTAGCCAAAAAAACAAAAAAAAAACACCTGCTGTTTAATGATGTGAGGAAGAGATTATTACAAGTTGAGGAAAATCATAAAAACCTAGAAAAAATTTGCCCTCAGATTGCATCACACAAATCTCGACCCTGAAGCTTGAAAAGCATGCCAAGCACATGTGTGTGCATGCCCAAGATCCCAAGGGGAGAGTGAGGGAGAATGGATTGTGGCATGACCATTCCCCTAGGGAGTGGTTTCACACTTTCCCTCTCTCTCTGTCTGGCAGTGTATGCAACCTATAACAGAAAACAAAGATTTACACCGGAAATCGCAAATGATCCCTCACTGGTGAGATTTATGCAAGAGAGGAGATGGGTGACTCCAATCACTGGCTCCATCCCCAACAAATCTGACGGATGGCAGGTGCATGCATTTTTTTTTTTTAAGAACTTTTTTTTAAATTTAACTTCATTTATCTATCCATTCCAATTTGACCAGAGAGGGACACAGAGAGAGAGGGAGAGGGAAAGCGAGAAAGCGAGCTTCCAGGTCCAGGACTCGAACCACAGTCAGCCATACGGGAGTCTAGCACCCTTAGCCACTACGCCACCTGCCAGCCCCAAGTGCATGCATTTTTAAATTTTAAGTTGAAATACAATCATCTGTTCCTGATCATGTCAGATAAGAGGGTTTAGGGGAGGCAAAGCTTTACCTCTACTCTCTTAGGGTCTGCAGTTGGGCCTGAAAATTAAATCGACATAACGCAAATTAACAGGAGAAAAGCATACCGATTTATTTAATATGTTTTACCTGACAGTGGAGCCCTCATAAGAAAATTAAGACCCATATAAGTGGCAAAACCTAATTTTTAAAAGAGAATTACTTAACTTGGTTAATTATTATTATTAAATTTTAATTTGCTATAGGACACATGCACTCACCAAAGAGACAGAGAGGGAGGGAAAGCAAGAAAGCGAGCCTCAGACCCTGCACTTGGCGTGCACTTGGCCTGTGGGAGTCCAGTGCCTTAACCACTGCACCGCCTGCTGGCCACAAAACCTAATGTTTCAGGAAAATTTGCCAAGGGCACGTGTGTTTGCTAGGGAGAAAAACAGAAGTGAGGAGGTGAGAGAGCACCCCATGGGGCATGGTTACTCACAGTCGCCTCTCGTCAATTTCTCCCTCCTTTCAGGATATTTTGAGCATGCACAAACATGTTCCTGGCTTTGTTTTTTTAAGGAATTATTTTATTTGACTTTATTCATTATTATTTTTATTTTTTATTTTGACCAGAGAGGGACAGAGAGAATGCACACAAGAGAGAGAGAGAGAAAGTGAGAAAGCAAGCTGCCAGGTCCAGGACTCGACTGCGGTCAGCCCTGTGGGAGCCCAGCACCCCTAACTACCACACCACCTGCCGGTCACCCCGGGATGTTTTTGAAGCTGCCAGAACTGGAACTCAAACTGCCCTCAGCCGCATGGGATCCAGTTGCCTTAACCACCAGGCTACTGGCTGACCCAAAACCTAATTTTTTTTCTTTTTTAATTTGTTGTAGGAGGTACCAGTGGATGGTGTAATGGTTACGTCACTGGGTTTCCACATAGTCGACCACAGTTGAGTTCCAGATCCAGTGGTTTAAAACTCACACCAGGCACATGGAGGATGGAGGAGAAAGGACTGTGTTGTGGCCATCTCCCTGGGGAGTGATTTTTTGCTTTCTGTCTCTCTGTCTCTCCATCTCTCTGGAGAGTGCACCTGCCGTATACCAAAAATCTCTCTCTAAAAACAAAAATTTGCTGTTGGTGTAATGGCTATGTCGCTGGACTCCCATGTAGTCAACCGCGGTTCGCGTCCCGGACCCGGTGGCTTAAAACTCACGCCGGGCGCGTGTGTGTGCATGCCCAAGATCCCGAGAGGAGAATGGAGGAGAAGGGATTGCAGCGTGGCCATCCCCCCTGGGGGGTGATTTCTCGCTTTCTGTCTCTCTGTCTCTCTCTGTCTGTCTGGCGAGTGCACGCGCCCTATAGCAAAAATCTCTCAAAAAAAAAAATTTGCTATACGATGCCTGCACTCACTCAAGAGAGAGAGAGCGAGAAGATGAGGTGAGAAAGCACACCCAGGATGGATGGCCACCCCCAATCCCTTCTCCACTCTCCTCTTGCAATTTTGGACACGCATGCACAAATGCACAAATGATAATAATAAATAAATGATTCTTTTTTTTAAGAATTATTTTATTTAACTTTATTTTTATTATTTTATTTTAATTTGACCAGAAAGGGAGAGAAAGAGAGAGACAAAGAGAGAGAAAGTGAGAAAGCAAGCCGCCAGGTCCAGGACTCAAACCACAATCAGACATGTGGGAAGCCAGTGCCCTCAAGCACCATGCCACCTGCCGGCCCCCAAGTGATTCTTGTTTTAAAAAGCAAGATAAGAGTTTTTCCTTTTTGAATTTTATTTAACTTTATTTATTATTATTGTTATTTTCCAGTTTGATCAGATAGAGGGAAAGTGAGAAAAGCCACCAGGTCCAGGACTTGAACCGCAGTCAGCCATGTGGGAGTCCAGTACCCTCAACCACCATGCCACCTGCCAGCCCCAAGAAGCTTTGTTTTCTTCTCTTTTTTGCTATAGGGTGTGTGCACTCTCTGGAGAGACAGAGAGAGACAGAGAGACAAAGTGAGAAATCACCCCCAGGGAGATGGTCATACTACAATCTCTTTTTCTCCATTCTCCTCTTGGGATTTTGGGCACACACACACCCAATGTAAGTTTCAAGACCCTGGGTTCAAGACGTGAACCGAAGTGGGCCATGTGGGAGTTTAGCCTTAACCAGTACGCCACATGCTGGCCCCATATTTTTTTTTTATATTTTTTACTATTATTAAATTATTTTTTTAAATAATTACTTAACTTTATTTATCTATTTTAATTTGACCAGAGAAGGACAGAGTGAGCAAGAGAGAGAAGGAAAGTGAGAGAGCAAGCCACCAGGTCTGGGACTTGAACCATGGTTGACCATATGGGAGTCCAGTGCCCTTAACTACCATGCCACCTGCTGGCCCCAAAAGAATTATTCTATTTAACTTTACTTATTTATGTAGTTATTTTTAATCTGACCAGAGAGGGACATAGTGAGAGACAGAAAGAAAGTGAGAAAGCAAGCCACTTGGTCTGGGATTTGAACCACAGTCAGTCATATTGGAGTCCAGCGCCCCTAACAATCATGTCTCCTGCTGGCTCCACCCCATAAGAGGTATTTTAATAAGATTTGTTTGAACAGAATTCTCTCAACCTAGATGTCCATCTCTGGTGATAAGAATGTTTCCTCTTGGTATAGAATGCATCTTTTTAAAAAAAATTATTTGTTTAATTCCATTTGTTATTATTATTATTATTATTATTATTTAACCAGAGAGAGAGAGAGAAAGGGAAAGGAGAAAGCAAGCTACCAGGTCCGGGACTTGAACCGTGGTCAGCCATGTGGGAATCCAGCACCTTTAACAGCCTACCGGCCCCTAGCGTGCATCTTTCACATGTGAGTTTTTATTTCCTGCTTTTAGGAAGAAAAGGGGAGGTTAGAGGGCCCTTCTTGTACCTATGTTTTTCAAGTGCCTTTAGCTCAAAATAATCCTTATGCCAAAGTGGCATATTTTGAAGTGACATATTCTGCCACCCTTCAGGGGCGTCTACTATGCTGGGAATGCCTTCACAAGGAGATTTTGAGGGTTCACCAAAATATTTGTGGAGGACCTACTATGTGCTGGGCACGGTACTAGGTTACAGGGACCAGGTGACCACCTTCCTTATCTAAATGGAGCTCATCTCGTGAGGTATTCAGTGTGCCCGGATTAGGTGGGTGTTCTTCAGCCATGACAGGCCAATAAACAGTGCCTTTAGCAGATTCTCAGACAAGTAGCCCAGGGCTGGTATGGTGGCTCCAGGAGGCGTGGGGACCCAGATGACAGGATACTCTGCCTTTTTTCTTTTTTTTTTTTTAATTTGCCAGAGGGAATGTGTACTCACTAGAGTCAGAGAGAGAAAGACAAGGAAAGTGAGAAAGTCCCCCTCCATGGAGGACAGTCATACCACAATCCCTTCTCTGTCATCTCTCCTTCCTCTTGGGGTTTTGGGCATGCACACGGATGCTCCTGGCATGTTTCTCAGGCTGCCTGGTCCAGGACCCAAACTGAACTTCAGCCAGTCGCCTTAACCACTATGCCACATGCTGGCCCCACTTCACCATCCTTTTTTTTTTCTTTCTTTCTTTCTTTTTTTTTTTTTTTTTTAAGAGGTTTTTGCTATAGGGCGCATGCGCTCACCAGAAAGACAGAGAGAGACAGAGAGACAGAAAACGAGAAATCCCCCCCCAGGGGGGATGACCACACCGCAATCCCTTCTCCTCCATTCTCCTCTCGGGATCTTGGGCACACACGCACACACGCCCAGTGTGAGTTTAAGCCGCCAGGTCCTGGACTCGAACTGTAGTCAACTCCATGGGAGTCCAGCGACATGGTCATTACACTAACCACTGGTCCCTCGCCATCCTTTTTTCCTATAGAGCACATGCACTCGCTAGGAAGATAGAAAGTGAGAAATTACCCCCCGGGGGGGTGGCTATGCCACAATCTCTTCTCCTCTTGGGATCTTGGGCACGCAGTGACAACCGCACATGCGCCCGGCGTGAGTTTTAGCTGCCAAGTCCAGGACTCAAACTGCGGTCGACTACATGGGAGTCCAGCAACGTAACCACTACACCGTCTGCTGGCCCTCACTT
>NW_006159943.1:1034871-1036289 GCF_000334495.1 Tupaia belangeri chinensis
AATCACCCCCCAGGGGGGATGACCACACCGCAATCCCTTCTCCTCCATTCTCCTCTCGGGATCTTGGGCACACACGCACACACGCCCAGTGTGAGTCTAAGCCGCCAGGTCCTGGACTCGAACTGTAGTCAACTACATGGGAGTCCAGCGACATGGTCATTACACTAACCACTGGTCCCTCGCCATCCTTTTTTCCTATAGAGCACATGCACTCGCTAGGAAGATAGAAAGTGAGAAATTACCCCCCGGGGGGGTGGCTATGCCACAATCTCTTCTCCTCTTGGGATCTTGGGCACGCACGCACACGCGCCCGGCGTGAGTTTTAAGCCACCGGGTCCGGGACACGAACTGCGGTCAACTACGTGGGAGTCCAGCAACATAGCCATTACGCTAACTGCTGGTTCCCACTTTGCCATTTTTACCATGGGATTTCCATCCCATGATCTGAAAGGTCTGCTCCAGCCCCATCGTACCTCCATGCTGGCCAGTAGGAAGAGAGGTCCAGGCGGCAGCCTCTCTGTGTGCTGCTTCTCAGCAGGCTGAGGGCACATGGGAGGCCCGTGGTTAATGCCGGAGTCATCCTAAAAGCCACCCGTAATCCCAGCTACTTGGGAGGGAGAGACAAGGGGCTTAAGACATCATGAGACTTTGAAAGGAGAAAAGAATAGAGGAAGTGGAGGGAAACTAAGAGAGTGGCAGGCACCATTTCCGTCATAGCGCTGTCGGTCACAGTCTAGTCACACGGCCAGGCCTAGCTGCTGCAGCAGGTTGGAAAATGAAGTGTGGCCAGGTGAAGCTCAAGAGAGCTGTTCCTAAGGGGAGAGAAGAGAATGGGTTTGAGAGGCAAGCCCCATCTCCCACGCGGAGCATTGCTATTGGCTAACCTGATACCAACTGTCCCAAAGGTCCCGTGTCCAGTGCTGTCACATTAAGGTTAGTGCCTGGGGGGGGGGCACAAACGTTCCGTCCATAACAATCTGGGTCATTATCTTTATCTCAGTGCTCTAACTGTAATTGCTTTGTTAGTGCCCAGTTTTCCCTCAACCATACGGTAGAGTGTATCTGAATTCTCAGAAGTACTAGGATAGATGTATTCTTAAAATCTGCGATGATATATTGTGACCTGAAGCCTATGGTTTCAGTTACATTTTTAATTTTTTAAAGAATTATTTTATTTAACTTTACTTATTATTATTATTATTTGTTGGTGTGTGTGTTTAATTTGACCAGAGAAAGACAGAGAGAGAGAGAGAAAGTGAGAAAGCAAGCCACCAGGTCCAAGACTTGAACTGCAGTTAGCCATATGGGAACAAGATCCAACATCTTTAACCACCATGCCACCGGTTGGCCCCATTTTTATTTTTTTAATACAGAATTTTATTTAGAAAGTGCTTAAAGTAGAAAAAAACACTGTCAAG
>NW_006159943.1:1036433-1037485 GCF_000334495.1 Tupaia belangeri chinensis
CCTGTCAAAAAAAAAAAAAAGAAAAAAAAAAGTTAAAAAAAAAAAAAAAAAGAAAGAAAGAAAGACCAGGTGGAAATGGGTTCCCAATAAAATGGAATTTAGGGACAACAAAAGTCTAAAAGGCCACAAAAGAGAAACAGCACCACCGTCATGTGAACAGTGGCTAGTTACTTGCATTTTTTGGCATGGTTAATCACTGAATCTGGGCTCTCTTCTGAATTCCACACAAAGCACGTACTGTACAATAATTTTGATTACGCTAACTGCTGGTTCCCATAAAAATACCTGCTTTCTACACACAGTTCAGGCTGAGCTACCACCAGAAACAAATCGATACAAATATATCCAGGGGCTGAACAACCTCAGTAGTGGGCGGCACTTATTTTGTAGAATTCTGCCAAATGAACTGAACAGGCCAAGGGCAAAGCAAATGAGGGAGAGTGAAGGAATGAAATATTTTAAATATTAATAACTCATTCAGACATTGTACTTTATTTTCTATAAAAGAAAATGAACATGTAGTAACACATTAATGAGTTTTATCTCCAAAGAGATTAGTGCACTGGCAAAGAATTCGGGTGACAGTGGGGAGCTGTGGACAGCAGATACCAAGAACACCCAAGTCGTGCAGACCCCACGGTAGCAATGGCCTTCACTGATCACTCCCTTTGCCGGAGGTCCAGAAGAACTTGCAGCATGATCACCCGCCAGCTGTACTTCTAGTTCTAAGCAGCAAACTTCAAGGAGCCAAAGAGGAGTTCCCACTGGACAAGGGGAACAGAGAAGAGAAACCCATTAAATGTCAACTGAGAAAACAGTAAAATGGGACAAAACCCCCATTCAAATCCCAGACATGTGGGCAAGTCCCTAAAAGTAGTTGTTAGATTAGAAATCTGGACACACCTAATTTCCTAAGAAAACACAATACATAGAAATTTCAGGGTAGTTGGAAAAATTGTCAGATGAAATGCTCAGTGAAAATCCAGCTCTCTGGCTCAAGGCTGAAACACACCTTCTATTCATCCAGGCAACAATGCCTCGTGCTTTTCAGC
>NW_006159943.1:1037504-1041054 GCF_000334495.1 Tupaia belangeri chinensis
CGACTGGTCAGTGCCACCAAATGGCTTTACAAGGGAACTTTTAATATTTTCTCTTTGGGCCAAAGTCCAGGCCTATGAAGATTCAAGCAGTCCTGCAAGGCCTGCAACAGCAGGTCCCATTTTTTAATTTTTAAAAATAATTATCTATTTATTTATGTATTTATTGGAGAGGCTTTTGCTATAGGGCACATGCGCTCATCAGAAAAAGAGTCAGAGACAGAAAGCGAGAAATCACCCCCCAGGGGGATGGCCACGCCGCAATCCCTTCTCCTCTCGGGATCTTGGGCACGCATGCACGCACACGTGCCCAACGTGAGTTTGGGATTCAAACCACGGTCAGCTACATGAGAGTCCAGTGACATAACCATTATGCCAACTGCTGGTCCCAATAATAATTTATGTTTTATTTATTATTATTATTTTAATTTGCTATAGGGCACATGTACTCACCAGAGAGAGACGGGGGTTAGAGGGATTGGGGGCAGAGAGAAGTAAGAAAACAAGCCACTAAGTCCAGGACTCAAACCAAAGTCAGCCACGTGGGAGTCCAGTGCCTCAACCACCAAGCCACTCCTGGCCACTCAGTTACATTTTTAATCGTAATTTACCTCATCTACTTAAGGCTTATACTTTTCTTTCCCCTCCCTCCTCCTTTTCTTCCTTCCTTTTTTATTTTTTTGCATAGGGCACTTGTGCTCACTGCTGAAAAGAGACAGAGAGAAGGAAAGTGATCAAATCAGCCCCCCACCAGGGGAATGGCCATGCCACAATCCATTCTCTTCCATTCTCCTCTCGAGATTTGGGATATGTATGCACATTTGTCTGCCATGAGTTTTAAGCCTCCAAGTGTGGGGCTCGAACCGTGGTCAGTCATGTAGGAGTCCAGCGCCTTAGCTGCCACTCCACCTGATGGCCTCAAGGCTTGTAATTTTCAATTTCTGTAGGTATTATCTTCATAAAGGGAGATAAGTATGATTAGGGAAGTGCAAAGTGATATTCTGGTAAACAGAGCTAGGGGAAACTAACGTCATAGACAGGGGGTCCCACGTCGTGTGAGCCGCTAAGTAGTATAAATAAGGACATTAATTGGAGGCTGGCAGGCGGCATGGTGATTAAGGTGCTTGACTCACACATGGCCAACCACAGTTCAAGTCCCAGAGCTGGTGGCTTGCTTTCTCACTCTTTCTTTCTTTGTTACTGTCTGGTCAAAATTGAATAATAATAATAAATAAAATTTAAAATAAATCTAAAAAAAAAATAAAAAAGAACACCAGCTTAAAGATACGCACAGGCAGGCCCTCTGTGCAGGCTTTGCCAGCACTACCACCCAATGCAGAATGCACTCTTATCCCTGCTGTACAAGGGGACTTCAACAAAATCGCTGAAGGGCCAGCAGGCGGCATGGAGGTTAAAGTGCTGGATACCATATGGCTGGAAGTGTGGCTCAAGTCCCAGACCCGGCAGCTGGAAAATCACACAGGCCAGTTGTGCCTGGGTGCACAAAATCCCCAAAAGATACTGGAGGAGAAGGGACTGTGGTATGGCCAGCCTCCCTGGGGGATGATTTCTCACATTCTCTCTCTTTTCTCTTTCTTCCCCTTCTTCTCTGGTGCACTCACGTGCCCTATAGAAAAAGTTTAAAAAAAAAAAATCAAAAAAAGAAAAACAAGCTGTGTGTGTGTGTGTGTGTGCGCGCGCACGCATGCACAAAACACCTAGAGGAGAATGGAGAAGGGATTGTAGTACTCCAAGGTGTGATTTCTCACTGTCTCCCCACCCCACCCTATGGAAGAGCAGATTTAAAATAGTTTGTGGGGGGACCAGCAGTTAGTGTAATGGCTATGTCACTGGACTCCCACGTAGTCAACCGGTTCGCGTCCTGGACCCGGTGGCTTAAAACTCACACCGGGCGCGTGTGTTTGCGTACCCAAAATCCCGAGAGGCGAAAGGATGGAGAAGGGATTGTGGCATGGCCATCCCCCCTGGGGGGTGATTTCTCGCTTTCTGTCTCTCTGTCTCTGTCTCTCTCTCTGTCTGGCGAGTGCATGCGCCCTATAGCGAAAACCTCTCAAAAAAAAAAAATAGTTTGTGGGACCAGCAGATGGCGTAATGGTTACGTCATTGGGACTCTCACATAGTCGACAGGGTTGAGTCCTGAACCCAGTGGCTTAAAACTCATGCCAGGCGCGTGTGCATGTGTGCCCAAGATCCTGAGAGGAGACTGGAGGAGAAGAGATTGCAGTGTGGCCATACCCCCTAGGGGGTGATTTCTAGCTCTCTCTCTGACAACCACACATGCCCTATGGTAAAAAAAATAAAATAAAAATTAGAAGTTCGTTTTGGTGCCCCGGCAAAAAATTGAGATTCATAGTTTTTTGATAATATAAATTTCCATTCATTTTTTATTTTTGAGGAGTGTTTTTATATTTATTTTATTTAACTGTATTTATTTATTTATTTTTAATTTGACCAGAAAGGGACAGAGTGAGAGGGAAAGTGAGAAAGCAAGCTGTCAGGCTGGGGACTTGTAGTATGGTCAGCCACGTTGGAGTCCAGTGCCCTTAATCACAATGCCACCTGCTGCCCCTGTTTTTTGTTTTTTTTTCTTTTTTTGGGGGGGGGGTTTGCTATTGGGCGCCTGCGCTCACCAGACAGACACAGAGAGATAGAACACAAGAATACACCCCCAGGGGGGATGGCCATGCTGCAATCCCTTCTCCTCCATTCTCCTCTGGGGATCTTGGGCACGCACGCACAAGCGCCCAGCATGAGTTTAAGCCACCGGGTCTAGGCCTCGAACCGCGGTCGACTACACGGGAGTCCAGCGACATAGCCATTACGCTAACTGCTGATCCCCCCCGCCCCTGTTTTTGAGTTTTTTTTTTGTCATAGGCACATAGGCTCACCAAAGACAGACAGGAAGAGGAAAGGTGAGAAATCACCCTCCAGGGAGGCTGGCCACACCGCAATTCCTTCCCCTCCGGTCTTCTGGGATTTGGGGCACACACGTACATGCCCCTGGGATGATTTTCAAACTGCCTTGCCTGGGAGGCGAACCGCGGTTTCTTATGTGGGAATCCAGCGCCTTAACCATTACACCACCTGCTGGACCTGTGAACTTTTTGAAGACGCTGCTAACACCGGAAGTGCCCAAGATCACAGCTACTACGTGCTGGGTGGGGAGCGCAGACTCGCTGCTATGTTATGCAGCTCCCTGAAAGGGGCCACAAAAGCATGATATATTATTACTAAAAGACGCTTGGGAGCAAAGCACTTGGGAATATGCAGAAACCGGAAGCACACGGTGAACGCTCTCCGACGGCGCCCGGGATGGGCGGGCCCTCCGAACCAGGCTGCGCGCCACTTCCGGGAGCGGCGAGTGCCGTGGAGCTTCTCACCGGCGGGGCACCGCCGCGCCTGCGCGGAGCTAGCCGGAGCTGGGCCGGACAGGGGCGCGCGCTCTGTGGGCTGGATGTCCGGGCTGCGTGCGCTGCTGGGGCTCGGGCTGCTGGTTTCTGGCTCGCGCCTGCCGCGGATTGGCAGCCAGGCC
>NW_006159943.1:1042540-1052407 GCF_000334495.1 Tupaia belangeri chinensis
GTCATGGCGAGCTCAGTGGTGAAGTACCTAAGGTAGGCGAGGCCGCGGGCTGGCCAGCAGGGCGCGAAAATTTGGCTGGACAGCGCTCCCACAGGGGGCGGGACCTGAGGCTGCGAGCCGCCTGTGCAACGGAGCCCCAGAGGGGGCAGACTCAGGGCCAGGGTTTCCCTCAGCCAGGAGGAGGCCCAGGCGGTGGACCAGGAGCTGTTTAACGAGTACCAGTTCAGCGTGGATCAGCTTATGGAGCTGGCCGGCCTGAGCTGTGCCACAGCCATCGCCAAGGTCAGTGGCACAATTTAGGGGAGTAGCAAAGCAGTCACTGCTTGAGCCCCCTAACCTAGGCACAGAGGCGGGAGAGACAGTTGGAGCAACCTGGTCTGCCCCCGCCTGAAACTCCTGTGCATGTTTTGACCCTCCTTCAGGCATATCCTCCTACATCCATGTCCAGAAGCCCCCCTACTGTCCTGGTCATCTGTGGTCCCGGGAATAATGGAGGAGATGGCCTGGTCTGCGCTCGACACCTCAAACTCTTTGTGAGTTGGTGGGGAGGGTGCTGGGGAGGGTGTGGGGATCCCAGCGTCAGGGCTGAATTATACTCTTTTCCTCCAGGGCTACCAGCCAACCATCTATTATCCCAAAAGACCTAACAAGCCACTCTTCACTGCACTGGTGACCCAGTGTCAGAAAATGGACATCCCTTTCCTTGGTGAAATGCCATCGGAGGTAGGTGGCCCCGTTTGGGCCCTATTAGCCACGGGCTGCACGTGCTCTTCCCTCACATTCCCAGGCTGAGCTCGTGTTCTGGGCCTGGCACAGGAACCTGGAGGCCAGCTGAACAGCAGTGCAGGGAGAGCTCCACCAGGTGTGCTTCTGGGTTGGTCCCCTGCCCCTTCTCTGGGCCTTGCTTTGCTGTCATCTTCCCTGGTCACTCCTGCTCTGTGGTCAAGGCCTCATCCCTGGCATGCAGTAAACATGAAACCTGCCCCTCTGGGGACGGAGAAAATGTCTTATCCAGAAACCTTTCTGCATACATGTGGATTTAGAAGTAAAAACTGAGTTTGTAAAATTTCTTTACACATTTTACAAATGGAGTTACTGCAGTGCAGGGAAGTGTTTGCCCAAAGTCAGATCATGTGCCGAGCAGAGTCCAGGGTCTGGCCCTCCGGAGTCCCAGCCCCAGGCTGCCCGCGCTGTGGCCTCCCCAGGAGCAGGCAGGCACTCGGAACATCTGGCAGCTTGGCTTGAGTCAGTGACCGCTCACGTCTACTCTAGGCCCCAGGATGTCCCTGATGAGATTGTGCTGGCACCCCGGGAACGGTCTGTGGTCTGTGGTGTGGGACAGCCCTCTCCAGTGAAGCCATCTCCGCGGCTGCCGGCTGATGTCTCGCCTCTTCCTGCTCTTCCACAGCCTCTGATGATCGAAGAGTTGTATGAGCTGGTGGTGGACGCCATCTTCGGCTTCAGCTTCAAGGGTGACGTTCGGGAGCCATTCCGCAGCATCCTGAGTGTCCTGAGTGGACTCACAGTGCCCATTGCCAGCATCGACATCCCCTCAGGTGCTGGGACCACAGCTGGGGATAGGAGAGCCTGGATGGGGGCGTGGGGCCTGTCCCGTCTCCAGCCCAGTACCTGGCAGTCCTGAGTCTTAGACCAGGGCTCAGACCAGGTCTAAAACAACTTGAGTCTAGACTACAGCTTTCTGGACCCCACGAGGGCTGGGGAACAGAGTGCAGGAGCCCCCTTTCCATGTTGACCCCACAGAGAGACAAAGCCAGGGGTACACAGACTCCTAGGATGAGATCCTCGGGTGGGGACTGAGGGGCTTCCCACTCCTTTAGACCTGGGGTAAAGCCAGGTGTGGAAGGGACGCAGACACTGCGCCTCTTCCTGAGTCCCACCCCCTTTCCAGGCTGGGATGTGGAGAAGGGCAACTCCGGAGGGATCCAGCCAGACCTGCTCATCTCCCTGACGGCACCCAAAAAATCCGCAACCCAGTTTACCGGCCGCTACCACTACTTAGGAGGTCGCTTTGTGCCACCTGCCCTGGAAAAGAAGTACCAGCTAAACCTGCCATCCTACCCCGACACCGAGTGTGTCTACCGCCTGCAGTGAGGGCCGGCAGGCTGCCTTCTCCCAATAAAGACCCAGCCTCTCCCAGAACCGCAGCCCCGGGAGCATTTCCGACAATGACGGGTAGGGGCTGGCAAGAGCAGAGAGCAGCACGGAGACAGGACGCGGCCTGGGGGAGGGGATAAGCCGGCTAGGGGCTGCTGTGGCCTTGGACATGGCGAAGGTGACTGTTAGAAGCCGAGGGAGGTGCTCGGGGGCCTAAGGAAAAACCAGGGAATATCCAGGACCCTCCTAGGTGGGAGCGCAGGTGCTAGTCAGACTCATCTGTAGGCTAGGAGCCCAAGCTGCCGTTTATTCTCCTGTCTGGTAACGATGTCCTGGCCTCTGTGGGCAGAATCTAGCCCACAGACTGACATTTTTGTTTTCCTTAGCCTCAGCTCCTTTTAGCAGGGCACCAGCGTCTGTTCCCACACCCCCCAGCACCCCACCCCTCAGCCGTCAGGCTCCCACAGGCCTGCGTGCGGTCCTGGGGTCAGAAGCTCCAGGACTGCGCCTGCTCCCTCAGCTGAGGCATGTTAGCCCTCCTCTCAGCAGACTCTGTTCCAGAGCTCAGTAGCTTCCTGTGGGGGCCCTCAATTATGGGGTGCAGAACACCTGCATCAACCCACCGCTGAGGCTCCCACGCCTAGAAAGGACTTGTTTAGGCCCCACCCTGAGCAACCCTCACTCGCGCTTCTTCTGTTTCTTCTTTTTGGCTCTTCGATCGTCGTCAGCTGCTCTCTCTTTCTCTGGCCGGGGCTGCCTCCTCTCGCCTCTGCTGCCAAAGTCGGCCTGTGCCCTGCCCTCTGCTTCCCTCAGCCTGCTGTCCTCCTCACCTTCATCCCTCCCAGCCACAACCTCCTCCGGATGCCGCCTGCTTTTCTTCTTTTTCTTGCCACTTTGGTCACTGTGTGCTCTGTCCCCATGGACTGCCATGGCCTCCTCGAGTTCACCCTCCAAGTTCCAGTCCTCACGCTGCCGCTTCTTCCTGCTCCTGCGGCAGGGCTCAGAGCATGTGGTGCCGTCTGCCTCTCTCGTCCTGACCCCACTTGTGACCTCATCTTCCCCCTCTGCACGGTGTCTCTTCTTTCTCTTCCTCTTCCTCAGGGCCGCATCTGTGTGCTCTCCACTCACCTCCCCAAGCGCGCTCAGTCCTGCCCCCCCACTCTCTGAGACCTGGTCTTCTTGATGTCGCCTTTTCTTGCTTTTCCGGTAGCTCTGGCCAGTGTGCTCTGGGAGCTGCTCCTCTGCGTTCCCTTCCATTGCTGTGGCCTCGTCCTCCTCTTTCTGCTTCCTTTTCTTTTTCTTTTTTTTGTGGGGCTTGCTCTCAGGCTGTGGTTGAGGGGTCCCATGGTCCTGGCCTTTGAGACGAGCCAGGAAGTCCTGTTCCTGGGCCTCTAGCCGAGCAAGCTTGGCCTTCATGGTGATCCCGAGCCGGGCAGCCCTGAAACCAAGATGAGCCCAGGTCAGAGCCAGAGTGGGAGGGGGAGAGGGACCTGTGCCTTGGGTCTGCAGGGAAAGCTGGTAGGGGTGGAGGGGCTGCCTGCCTTTAGGCAATAGATGGGGAGAAAGTGAGAACCATTTCCCTGGGGTCAAAGGAACCAAGAGCCGGCACCACCCATTCTCAAGTAGGGCAGAAAAGAGGGTGCGCAGGGAGCCAACCACCACTTACTTGTGTGCTGTTCGCCCCTCACAGGCTTGAAGCAGCATCTCGTCGGTCAGACTGTGGGTGGGAGAGGGGGAGTAACAGTCAGACCTGGTGGGAAGGCTTGGGCCTCTCCTTCCCTCTAAAACATTCCTCCTCACAGGCCTTGTTCAGAGCCTGGCACTCTGTAAGGTGCTAGGGCTATGACGATTAACACAATAGTCACAAACCCCAGAAGCCCATAGTAAGCAGTACACCTGAGACCAGAGGGCATCTCCCCCCAACACGGGCCCGTGCTAAACTGAAATCTCACATCTTTGGGGGCACGGGATCCTGGCTGTCGTCATCACTGCAGCTCTCCAGGTCTTTGTCTGGCTTCTCTCCACCTGAAGTCAGTGTGGCCATCTAGGAGGAGGGACCATGGGGTGGACAAGCCTACCCAACACACTGCCACCCCTCTTCCCTCATGTGAGTCCCCTCCCCCAGAATCCATGACCCTAGGCAGGAATCGGCCAGCCCCAGCACTGCTGCTTGCAGAGCCAGGGGGTGCCCAGGCTTGCACAGTCCAGCTTGGGCGGCAGAGTTACACAGGCCTCATGCATAGCTGGCTGGTGGGCAGGACAAGAAGGGAGGAGTAAGTGTTCTGGGCCGTCAGGGTCTTCGTGGTGAGACAATAAAAATGGAGCCCCTCCTCCCTGTCCACAATACCTCCTCACAGTACATTTATCCAGGTCTAATAAGGCTCTACTGTGACCACCAAGTTACGGGTAGAGTGGAGCAAGAACAAGGGGTCCAGCCAGATGGAGGCTACAGGCAGGAGGGAACAGGGAACAGGGCAAGACCTGGGCAGTTGTGGAGTGTTGCCTGTGCTGGAGGAAGGTATTCAGCACCAGCCTCAGGGCTTGGGGAAGTTTCTAGAAGGAGCTGATGTGCAGGCCGAGCTCCGGAAGATAAGTCAGCAGGTAAAGGGGGAAGGGAAAAGACCATCTAGGCAGATGGAGTGGCATGTGTAAAAGTTGAAGGTGGAAAGACATGACACCTTCAAAGAAAAGAAACAAATTCCATTTGGCTAAGGTGTCACGGACCTGCAGAGAAGTGGCAAGAGATGAGGCTGGAGCAGGCAGGGGTAAGACGTGAAGGGCCCCGTGAGCCAGTGTGGTCACCTTGTCGTCCCAGGTCAGAGGAACCAGTGCCACGGTGAGATCTGTTTCAGAAAGTAGGCTCTGGATGCTCTGGGGGGACAGACTGACTCGGTGGGGAATGAGAACAGGAGAGGCCACTGTTAAGTGAGGCACCAGGGGACAATGGCCTCAACTGGGTGGTAGATGGCAACAGAGATGGGGAAGATATGCTAGATAACACAGAAAACCCTTAGCATGTAACAGATGCCCGTTAACATGTTAGCTCCCTCAACTGGTACAGTAGAAAGCCAGTCTAAGACCTGGGTTCTAGTCCTGTCCGTCACTAGCCAGCTGTGGGCTGCAAGTCACTGTACTGTTTTAGTCACATCTGCAAAACAAGGAAGATGGACTTGTCCTGGATAAGCTCTCAGTTCTCTGGCTTCTGACTCCTCTGAATCAGACATGCTCACCACCCCCAGCAGCTCCTGACCTGCTCCCTCAGCAGGTGGCAGAGATCTATGAGACCCGAGGACCTCGATGCTTACTGCAGGTCTGGGCAGTCCAAGCAACAGCAAGGCTGGCCACAGGACCCACTGTTCGGACAGTCAGAACTGGTAGCACACCCACGGCAGTTGCTCAGGCCCAGGGGAGACCAGGGAAGAGGGGACAGACTCTCACTCCCAGCCTCTGATACCTTCACGAACTTCTGATACAGCAAGTTAGGTTTGGGGCGACGGTGTCCAGCAGTCTCCTTAGAAAGGTGTGTTATCTGTACCCCATCCTGTAGGGAAGTCTCAGTGAGCGGGGGACGCGCCATGTCTCCCACCCCCACAAGTCGCTCCGCCTAGCAGACTTCCTACCTGCCCGGTCTTCACCACCAAGTTGGCTGCAGTCTTGTTGAAGAGTTCATTCCACCAGTGGTTTGTGAACTCCTCGGCAGGGTCATGCCCCACCTGCCCGGGGAGGACATGTGGGTTCTGAGTAGCTGCCCCCGCTGCCCTCAGGGTCCCCCCTGCATCCATGCAGCCTTCCTCAGTCTGCTCAGTCTTACCCCATGCGTGTCCTGCTTCAGGGTCACCTTGAGGGCCTGGGTGATGCCGTTCTCCTTCCGGCCCAAGCCTTTGCCTGCAGAGGACAGCGAGTGACTTGGCTCAGTCCCCCGAGCCCTCCTGAGGCTACTCTTCACCATTCCGACACCCACACTGGGGCAGACTCTGCCTCAGGACACAGGACCACTCCTTGCAGTCCCCGGCCTTTAAGACTGAACCATTTCTTCCTTCAGAGCTTTTGGGACAGAGACCATGTTTTTTCTCCCTCAGTCCCCCCAACCACTTCTGCCTTATCATCCACTGTGAAATTTCTTCCATTCTTCCCTTTTCAGGAAAAGTCAGACAATTTCTTCCGCAAGTTTCCTTTAAACTAGCTTTTCCTCCTCCATCTGAAAGGCCTACAGGGGTAATCCAGGGCGATGGCTGAAGGTGGACAGGGAGCGGGAGATGCGGAAGAGGCCCCTGGGGATCACCTTGAGTCCATCCATGCTTGAGCAGCTGCTCCTCGGCAAACTTCATCCCACGACTCTTGACCTCTGTGGTGACACTCATGGTGAGCAAGGAGACTCTGTCCTCAGACTCTCACCGGGAAAGGAGAAGAATTTCATCCTTTTAAGAGGAAAGGAGAAAATGCTCAAAGCAGCCATCAACTCCATACTGACTGCTTGTACAAGAACTTTTTTTTTTTAATTTTGCTATACGGCACATGCACTTGCTAGAGAGACAGACAGAGAATGAGAAAGCACTCCCCAGGGGATAGCCACACACTCCATTCTTCTCTCGAGATCTGGGGCACACACGCATAGACGTCCAGCACACTTTCTGAGCTGCAGGGTCCAAGACTCAAACCACAAAGTCAGCTATGTGGGTGAGCAAAAATTCTTTTTCTTTAGCGGTGGGAGACACAGGGGAAGGCCTGGTCTTTGGGGAGCACCCTGCCTAGCCGTAGAGAGGCCAACATATCGAGAAGTCGAGGAGGACTGGTGTTAATGCTGATACCTAAATTTATGGAGAGCTCATCACATGCCAGGCTGTGCTAAAGCTTTACACGGACTGTTCCTTTTCGTCTTCCCAGGCTGTTCAGGAAAGTAGCCTTATCCGTTCTACAAGTGAGGAAACTAAGGCCTGAAGAGGTGAGGTGACTTGCTCATGGCTGTACAGCTAATGTGTGTGAAATGCAAACACAGGCAGCTTGTCTGCAGTCTGCACACTTTACCCCTACCTGATGACATTGCCCCAAATATGTCAACCGGTAAAAACAAAGCTATGGGTCCAGCAGATAGCATGGTTGTTAAGGCACTGGACTCCCACATGGCTAACCACAGTTCGAGTCCTAGATCTGGCAGCTTGCTTTTTGCTTGCTTGCATTCTCTCTCTCTCATGAGCACACATGCCCTATAGTAAATTAAAAATAATAATAAATTAGGGACCAGCAGTTAGCGTAATGGCTATGTCGCTAGACTCCCATGTAGTCGACCGCGGTTTGAGTCTCGGACCCGGTGGCTTAAACTCACAACGGGCGCGTGTGCGTGCATGTCCAAGATCCTGCGAGGAGAATGGAGGAGAAGGGATTGTGGTGTGGCCATACCCATGGGGGGTGATTTCTTGCTTTCTGTCTCTCTGTCACTCTCTGTCTCTCTGGTGAGCGCACGTCGTTCCCTATAGCAAAACCTCTAAAAAAATGAATAATAATAATAAATTAATCCTTTTTTAAAAAAAAGCTAAGTGGTTCCTACCACCCTGAGTTATAATGGCACTTAATAGAGCCGTATCCTATCCTATACCGTCTGCATTAACATTTACATTGTCTTCTTGATTGTGGGGACCACGCACTTCTCCTACATTGCTGCCATGTCTGTCTTGCTGGAGCTCCCCTTTGAAACCCTCAGCTTAGGAAGGGCATGCTCACTGAGCACTGAATGCATAGCAGGTGGCTAACACATTACGTCATGTTATCTAACCTTGACAGTCCTAAGGGATAGGACTTGACCTTACAAATGATGAAAACAAGGCCTGGGAATCTCCTCTGAAGTATCAATAATGTAGCAAGTAAGATATGGAGCTGGAACATGTTACCTGACTCCAAACTGGTCTATCACTTCACCAAGTAGCTATAATTCTTTACTCCTTTTGGACCCAAAATGGCATTACCCAACTTGGTTAACATGGCTTATCATATAAGACATTCAAAAATACTGACTCATTACAGTTAACTGGTATGAAGATCTGGGACATTTCCTTTATAGTAGGCATTGTGGGCAACTGTTAAAGCAGCTAAAGGAGTGGGACCAGCAGTTAGCATAATGGCCATGTCGCTGGACTCCCACGTAGTCGACTGCGGTTTGAGTCCTGGACCTGGTGGCTTAAACTCACACCGGGCGCGTATGCGTGCGTGCCCAAGATCCCAAGAGGAGCATGGAGGAGAAGGGATTGCAGCGTGGCCATCCGCCCTGGGGAGTGATTTCTCGCTTTCTATCTCTCTGTCTCTCTCTGTCTTTCTGGCGAGCGCCCGGAAAACCTCTCCCCACAAAAAAAGCTGCTAAAGGAGTAACTGTTTAGCCTTCAAGGGTGGTAACTCTGAAAGGTACAACTTTTAGTCATGTTTAAGGAGGTCTCATAAGTAGGTTTTGAAACATAATTATGGGCCAGCTAATGGCATGCTGGTTAAGGCAGCTGGATTGGACATAGCTAACTGAGTGGTTCAAGTCCCAGACCCAGCAGTCTGAAAAAACACCAGGTACATGTGTACATGCCCCAAATCCCAAGAGGATAAGGTTGCAGCATAGCCAGCCATCCCCCAGGGGGTTGCTTTCTCACTTTCCCCCTCTCTCCAGCAAGTGCACCTGCCCTATAGCAAACTAAAACCAAACAAGCAAAATATTATCTTTTTAAAAAAGAGACACACTATTACAGTCATTCCTTATAAATATCATATGTGAACAGTCTTTTTAGGTTTGAAAAATAGCAAATTTAGGATGACTCACATTTCTTCTATCAAGGATATTAATCTGAAAACCTAACTGATAACTAGAGCTGAGTGAAGAAATGGCCTTACCTTACTTCTTGATACTATAAGAGTGATAAAATTCAAGCCAAATTCTGTCCTTCCAGGAGAAATGACTGTGAAAGACAACTTGCCTGTTTGGTTGCCACCGAAACTGGGCCCTTTAGAGCCAGCTCAAAACTGCCGGGACCAGCAGTTGGCGTTAATGGCTATGTTGCTGGACTCCCATGTAGTAGATCGTGGTTCCAGTTCCGGACCCGGAGGCTTAAACTCACGCCGGGCACGTGTGCGTTCGTGTCCAAGATCCCGAGAGAATAGAGGAGAAGGGATTGCGCGGTATGGCCATCCCCCTAATTTCTCGCTTTCTCTCTCTCTGGCAAGCACACGCCATGCCCTGTAGCAAAAACCTCTCCAACAACAACAGAAGAATTAAACTGCGGCCTTAGATAGTCAGAGACGGGCTTTAAGCAGCACCAGAAATCGAGGATGCTCTCCGTCGTTATTTGCCGAGCCGGACTTTCAATGGGTAACGGTGGACAGAGCAGCTAGGCTGTGCCTCACAGCCTTTGAGTGACAGCAGGCACGCTTTGGGGCTGTCTCCTCCAGTCAAGGAGCTTCAAGAGCAGGAACCCAGGGCCACTCGTTTTACAGCGGTCCTAAGGAGCCGGCCGCCCTTCCTCTAGGTCTCCTTCCCGCCCGCCCTCCTGCCCTCCTGCCCTACCCGTTACTCCTGAGCCGGGCCCCGACCGCCGCTGCGCCGGGGCAGAGAGGGCCTTACCGTCAACTGCGGGGTCCTCTGCACAGACACATGGGCGGGAGCCGACCGGGCGCCGCCATCTTCCCGGAAGTGCCGTTTCTGCCCCTCTAGGCTGTCCGAACCATAGAGACGCCGCCGAGAACCCGAATGCCGGTCCTCCGCAGAGCACCGAGACGGGAGGC
>NW_006159943.1:1052504-1067500 GCF_000334495.1 Tupaia belangeri chinensis
TGCCAGTGGTCCCGGCTGACAGGAGCTCGGAGCTCGAGGGAAGCGCGGGGACCCTGCTGAGAGCGCCCCGAAGGCAGGGAAGGATGTCGGGCAGTGTGAATTCTCGGTCCTCGCGAAGTTATTTATAAGAGCCTAGAGATGAGCTATGCCACTAAATTCACCAGTTTGGAGTTTTTTTAGAGAGATTTCGGCTATAGGGCTCTTGTGCTTGCCAGAGAGACAGAAAATAAGAAATCACCCCCCAGGGGGAGGGTCACACTGCAGTCCCTTCTCCAGTCTCCCCTCCGGATTTGGGACGGGCACGCACAGGCGCCCAGCGTGAGCTTGAAGCCCTGGCCCCGGAACTCATATGTCCCAGTATGCCATCTATTGGTCCCATCAGACACTCTTTGACCCACTACTGGGTCTTGTCGAGACATGAGCCTTAACTTCGGGGAGCACCCAGCCTAGCCTGGGAAAGTTGGGACTTTGGGTGACAGAAGTGGGGAGGGGGCAGGAAAAGACCCCGGTTCAGGCAGTGTGCTGCGGAGTTTGGACTGGTCTTCTTAGAATGAGGGGGGACAAGAAGAGATCGCTGTTACAGATACGTAACTGGCAGTTCAACACCATCTCTATCAAAATTTTGTAAATGCCTGGGGCTGGCAGGTGGCGTGGTGGTTAAGGACGCTGGACTCCCACATGGTCGACTGTGGTTCGAGTCCTGGACCTGGCGGCTTGCTTTCTCACTTTCTCTCTCTCTCCCTCTCCCCCTATCTATCTATCTCTCTCTCTCCCTCTCTGCTCAAATTAAAATAAATACATAAATAAATAAAGCTAAATAAAATAATTCTTTAAAAAACGAAAAAAATTCAAATGCCTTATTTCCTTATTTGCAAGAATTGACAGGCTGATGCTAAAATGTATACAGAAATGCAAGGGGGCGCAGAATAGCCAAAAACATCTTGAAATGGAACAGAGTTGGAGGACTAACTTTCCAATTTCAAAACTTACAAAGGTGCAGACTATGTGGTTCTGACATAGGGTGGACACGTAGAACAATGGAGTGGAAATTGAGAGTCCAGAAATAAACCAAAACATTTATAGACAGTTGATTTTTCTGTAAGAGTGTCCAAACAATTCAGTGTGGGAAAGGGTAGTCTTTCTATTTTGTTTTGTCTCGTTTTAGAGATTTTTGCTATAGGGCATGTGCACGCGCTGGAGAGACAGAGACAGTGAGACAGAAAACAAGAAATCACCCCCCTCCCCGAGGGGTTGGCCATGCAGCAATCCCTTCTCCTCCAGTCTCCTCTCAGGATTTTGGGCACGCATGCACACGCAGTGTGAGTTTTAAGCCACCGGGTCCAGGACTCAAACTGTAGTCGACTATGTGGGAGTCCAGCAACATAACCACTAGCCATCTGCTGGTCCCTAGAATAGGCTTTTCAACAAAAGGTGTTGGGGTAACTAGATAACCACACATGCCAAAAAATTGAGTTGGGTTATTAGCTCATATCATACGCCAAAATTAACTCAAAAGTAGACCAAGTACCTACATGTAAGAGTTAAACCTGTAAAACTCGGGAAAGAAAACTTAGGTATGTAAATTCATGCCTTTGGATTAAGCCATAGTTTCTTAGCCATGACTCCAAATGTACAAACACCAGAGGGAAAAAAAAAAATAGACTCAACTTCATCTTAATTAAAAATTTCTGTGCTTCAAAAGAACTTAAATCAGGGAACCAGCAGTTGGCGTAATGGCTATATCGCTGGACTCCCATGTAGTCGACCGCAGTTCTTGTCCCGGACCCGGTGGCTTAAAGCTCACGCCGGGCGCGTGTGCGTGCGTGCCCAAGATCCCGAGAGGAGAATGGAGGAGAAGGGATTGCGGCGTGACCATCCCCCCTGGGGGATGATTTCTCGCTTTCTGTCTCTATGTCTCTCTCTGTCTGTCTGGCGAGCGCGCGTGCCCTACAGTGAAAATCTCTCCAAAAAAAAAAAAAAAGAACTTAAATCAGCCAGCAGATGGCATGGAGGTTAAGGCAGCTAGATGGTTGGTGCTTGGTTCAAGTCCCGGAACTGGCAGCTTAAAAAACACATCAAGCTTGAAAAACACACCAGGGGGACCAGTAGTTAGTGTAATGGCTATGTCGCTGAACTCCCACATAGTCAACCGTGGTTCGAGTCCTGGATCTGGTGGCTTAAACTCACGCCGGGTGCTTGTGTGTGTGCCCAAGATCCCGAGAGGAGAATGGAGGAGAAGGGATTGCGGCGTGGCCATCCCCCCCCCGGGGGGGCGACTTCTTGCTTTCTATCTCTCTGTCTCCCTCTGTCTGTCTGGTGAGTGCACGCACCCTATAGCAAAAACCTCTCAAAAACAAAACAAAACACCAGACATGTGCGTGTGCCCAAAATCCTGAGAAGAGAGTGGAAGGAAAGGAATCACAGCATGGATATCCCCCTTGGGGAGCGCTTTCTCACTTTCTCTCCCTTGTCTCTCCCTGGTAAGCACACACACCCTATAGTAAATTGAAAAATAATCATTTAAAAAAGACACCCTGGGGCCGGCAGGTGGTGTGGTAGTTAAGGGTGCTGGACTCCCACATTGCTGACCGTGGTTTGAGTCTCGGACCTGAAGGCTTGTTTTCTCACTTTCTCTCTCTCTCTCATTCTGTCCTCTGGTCAAATGAAAGTAAATAAATAAGTAAATAAATAGTTATATAAAACAATTATTTTTTTAAAGACACCCTAAAGAAAGTAAGAAGACAGTCTACATAATGGGAGAAATATTTGCAAACCATGTCTGACAATTTTCTAGTATTCAGAATATATAAATAACTCTTCCAGCTAGCTCAACAATAAAAAGATGAATGACACAATTTAGAAATGGACAGAGAGCCAGCCTATGGCCTGGTGATTAAGGCAGCTAGAGCCCACATAGCCCACCACACAGTTCAAGTCTTGAACCCAATCGCTTGAAACACATACGTGCATGTCTAAAATTCAGAAAGGAGGGAGAGACAGAGGAGTGGGATTGCAGCATGACCATCCCCACGGGTGCATTCCCACTTTCTCCCTCTCTCTCTCTCTCTTTCTCTCTAGCACTCGGTGGGAAATTTAAAAAAAAAAATGAGAAAAGGATTTGAGTAGACATTTCTGCAGAGAAGATTATAAATGTGTGATAAGGGGACCAGCAGGTGGCATGGTGGTTAAGGTGCTGGACACTCCCACATGGCTGACTGTGGTTTGAGTCCTGGACCTGGTAGCTTGCTTTCTCACTTTCCCTTTCTCTCTCTCTCTCTCTCTGGTCAAATTAAAATAAGTGATTGAGTAAGTAAAATTAAATAATTCCGTTTTTTAAAAAATGTGTGATAAGCACATGAAAAGATGTTCATCATCACTAGTCCTCTGAGAAATGCAAACAAAAGCCACGAGATCCACTTTATGCCCACCAGGATAACGGAATAAAAACGATGCACTTGGACTCAACCTTGTAGTGACTATCGGTGAGGACGGGGAGGGACCCAGTTATCTCACTCCCGGCTATATCCCCAAAGAAAATGAAAATATGAGGTGCACCTGGGCCAACTGGTGATGTGGTTGAGGCACTGGATCTCACACGGCTGACTCTGTGGTTCAAGTCCTAGACCTGGTGGCTTGAAAAATGTCAGGCACATGTGTGGACGTGACAAAATCCTGAGGGGAGAATAGAAGAGAAGGGTCTGCCTTGTGGCCATCCCCCCCCAGGGAGGGATTTCTTACTTCTTCTCTCCATCTCTGGTGAGCACACACTCAGCGTGTAGAAAAAGGAAGAAAATATATAGGTACACAAAAGTTCATAAAAACATTATTCAGGGCAAGCAAGGGGGGTGATGACTGGGGTGGCCAGATCCCACGTGGGCAACTGTGCGGTTTCAGTCCCAGACCTGGCAGCTTGAAAAACACGGGGTGCTTCTGTGTGTGGGCTCAAAATTCCGAAAGGAGAAGGTTTTGTAGCATGGTTATCTCCACGGGGTGGGGCTTTCTTTCTTTCTCTCTCTCTCTCAGGAGCACAGGTACCCCATAGCAAAAACCAAACAAACGAAAAAAGTGAAAGCATTATTCATATCAGTGAAATCATGGCAACTGTCCAAATGCACCCATAAAAGAATGGATAAACAAAATGTGATCGATCACACAGTGGAAAGTTGCACAGCCATGAAAAGCAGTGAAATACTCAGGCCGACAGGTGGTGTGGTAGTTTGTCCCGACCGGGGTGGTGGTGGGGAACAGCGAACAGGTTTCCTGAGTGAAGGAGTGAGATCCGGGACAAGCGGCGTAGTGTTACAACACAGAGACGACAGTGTCATCCGTTTATTGTGGGCAGCACGGTACAGCACAGAGACGACGCAGTGTCCGTGAGCAGCACGGAGACAACACGGTGTCACAGCTCTTCAGGGTCGTCCGGAGACGATGTAGTGTTACAACTCCTCAGGGTCGCCCAAGTCGTCTGGAGACAATGCAGTGTCAGCTCTTCAGGATCTTCAGTGTCATCTGGAGACTGCGGTGTTTCAGCTCTTCAGGCTCTTCAGTCGTTGTCGTCCTGGTCGTCTATCGATTATGGGCCAGAGATCGTGCTTATATACACATTGGTGGGCCGTGATTGGTTGAATGAAGGATAGCAAAAGGTAGGTTATGATTGGTTGCTTTGTGGACCAATCATGAGGTACCCAGATATGCAAATCTGAGGGCTTCTAAGCTCACCGATTTGCTATGTGAAGTGGCCAATCAGAGTGTGGTGTTGAAGGTGAGGTTTTTTGAAGGGGAGCCAATTGTGGCCTTTGTAATTGTTTGCTCTCTGAGCCTAAGGTGGCAATAGTAAGAGACTCAGGAAAAATGGCCTCCGCAGACTCGCTGGTGCACAGCCTCCCACAGTAGTTAAGGGGTTAAGGGCGTTGGACTCCCACATGGTCGCCTGCTGTTTGAGTCCCGGACCTGGTGATTTGTTTTCTCACTCTCTCTGTCTCTCTCTCTCCCTCCCTTTCTGGTCAAACTAAAACGAATAAATAAATTAAGTTCAATAAAATAATTCTTTAGGGGCTGGCAGGTGGCATGGTGGTTAAAGGTGCTGGACTCCCACATGGCTGGCCATGGTTCAAGTCCTGGACCTGATGGCTTGCTTTCTCACTTTCCCCCTCTCTCTTTCTCTCTCTCATGAGCACACATGCCCTATAGCAAATCAATAGCAATAATTTTTTTTCTTCAGAGAGATTTTTACTGTAGGGCACGTGAGCTCACCAAAGAGACAAAAAGCGAAAAATCACCACATGGCTGACTGTGGTTCAAGTCCTGGGCCTGGTGGCTTGCTTTCTCACTTTCTCTCTCTCACCCTCCCCCTCTCTGCTCAAAATTGAAACAAATAAATAAATAAAGTTAAATAGAATAATTCTTATTAAACATTCTTAAAAAAAAAAACAAACAAACAGTGAAGTAAAAATACACACCGTAGCATCATAAACCTTGAGGCTGTGATGTTAAGTAAAGGAAGCCCGGCGTACAGACCCGACTGTATGACCCCATTCACACTCAGTATTTTGAATAGGCGAGCCCGCTGCACAGAAAGCCGATTATGGGCTACCAGTGACTCTAGGGAGAGGGAAACGGGGAGGGACCGCTAGTGGGTACAAAGTTTCTTTTGGGGGTGATGAAATATTCTGGGATTAGTAGTGATGGCCTCACAATATTGTGACTATATTTAAAAGCTACTGAATTACACACTTTTTTAATAACCAGAGAGTGTGTGCACTTGCAGAAAGAGACAGAGAGAGGGAGAAAGCCCCCACAACAGGAACATGGTCACGCTGCAATCCCTTCTCCATTCTTCCATCTGTTAGGGTTTTACGCACACGTGCACACGCATTCTGAGTATTTTTTCAAGCCACTGGGAGTCGAACCGCTGTCAATTGTGTGGGATCCAGCTTCCTTAACCACTTGGCTGTAGGGCCAGTCCTGAATTGTACACTTTTTTAAAAAAAATGTTGCCATAGAGCACACTCACTCCCCAGAGAGAGACACAGAAAGACAATGAGAAGGAAAGTGAGAAATCACCTCCCCAGGGGGTGGTCATGCTTTAATCCCTTGTTCACCATTCTCCTCTCGGGATTTTGGGCACATATTCACACACACCTGGTGTAATTTTCAAGCCACCGGATCCAGGACTTGAACCACAGTCACCTATGTGGGAGTCCAGTGCCTTAACCACTACATCATCTGCTAGCCCAGAATTGTACACTTTAAATATATATATTTATTTAATTTTTTGGGGGGCAGAGGTTTTTGCTATAGGGTGCGTGCGCTCGCCAGACAGAGAGAGAGAGACAGAGAGACAGAAAGCGAGAAATCACCACCACCACCACCACCACCACCCCACCCCTGCCGCCCAAGGATGGCCACGCTGCAATCCCTTCTCCTCCATTCTCCTCTCGGGATCTTGGGCACGCACGCACACGCGCCCGGCGTGAGTTTTAAGCCACTGGGTCCAGGACGCGAACTGCGGTCGACTACATGGGAGTCCAGCAACATAGCTATTACGCTAACTGCTGGTCCCTAATTTAATTTATTTTTTAGAGAGACAGAGAAGAGAAGGAAAGTGAGAAAGTAAGCTGCCTGGATGGAGACTCAAACCGTGGTCAGCCGTGTGGGGAAGTCCAGCACCTTAACCCCCACACCACCTGCTGGCCCTGAATTGTGCACATTTTTTTAAGAGACATTTTTTTTTGCTACATGGTACATGCACTTGCCTAAGAGACAGAGAGACAGAAAGCGAGAAATCACTCCCCGGGGTGGGGGGGAGGGGTGGCCACGCCACACTCACTCTTCCCCCATTCTCCTTTTGGAATTTTGGGCGTGCACACACACACACACGCACACAGCCTGAGTTTAAAGTTGCCAGGTCCGAGACTCGAACCACGGTCAACTACTTGGAAGTCTAGCGATGTAACCACTATGCCATGTGCTGCTCTCTAAAGGGTAGATTTTATGGTCTGGAAATTATAGCTCTCTCACACACAAAAAGCCCATAGCCACACTAAAACAAGGGAAGAACACTGACGTGGTACGAACAGCCATTTCTAGGTGAGGGAATTGCGGGTGTCTGTGCCTCTCTACCGACAGAAACTTTGGGCTTGGCTAAATTCTAGCTAGGCTCGTGAACCTTCTCCTAGGCCCATTTGGACACCTGTCTATAAAATCTGTATTTTTTTGTTGTTGTGTTTATTTTTTTGTTATGGGGGGGCTTGGGCTTGCTGGAGAGTGAGAGAGAAAGTGAGGAAGCACCCCCTGGGGAGATGACTACACCACCGTCCCTTCTCCTCCATTTCTCCTTTTTGGCTTTGGGGCAGGCGTGCACACACACACACAGTGTGTCCCTTCCAGGTCCGGGAATCAACCACGCAACCAGCTGACCTGCAAAACCGGGTTTTAGCAAAGACCCTGCTAAGTCAGTTTAGCAAGAAACTTCCTTTTCCTTATCTAATCAGGTTCCTCATCCTCAACTACCCCCCAGGTGATGTCTAATCATCCCACCTGCCTTCAGCAAGGATCCTGTTAGGTCAGTGTAGCCAGAATCCCCCTTACCCCTGCTGTTGCTCTAGTAATTTTCTATTCACTGACCCCACTTTGCCTGCTGGTTTTACCTATCACAGTGCACTGGCCAGAGAGACAGAGAGAGACAGGGAGACAGAAAGTGAGAAATCACCCCCCAGGGGGGATGGCCATGCCTCAGTCCCTTCTCCTCCATTCTCCTCTCGGGATCTTGGGCACACACACGCCCCCGGCATGAGTTTAAGTCACCGGGTCTGGAACTCGAACCATGGTCGACTTCATGGAAGTCCAGTGCCATAGCCATTATGCCAACTGCTGGTCCCAAAGTCTGCCTTATCTTGCTTTAACAAATGCTATCACATAATTTTTTCTTTAACAATCAATACCTTTCCCCTCCATTTCAAATTTTCTACAATTAACATAATTTTATCAGGAAAAATAATTTAAAATAGCAAATAGATACAAATTAAGAGGTCCTCTGAGCCTGGCGCGTGTGCGTGCGTGCCCAAGGTTTCGAGAGGAGAATGGAGGAGAAGGGGTTGCGGCGTGGACATCCCCCCTGGGGGGTGATTTCTCGCTTTCTGTCTCTATGGCTCTCTCTGTTTCTGGCGAGCACACGCACCCTATAGAGAAAAATACCTCTCCAAAAAAAAAAAAGAGTTCCTCTGGAAAAAAAAAAAGAAGAGTTCCTCTGGGAAACCTTATAGTTGAGGCCACGTGGCTGACTGCAATTTGAGTCCCAGACCTCACCTCAAGGTTTGCTTTCTCACTTTCTCTCTCTCTGTCTGCCTCTCTCTGGTCAAATTAAAAAATAATAACAATGGTGGAGCCAGCAGATGGCGTAATTGTTATGTTGTTGGACTCTCACATAGTCCACCTCAGTTTGAGTCCCGGACCTGGTGGCTTAAACTCACACCAGGCACTGTGCGTGCATGCCCAAAATCCTGAGAGGAGAATGAAGGAGAAGGGATTACAATGTGGCCAGCCCCCCAGGGGTTGATTTCTTGCTTTCTGTCTCTCTGTCTCTTCAGTAAGCTCACATGCCCTATAACAAAAATCCCTCTAAGAAAAAAAATATTAACAATGGTAATAAATAAAATGAAATAAACAATTCTTTATTATTTTATTTATTCATTCATTTATTTTCATTTGACCAGAGAAAGACAGACACACAGAGAGAAAGAAAGGGAAAAAGCAAGCCACCAGGTCTGGGACTCGAACTGTGGTCGACCATGTGGGAGTGTCTAGCACCCTAACCACCACACCACCTTCTGGCCCAATAAATAATTCTTTTTTTTTTTTTAATAGAAGAATATTATTTAACTTTATTTATTTTAATTTGACCAGAGAAGGGGAAGAGAGAGAGAGAGAGAGAGAGAGAGAAAGCAAGCTGCCAGGTTCAGAATTTGAACCACAGTCAGTCATGTGGGATTCCAGGGCCCTTAACTACCACACCACCTGCCAGTCCTCCAATAAATAATTCTTTAAAAAAAAAAAAATAGATGCCAGTGGGTGATGTGGTAGTTTGGGCGCTGGACACTCCCACATGGCAGACCATGGTTCGAGTCCTGGATCTGGTGGCTTGGTTTCTCAATTCCCCCCCACCATTCGCTCTCACTCACGTCGTCCTTCTCTAGTCAACTTAAAATAAATAAATGAATAAATAAAGTTAAATAACTCTTAAAAAAAAGAGTTCTTTTGTGGGGTCCAGCAGGTGGTGTGGTGGTTAAGGTGCTAGACTCCTACATGGCACACTGCAGTTCAAGTCCCAGACCTGGAGGCATAAAGATCATGCCTGGCACATGTGTTGGTGCCCAAAATCCCAGGAGGAGAATGGAGAAGGGATACTGGTGGTCATCCACCCCGGTGAGTGAGTGCTCACTACAAAAAAAAAGTTCTTCTGTACTGAGGGACATGGGGACCAAGGTGACATATGACATAAATGACAAGGGAAGATCTCCATGAAGCAAGTGGCCCTTGAGACTACCAACTCCCGGCTGCCTTTCCGAACTTCTAAACAGAATTAAATCCTAAAAATTACATGGTTGGGTTATTTTTCTATACCGGATTTAAATCTTCACGCAGTGTTAGAACAGTCATGCTAGCAAACCCCCATGGTCCGTAAACCGGTGTAACTAGTGTGCCGCTGCTCTCCCTCCACCTCCTCTCCTTTTCTATTTTCTCAGTGAAATCTGAGACGGAGGGAAGAGAAATCCTGAGTTTGCAACTGCGGTGAGGGTCCTTCAAAAACCCTGTGTATCAGGTACCGGCGATGTTTACAGAATAGAATGTTACTTTTTAAAACTTAGTTTCTATTGAGGAAAAAAGTGCGTCCGTGTCTCACAGGCTGTTTCTTAGGATCGCGTTGTTTTCGAATCCCCAACCAGGCAGGTTCCAACTTTGCTCCTCCGTTAACCTTTCAATTCGTGATCTTTACGGATCTCACCCGCCCCGGTGCACAGGGCTTCACTAGCTAAGTATCACTTTCGCACGGTGGTTTCCTGTTTCAAACACCTTCCCGACGCACGTTCCCATCGCTGGTTCTCACCTGCGCCCGGCGACTTACGTCATTGTCCTTACTCGCAGGTGTGCAGGCCGGGGGCGGGCCAGATCCCAGGGAAGGAACCGGAGGACCGTTCTCCCGCCGCCCGCCTGCCCCGCACCCGGCTCCCTGCCGCCACCTAGCGCCGGCGCAGCATAACGACCGCAGCCGCGGGCTTCGGTTCTCCGATCGCAAGACCTGCTCGGGCCGCCAGGTGGTGGTGTGGTTAAGGAGACCCGCCCCTGGCTGCAGCCGCTCCCTTTCTCTCTCCAGCGAGGACACGTGCCCTCACAAATTCACACACACCCATACTGGGGGCCAGCAGGTGGTTAAAACAACGGACTCGCGGAAACCAGCAGATGGAGTAATGGCTACGTCTCTGGACTTCCACGCAGTCGCCCTTGGTTTGAGTCCTGGGTCCCGCAGCTTAAAACCTATGCTGGGTGCGTGTGGGTGTGTGCCCAAGATCTAGAGAGGTGAATGGAGAAGGATTATAACGTTGCTTTCTGTCTGGCTCATGTATGCGCCCTATAGCAAAAATATCTCCAAAAAAACACCACCACCAAAATCACTGGACTCCCATACGGCCAATTGTAGTTCAAATCCCAAACCTGATGGCTTCCTTATTCACTTTCCCTCTCTCTTTCTCTGTCTCTCTCTGGTCAAATTAATAATAATAATAATCATTATTATTATAAGTAAAATAAAATAATTATTTTTTAAAAACACTATATAAAACACACAAAACAAAATAAAACCAAAAGCCTGTCTCCGGGTCCTGACTCCTTGTCCCTCTGGTTCTCATCTCTGCCATTCCCAGCCTCACTGTCTCCTTTGAAGAGCGCCACCTCCTTCCCCTCCCGCTCTGTGTGCCCGAGCTGGTCCTGGCGTGGGTGAGTGGACGGGAGGGTCGCAGGGCACCGCCGGCGCTCTTTCCAGTCCAGTGCATGCTGCACTTCGGAGACCTTTGGGGACTGCGGGTTTCAGGGTGGCAGACACACTGTTCGAGTTACTTTTCTATATTTAAAAAAATTATTTTATTTATCTTTATTTATTTATTTATTTAAATTTGACCAGGGAGAGACAGAGTAAGTGAAAGAGAGAGCAGAAAGTGAGAAAGCAAGCCGCCAGGTCCAGGAATCAAACTGCAGTCAGCCAGTGCCCTTAACCACCATGGCACCTGCCGGTCCCCCACTTTTTTGTATTTCTTATATGAGATATTTTCAGATTCATCTGAAAAATGCTATGGAAACACTCCTGAAAGGGTGGTCAGGCAGTGGCACAGCAGTAACACCACCGGACCCACGTGGGAAAGGTCCCGGTTCGTGTCCTGGGATCTCCCTGTCCAAGCCCAGGGCGCGTGCTCGCGCTGTGATCCAGACCGGCTGAGACCGGTAAGTCCGGGTGTGGGGACCCTGTGGGGGTGCCTGCCTGCCTGCCTCCCTCTCTCATGGGAAAAATAAACTTTCTAAAAGGAGCGGTGTAGAAACACCAGCGCCAGTGAGCAGAAGTGTGAAAGAGGACCACGGCGGCAGGAAAACCACCCAGGAATCCCACTCTCATTGTTCCTCTCGGCATCGCGCCCACAAATAAGAGAAAACACTGAGAAATGGGGACTCCCTCCTCTGAACGAGAGCTAAGCTACGCTCAGGAAAAACAACGGTCTGCAGTCTGAGGGACCCCTCCCGAGCTTTGCGGTCTCTGCCCAGCATTTCTCCTCTGAGCGCCCTCTGCCTTGAGGTCCTGTCACCCCCACGTCGGTGCACAGAACCCGAGCTGGGCGCAGGCCAGAACTCTGCAGGCTCAGTCCCTGCAGGAGACAGCAGCCTTCTTGCCCCACCTGCTGGCTGTTTTCTGTATTGCATGTCACCATTTAAATCGTAGACAAACCCAAAACCTTCACACCCAAAACCTTCACACACAAACCCCGCAAATGTATGTATTTAATAAATGCCTTGAAAGACAGAAAGGATATTAATGAAAATGTTAAAGTTATTTTCTCAGGGCCTGCAGGTGGCGTGATGGTGAAGGCTCTGGATTCACACGTGGCAGATCGCGGTTTGTCCTGGACCTGATGGCTTGCTTTCTCGCTTTCCATCTCTTTCGATCTCTCTCTGGTGGTGACCAATAGCAAATTTTCAAACTAATAATAAAAATTAAATACATTATTATTTCTTTTAAAAAGTTATTTTCTCTGTGTGGTAGTAGTAAGGGGATTTTCATTTAAAAACTACTTTGGGGGAGATCAGTAGTTGGCATAATGGCTATGTCGCTGGACTCCCATGTGGTCGAGTTCCGGACTCGGTGGCTTAAACTCACGCTGGGTGCGTGTGCATGCGAGCCCAAGATCCTGAGAGGAGAATGGATTGCAGTGTGGCCATCCCTCCTAGGGGGTGATTTCTTGCTTCCTGTCTCTCTGTCTCTCTCTGTCTTTCTGGCAAGTGCCTGCGCCCTATAGCAAAAACCTCAAAACAAAACGACAACAACAACAAAACCTGTTTTGAGGACCTGCAGGTGACATGGTAGTTCGGGTGCTGGACTCTCACATGGCTGAGCATGGTTTGAGTCCTGGTCCCTCTCTCTCTCTCTGGTCAAATTTTTAAAATAATAATAAATAAAATTAAATAAATATTTGAGAGGAGAATGGAGAAGAGATTGCAGTGTGGCCATCCTCCCTAGGGGGTGACTTCTCACCTTTTGTATATCTGTCTCTCTCTATTTCTCTGGTGAGCACACACACCCTATAGCAAAAATGTCTCTAAAAATTTTTTTAAAAGTAAATGAGTTTGACCTCAATGCAAAACCATTTCATACTTTGTATGTATTTATGCCTTGATCCTTTTTATATACTTTACAAACTTAACACCTAGAAAATGATCACATTCACTTTTTTAAACGAAAATATGACTAAACCAGATCAAGAAATGTGGTTATTTGCATACTTCACAAAGCAATAGCAGATATGTTTATTATTTTAGTATTAAAGACAGTGAACGTGAAGTGTTAGTGCTGGCGTGTTTTCTCTCTTTGTGCAACTCAAGATGATGACTCATAAAAGACCAAAGCTTATATTGATATGATGGAATGCCATGTAACTACCAAACAACAACAAGAACATGGCTTGTGGCCATACATGGGAATGCGTACACCGAATAATGTAAACAGGCCCAGCCTAGAGGCACAGCCCAAAGCATGCTGGACTGTGTGCTAGAAGCCACATGTCTGACTACTGGCCTGGATCCACAGTTGGCCGGAGAGTAAGCTGGGTGCACACATGGGTACTCAAGAATCTGGCAAGCTAATAGATAAGGGGACTGGAGTGTGACAATACCCTGTTGAGGGTGCTTTGCTCTCTCCCTTTCTAAAATAGCATAGGTACTCTGGTTAAACCATGGGTTTGTTAGGAAAACCATGACACATTTTGCATAGAAAAACAGAAAAATACGTCATGACTTTCCCAACAACCTAATATATGTGTGCATGTGTGAGTGTGCGCGCACGTGTGTGTGTTTACTGCATAGAGAAAAGGACATGAAAATCAGAAGAGCTGAGTTCTAGTCATGGCAGGGCCATCACTTGACTGTGTTTTAATATCTGAGCTATTTATCTGCTTCTTGCAGTTTCTTCATCCACGAAATAAAGTTGACCTAAACTGATTCCAAAGCCATTCTTGAAGTTTAGGGATTCCATAGTTCAAAGATTTGGAGTGACACAAATACAGTTTGTTATTTATTACCTGCTTTCCCATAAAGTTGTTTAGGTTCATCATAATATTTAAAGGCTACCACATGTCTTCACTAAGGCAATAGTCTTTAAAAAATAAAGAAAGGTTAAGAGAACACCATGGTGGTTAAGTCACTGGATTCCCACATGGCCGAACATGGCTTGAATCCCAGACCTGGTGGCTCGCTTTCTCACTTTATTTCTCTTGCTTTCTCTCTCTGGTGAGTATGCATGCCCTGAGGCAAATTTTAAAAATAATAATTATGGCAAATAATTCTTTTAAAAGTAAAGAAAGGAACTATTGATCATAAATTAGATACACTGACAGGTAAGTATACTTTTGAAAAAACTTTGCTCTTAAAAAGACAGTAGAGGGACCAGTAGTTAGCATAATGGCTATGTTACTAGACTCCCATGTAGTCGACCACAGTTCAAGTCCTGACCCGACCACGGTTCAAGTACTGGACCCGGTGGCTTAAACTCACGCTGGGTGCGTGTGCATGCGAGCCCAAGATCCTGAGAGGAGAATGGATTGCAGTGTGGCCATCCCTCCTAGGGGGTGATTTCTTGCTTCCTGTCTCTCTGTCTCTCTCTGTCTTTCTGGCAAGTGCCTGCGCCCTATAGCAAAAACCTCAAAACAAAACGACAACAACAACAAAACCTGTTTTGGGGACCTGCAGGTGACATGGTAGTTCGGGTGCTGGACTCTCACATAGCTGAGCATGGTTTGAGTCCTGGTCCCTCTCTCTCTCTCTGGTCAAATTTTTAAAATAATAATAAATAAAATTAAATAAATATTTTAATAATTACTTAATTTAATTTAATTTATTTTTACTTTTTCACGTGACTAGAAAGAAAGAGAAGGAAAGTGAGAAAACAAGCCACCAGTTCCAGGACTAAAACCACGGTCAGCCATGGGGCGTCCAGAGCCTTAACTACCAAACCACCTCCAGCATCAAAATTAAATAAATCCTTCTTAAAATAATTATTTCCTTTATTTCACTGATCATTATTGTTATTTTGTTTTTAATTTGACTAGAGTGAGATGGAGAAAGAGAGAAAGAGAGAGAGAGAAAGCAAGAAAGTTAGCCGCCAGGTCTGGGACTTGAACTGTGCTCAGCCATGTGTGAGTCTAGCGCCTTTAACCAACACACCACCTGCTGAACCTCAAAAA
>NW_006159943.1:1067510-1069151 GCF_000334495.1 Tupaia belangeri chinensis
TTTTTAAAAAAGTAAAAAATGTTTTCATCAGGCCAGCTGTATAGTGGTAAAGGTGGCTGGATCTCATATGGCCAACTGTGAGGGTCTAGTACTGGACATGGTGGTTTGGAAAATGCCTGTGCATGTGTTCCTAAAATCCCGAAAGGAGGCGAAAACGGAGGAGAAGGAACTGCATGGCCATCCCCTATGGGGAATGATGTCTCACTCTCCCTGTCTGTCTCTGGCAAGTGCACATGCCCTATAACAAAAACTGTGAGGGGGAAAAAGTCTTCAATTAAGTGTATCATTATGTAGTTAGTAAAAAAAGCAATACAACTTGCCTTCTGATTTTAAAAATTATTATGTCATTGAATTTGGATTTTTTTTAGGAGGTTTTTGTCTTAGGGCGCGTGCAGTCACTGGAGAGAGAGAGACAGACGTAGTAAGAGGGAGAATGAGAAATGACCCCCCCACCCCTGGGTGAGGGCCACACCACCACAAGCCCTTTCCTCCATTCTTCTCCCGGGATCTCGGGTACACATGCACACGCGTCAGGTGTGAGTTTCAAGCTACTGGATCCGGGACTCAAACCGCAGTTGACCGTGTTAAGAGTCCAGTTATGTAAATGCTACACCATGTGCTGATCCTGAATTTGGAATATTGATGGCTTTATTTTTGCATTTAATCCTCCAAGATTTCCAGTTTCTTTTCTTTTTAGATTTTTTCTTTCTTTCATTTTTTGCTATAAGGCACGTGCACTTGCCAGGGTGGGGGCGGGGGAGAGAGAAACAGACAGTGAGAGGGAAAGTGAGAAATCACCCCCCGGGAAATGGCAATACCACAATCCCTTCTCCTCTGTTCTCCTCCTGGGATTTGGGGTACACAGTCCTGACAGGACTTGCAGGCAGCCAGGTCCAGGACTCAAACCGTTACCATGTGGGAGTCCAGTGCTACCACTCCACCTGCTGGCCTCTTGCTTTCCTTTCTTTAAGGAATGAGTTATGGGTTCTTTTCCAATGGCTAGTTGCCTCGACCAGTAGCAACCTAAGCATCGTGGAAATGTACTCACTCAGTAAATTATGCTACAGTCACCCACTGGAATATGATGCAGGCAGGAAAAAGGACGAGGGAGCTTTATGGAGTGTGCTAACAGATGCTCACAAAATATATTTGGGTGAAAAAAGCAAAGTAGGGGACAGTTTGTATAATATTATCTCAGTTAGGTTAGAATATGGCTCTGGTGGGACCAGCAGGTGGCATGGTGGTTCAGGGTGCTGGACTCCCACGCGGTCAACTGTGGTTCGAGTCCCAGACCTGGTGGCTTGCTTATGTTCCCATTATCTGCATTTTTGTAGATTATTAAATACCTTCCAGGCAGAAACAGAAGAAAGTTAAGGATGGTGTAATTGTTCCTGCTGCAGGTGAGGAGAAGGAAGGAAAGAAGGAAGGAAGGAATTTACTTTTCAGTTGACCTCTTCAATAATGGTTGAATTATTTTTCATTATTTGCATCTATTACTTTTGTTTTATAATAAACAACTAAATATAAGAACGTGGACAATGGGGACAGCAGTTAGCGTGGTGGATAAAGCACTGAACCCTCATATGACCGAGTGTGGTTCGGGTCCTGGACCTGGCGGCTTGCTTTCTCACATTCTCTTTC
>NW_006159943.1:1069204-1071672 GCF_000334495.1 Tupaia belangeri chinensis
CACTATAGCAGATTTAAAAATAATGAAATGGGATCAGCAGATGGTGTAACGGTTATATTGCTGGACTTCCACAAGGCTGATCACAGTTCAAGTCCCAGACCTGGTGGCTTAAAACTCATGCTGGGCACATGTGCGTGCGTGCCCAAGATCCCAAGAGGAGAGTGGAGGAGAAGAGATTGTGGCATGGCCATCCCCTGGGGGACTGATTTCTCACTTTCCCTCTCACTGTGCCTGTCTCTCTCTCCCTAAGGCAAAAACCTCTAAAAATAATAATAATAAATCAAATTAATAAATAATTGTTTAAAGATTTAAATTTTTAAGTGAATGAATGAATGAATTATTTATTTTCATTATTATTCTTTAATTTGACCAGAGAGACAGAGAAGGAGAGTGAAAAAGCAAATCACCAGGTCTGAGACTTGAACCATTCTCAGTCATGTGGGAATCCAGTGCCTCAACCACCATGCCACCTGCAAGCCTCTAAAAAGAAAGTGGGGACATGGCAGAGGGTGAGAGACAGGGAATCAAGGATGGGGAAAAAAGCATAATATACAGGAAACAAGAAATGAAAAATTATTTATTGACGATAACACGTATGTTGATGTGCTTGATTGAGCCAATATACAGTGTACTCTGGATGGGAAATCTCATTTGTATGCTGTAATGATATACAATGAATGAATGCAAATAAATAAATTTAAATTAAAAAAAAAAGAAGGTGGGGGCCAGCAGGTGGCATGGTGGTTGAGGCGCTGGACACTCCCACGTGGTTGACCATTGTTCAAGTCCTGATCTGGGGGCTTGCTCGTTTGCTTTCTCACTTTCCCTCTCTCTCTCTCTCTGTCTCTCTCTGGTCAAATTAAATAAATAAATGAATAAATAAAATAAATAATTATTTTTTAAAAAGAGGTAGACAATTACTTTTAAAATATGAATTATTAATTTAATTGAATTTATTATTATTATTTTAAATTTTCTATCAGGCACATTGCTCACCAGAGAGAGAGGGAAAGTGAGAAAGCAAGCCACCAAGTCCAGGACTCGAACTACAGTTGGTCATGTGGGAGTTCAGTGCCTTAACCACCACACCACCTGCTGGCCCTGGACAATGACTTTCATGTAGGTGGTTTTTATGTCCTCTTAAAAATCAGGTGATCAGGCCAGCCAGGCGGCATAGGGGTTAATGTGGCTGGATCCCTCATGGCCAACTGCCTGGTTCAAGTCCTGGACCTGGCAACTTCAAAAACACACTGGGCATGTGCGAATGTGTGCCCAAAATCCTTAGAGGAGAAAGGAGGAGAAGGGGCTGTGGTACAGTGATGCCCTGGGGATGATTTTTCTCTCCTTTCTCCCCCCACTCCATGAGCACACATGCCCCACAGCAAAAAAAAAAAAAAAAAGAAAATCTTGGGCAGGTCGGTAACCTACTGGTTAAGGGAGCCAGGCCCCCGCATGGCTGGTCGATGTTTGAATCCTAGGCCCACCAGCCTGAAAACCATGCTTGTGTGCTTATATGACCAAAATCGTGACATGATGGAGGCGTGGGATTGAATGGATTTCCGTGTGACCACGCCCCACTAAGGGGTGCTTTCTCCCTGTCTCTCTCTGGCAATTAAAAAAAAAATAAAATCAGGTGATCTGTTAGAAAAATCAATCAGTGGGATCAGCAGTTAGCGTAATGGCTATGTCGCTGGACTCCCATGTAGTCGACCGCGGTTCGCGTCCTGGACCCAGTGGCTTAAACTCACGCCGGGCGCGTGTGCATGCGTGCCCAAGATCCCGAGAGGAGAATGGAGGAGAAGGCTTGGCGGCGTGGCCAGCCCCCCTGGGGGGGGATTTCTCGCTTTCTGTCTCTCTGTCTCTCTCTGTCTGTCTGGCAAATGCCTGCGCCCTATAGCAAAAACCTCTCAAAAAAGAAAAAAGAAAAAAGAAAGAAAAAGAAAAATCAATCAGTATTTGTGTTTTGATCGATTCTGTCTTCCTTTGCCACACACCCCCTCCCATAATAACCTCAAACTTATTGAATGCTTTTTAGGAGCTCTTGGAACCTAAGCGCCATGCCATACTGCCTTTCTGCCAGCTTTCATTAGAAGAAAGCCTCAGTTTCCTGCATGTACTCAGCAAGCACCCTCAGGATGTCTAGTATACAGCAGGTGAGAAAACTGTCCAATCATGCCTTGCTTTTGTTGAGAGAGGCTTCTGGAAGAAACATGGGTGCGTGCAAAGCCTTTTTTTGGGGGGAGGGAGGTTTTTGTTATAGGGCGTGTGCACTCACCAGACAGACAAAGAGAGACAGAGAGACAGAAAGTGAGAAATCACCCCCCAGGGGGGATGGTCACACCGCAATCCCTTCTCCTCCATTCTCCTCTCGGGATCTTGGGCACGCATGCACACACGCCCGGCGTGAGTTTAAGCCACTGGGTCTGGGACTCGAACTGTGGTCGACTATGTGGGAGTCCAGTGACATA
>NW_006159943.1:1071791-1079509 GCF_000334495.1 Tupaia belangeri chinensis
GGCACATGGCAATCCCTTCTCCTCCATTCTTCTTTCTGGATTTTAGGTATGCATGCACAAGCACCCAGCATGAGCTTCAAGCTGTTGGGTCTGGGACTCGAACCACAGTCAGCCATGTGGGAGTCCAGTGCCTTAACCACTGTGCCACTTGCTAGCTTCTGCAAAGCCTCCTTGCTGTTGCTAAGGGGACAGAGGGGCTGTAAAAGGTGGCCACTGGAGCAGCAGCCAGGGAAGGGCGTCCCAGCTATGAAGGCTCTGTGGGACTGTGGCCACTTCCTCTAACGCCCACTGCTAGTCCATTGTGTGCAGAGGATCAAAGAGGTCCCACCCTGAAGGGGTTTAAGTTTTTGCTATGGTTTGAATGTCTCCCCAAAATTCATGCGCTGACATTTGGTTGTGATGGGATTAAGAGAGTGAAAACTGGGCTGATCAGTGGTATGATGGTTCAGGTGGTTGGATTCCACATGGCCAACTATGTGGTTCAAGTCCCGGATGTGGAGGCTTGAAAAACACGCACACGTGTGTGCATGTGTGCCCCAAATCCAAATCCAAGAGAGGAATGGAGAGGAAGGGATTACAGTGTGGCCATCCTTCCCAGGGGTGCTTTCTCATTTTTCCTCTCTCTCTGTGTGTCACTGGAGAGTACCTGTGCCCTACAAGTTAAAAAATTCAGTGAAGTCAAAATAAAAAAAAAAAAAAAAAAAAGAGGGTGAAAACTTAGTCCCACGCTGTGTTGAAAGGTGAGGTCTTTGGGAGACTTTAGGATTAAGGTCACTGAGGCGGGGCTCCCATGACTGACTCCAGGTGGTTTTTTTTTTTGTTTGTTTGTTTTAATTTTTATAGAACTATTTTGGGGCCAGCAGGTGGAATGGTGGTTAAGGGTGCTGGACTCCCATATAGCCAATCATGGTTCAAGTCCTGGACCTGGTGGCTTTCTTTCTTTCTCATTTATTAAAATAATAAATTAATAAAGTTTTTAAAAATAATTATTCTATTTAAATTTTATTTATCTATCTATCTATTTATTTATTTATTTATTTATTTTAATTTGACCAGAGAGGAACAGACTGAGAGAGAGAGAGGGAAAGTGAGAAAGCAAACCACCAGGTCTAGGACTTGAACCATAGTCGGCCATTGGGAGTACCTAGCACCTTAACCACCACGCCATCTGCTGGTCTCTTAACTTTATTTATTTATTTTAATTTGACCAGAGAGGGACAGAATGAAAGAGAGAGGGAAAGTGAGAAAGAAAGTCACCAGGTCTGGGACTCGAACCGCAGCCAGTTATGTGAGAGTCCAGCTCCTTTAACCACCACACCACCTGCTGGCCCCCTTGCAGATCTTAATTCTGTTTTTTTTTTAGGGGGGAGGAGGAGGTTGCTATGGGGCAGGTGTGCTTGCTGGAGAGAGACAGAGAGAGAGAGGGAAAGTGAGAAACCATCCACCAGGTGGGAGTCGGGGGATGGCTGCACCTCATCCCTTCTCCATTCTCCTGAGAGGAGAAATCACATGCTTGGAGCAATTTTCAAGCCTCTGGGTCTCAGACTTGAACTGTAGCTGGCCATGTGGAAGTTCAGCACCTTAACCACCACACCATCTGCGGTCCCCTTCTGCACTTAATTTAGACTGACATGAGACTGGGAGCAGGAATCTGTACGTACTAAAGTCAGACCCGGCCCAGGCTGGCCACACTGAGAAAAGAATCAGAGCTTTGAGGTCTGGGAAAATAAGACAGGCTGATGAAACGGGGGGTCAGGATCACAGGGTATTTGCAGGGGTGGTTGAGCAAGAGTAAGACTTAAATGATCCACTTGAAATAACCGGACTGGGACCAGCAGATGGTATAATAGTTACGGGCTGGACTCCCACGTAGTTCACCGCAGTTCGAGTCCCGGACCTGGTGGCTTGAACTTCACACCGGATGCATGTGCATGCATTCCTAAAATCCCAGGAGGAGAATGGAGGAGATGAGATTGTCATGTGGCCCTCCCCAGGGACGATTTCTCGCTTTCTATACCTGTCTCTCTGGCAAACGCAGGCGCCCTATGGCAAAAATCTCTCTTAAAAAAATAAAGAAAGAAATATAGTGGACGAACTGTTATGACAAAATGGTAGGCGATGTGATTACGAAGTAATGCCTGGCCTAGCTGCAGCACAAGCAGGAGACAGGACGCTGCTGAGGGATGCCAGAGCCATATGGGAGGGCCTAGGTTTGGTTTCTGGTCAATCTAAACACCCCGGTGTGCCTGTGGGTGGGCCGTGATCCTCACTGGCTGGATGGTTGGGAGGGAAAATGTGATGTGACGAGATCTCACTGGGGGCTTCTCTCTCTCAAATAAATGAGCTTGAAATTAAAATAATAACAAGTATAATCTAATTATTAAATGTTAGTAACCAAAAAAACAGCTTCTTTTTTTTTTTTTTTTTTTTTAATTTGCTCTAGGGCGCACGTGCTTGCCAAAGAGAAATAGAGACAGCGAGGGAGAGTGAGAAAGCACCCCCCTCGGGTAATGACCATGCTGCAATCTCTTCTCTTCCATTCTCCTCTCCAGTTCTTGAGTATGCACATAGGACCAGCACGCTTTTCAAGCCCTATGGCCAGGAGGACCCACACACGTTCTTCCTAGAACGTTGGCCACGTGGGATCCAGCTGCTTTAACCACCACAACACTGTCTGACCCTTTAAGTTTTATTTTTTAGACAGTCTTAAGTCTTACTATATCGTAACGCCCCTGCCTCAGCCTCCCAAGTACCCTAGACTACAGGCATATCCCAGTGTGTTTGGCTTTAGCCTGGGAATCAGCCAGGCCCTGGAATGTGAGCTCAGACTGCTGAGATGAGGCTCAGTGTTGTACCAGGGCTCCAAGTGACAAAGGGTGGTGGCCTCTCTTCTTCTATAGGGATGGAAGTACAGAGGGTGAGAGGGAGAAGTCTTACTTAGTTTATTATTGTGTTGCTAATGGAAATTCCTGAGCCTGGGCGATTTATAAAGATATCGAGGTTTATTTGGCTCACGGTTATGGTGGCTGTAAAGTCCAAAGGCATAGGGCAAGCATCAAGCTGGCTTCTATGACCCAGTCCCCACCCACTTGGCCTCACCACCATCCATCACCATTACACTGGGAACTAAATGAATCTTTGGGGGACAAATCATTATCCAATCCATAACAAGTCTCTGCCTTTTTATCATTTTTTGTCTCTGCTTTTTCCCTCCCTCCCTCCCTTCCTTTCCTCCCTCTTTCTTTTTGCATCTTTCCCGTCTCCTCTATTGCTGTCTGAGATTTTCAGGGGATACCCAAACTGGATACCCTACTGATGACCCTCACTGTGGCTCACCTATTCGCAGAGGGTATGCCGGTTTGATAATTAGAGACTGAAGCTCCAGGAGGTTGGTATAGAGCCTCAGAGGAAGTTAGGATTTGGCTGGGGCAGGAGCTGTAATTCAGGATCTGGTCAATGTCCCTCCGATCAACTATTGTGGCCTCATGCCCCTCCAAATTGGCAGCCTCCTCTGAGGGTCTGGACCCTGTCTCCTCCTTCCCCACGCTTGACTCCATCCACATCATGAAGGCTGTGAGGTACAGTGAAGCCTCCTGCATGGGAAATGTCCTTTCCCTGACGGCTGATTCCCCAGGCTCACCCCACTGCCCACTCAACTCACGTCAACCGGCAACCCAGCCAGGACCTGGCGGCACAAGAGGCCTGGTGACCTGGGGGTGCTCAGGGAGGAGGAGAAAGGCCACAGCTCCAAGAGGGGAGGAGCCCAAAACTGCCAGAGCATCTGCTGAGAGCTCTCCGGGAGGGAGGCAGGGAGACACGTGTGGGAGTAGCTGTGTGAGAGTGGAAATTTACTGGGAGAGGAGAGAAGCCCTGCCATCACACCAAGCCCTTCCCCACCGCTCCCCTCAAAATGCCATTTTGTCAACCCCTCCAGTCATTCACGCGTCAGTGGTAGGAGACTGTGCTTGCCATCAAGAACACTGCCCGCTAAAACCACCTGGGGGGTGGAGGCTGAGTCTGGGGTGTTGGAGGAAGAGGTGTCAGGCCCCTGTGCGTGTCTGAGGTTCTTCCACACCACCCCGTCAGTGGGCAGCCTCTCCGGAGAGGCCGGGTCAGTAAAAAGACCTCCACCCGCCTGAGCAGGGTCGCACCATCCTGTTGCACAGAACACCAGCGACCTTGAGCAAGCTAAACAGAGTCTGCTAGTCATCATCCATTTACCCCGCCTGTGCTTTCTCACTCTGTTCTCAAAGCGTTCTTTTTGCATCTATCACATAGTGCTAGGCCTTCCTCCTTGCCAGATTCGGACTTTCACGGATTTATACATTCCAGAAACTTCCACACAGTTTGGAAGTGATCTGGGGAGAAGGGAGGCAGCAGTCGCGCCCTGTACACTGCCCCCGCCCGCGCTGTCTGCTGTTTGTTTGAGTTGGGAGGAAGCCAATCAGATGCGCGGGATCAGGCCGTCCTGTCCGGGGAGACAGGGGACTATTTGTCTTCTCCGGAGACAGACAGGCCTGGGAGGAGGAGGAAGTGCTGAGGCGCAGGGATGGAGTAGACAGGGGAAAGAACCAGCTCCCTAAGGTATAGAGTTGGTGGGCTCCCTGTTATTAGGGAGGGCCCAAGGGAAACCCGAGCTCGCCCGACCTGCTGGGGCAGAGAGGCGGAGGAGGGATTAGCAGACAAAGCAGCGGGTTCTAGGCGGGACTCAGCCGCTGCGCTGTGTGATGGGGCAAGCTACTTCTTCCCATCTCCTGCTCAGCAGCTAAAGGAGGAAGCTGTGTCCTGAGGGCCCCTCCAGTGTTTAAAGTGTGTGGGTCTCATGGTGCGAAGCATGTGAGGTGCAGCAGAGAGAACAGAGGCTAAGAAGTGCTCTGACTTAAATGGCTATTTATGTGTGTGGGGGGGGCGGGGGTCCCCACTCTGCACAGAAAGCAAATAGAAGAATTGAGCTTATTCTAGATGGTTGGGCATGTTCTATATATTTTTAAAAGTTATTGGGAACCAGCAGTTAGCGTAATGGCTATGTCGCTGGACTCCCATGTAGTCAACCGCGGTTCACGTCCCGGACCTGGTGGCTTAGAACTCTCGCCGCGCGTGTGCGCGTGCGTGCCCAAGACCCCGGGAGGAGAATGGAGGAGAAGGGATTGCGGCGTGACCATCCCCCTGGGGGGTGATTTCTCGCTTTCTATCTCTATGTCTCTCTCTGTCTGGCTGGCGAGTGCACATGCCCTATAGCGAAAACCTCTCCAAAAAAATAAAAGTTATTTATTTATTTTTTCCATGAGAAAGAAGGAGACAGAAAATGGTAAAGACAAAGGGAGAGAGAGAGAAGGAGAGAAGAGAGACAGACAGACAGACACTCCCGACAGGGCCTTCACTCCACAGTCTACAACTGTCTCCGGGTGTCAGCCAGCCCGGATCACAGGCAGAGGCAGCCTGGCATCCACAGGGAGCTTCCTGGACCCTGAGCCCAGGGTGTTCCCACACGGGTCGCGCTCTGTTCTGGCTGCATCACCACTGGCCCTGAAATGGTCCGTATCTCCATGGGGCGCGGTGGGGAGCGGAGGGAGTGGTTGGTTACAAGATCCCTACCTGGGTAAGACAATCACTGAACTGGGCCAGCAGGTGGCCTGGCAGCTAAGGGTGCTGGGCTCCCACATGGCCAACTGTGGTTCGAGTCCCGGACCTGGCAGCTTGCTTTCTCACTTTCCCTCCCTCCATCCCTCTCTGGCCAAATAGAAATAAATAAATAATAAATGAAAGTTTAAAAATAAAACAAGTATTTAAAAATAAATAAATAACTGAGCTGCCTGAGGCCGGCTAGTGACCTGGTGTTCGAGGCACTGAATCTCAAGTGGACAACTGTATAGTCTGAGTCTCAGACATAGTGGCTCGAAAAACATGCCTGCTCATGTGTGTGTGCATGTGTGTGTGTGTGTGTGTGTGCATGTGACCAAAACCACAGGCAGAGAGACAACTGTATAGTCTGAGTCTCAGACATAGTGGCTCGAAAAACATGCCTGCTCATGTGTGTGTGCATGTGTGTGTGTGTGTGTGTGTGTGTGCGCATGTGACCAAAACCCCAGGAAGAGACTGACTGGAGAGGGGACTGTGGTATGGCCATGCCCCCGGAAGTGATTTCTCACTTCCCCTCCCTCTGTCTTTCTCCAGTGAGCACACACACCCTGTATCAAATTTTTAAAAAACCATGAGCAGTTGGGACCAGCAGTTAGCATAATGGCTATGTCGCTGGACTCCCATGTAGTCGACCGTGGTTCGAGTCCCGGACCCGGTGGCTTAAACTCTCCTGAGAGGAGAATGGAGGAGAAGGGATTGCGGCGTGACCATCCCCCTTGGGGGGTGATTTCTCGCTTTCTGTCTCTCTGTCTCTTTCGGGCGAGCACATGTGCCCTATAGCAAAACCTCTCAAAAAACAAAATCTCTCAAAAAACAAAACAAACAAACAAACAAACAAAAACCCATGAGCAGTACATTTAAGATCTGTGCACTTATATGTAAATTATACCTTAATAGAAAAGTGGGGATTTTTTAAGGTTTTTTTTTCCCCCCCATAGGGTGCTTGCACTTGCCAGAGAGAGAGAAACAGTGAGTGAGAAAGTGATTTGATGACCACACTGTAATCTCTTCTCCTCTGTTCTCTAGGGATTTTGGATACGTGTGCACACTTGCCTGGTGTGATTTTCAGGTTGCCAAATCTGGGATTTAAACCACGGTTGACCATGTGGGAGTCCAATGCCTTAACCACCATGCAACCTGCTGGCCCTAGAAAGGTGTTTTCTTTTGAGAGAGATATTTTTTGCTATAGGGCACATGTGCTCACTGGAGAGACAGAGAGAAAGTGAGAAATCACCCCCCACCACCACCACGAAGGATGGCCATGCTGCAATCCCTTCTCTCCCATTTTCATCTCTGGATTTTAGGCATGCACGTACACGTGCCTGGCATGAGTTTCAAGCTGCTGCATCCAGGACTCAAACAGTGGTCAACTCTGTGGGAATCCAGCAACATAACCACTATGCCATCTGCTGGTCCCTAGAAAGGTATTTTTAATGGACTTAAATTCCAATAGGAGTTTGAATAAATTCCTAACAAAGGAGACTTAGAGAAAGTGGATTTCCATCCAGGGAGATTAAAATTCCCCTTCTCCTGAGAACTTTAAGAAATTACCCATCCAGGCACCAGCAGTTGGCGTAATGGCTGCATTGCTGGACTCCCACATAGTTGACTGCAGTTCGAGTCCCAAATCAGGCAGCTTAAACTCACGCTGGGTGCATGTGCGTGCGTGCCCAAGATCCCGAGAGGAGAATGGAGGAGAAGGAATTGCAGCGTAGTCAACCCTCCTGGGGGGGTGATTTCTTGCTTTCTGTCTCTCTGTTGCTCTCTTTCTGGTTAGCCCACAAGCCCTATAACAAAAACTCCTCTTTAAAAAAAGGGGAGGGACCAGAAGTTGATGTAATGGCTATATTGGTGGATTCCCATGTAGTCGACCTCAGTTTGAGTCCCAGACCGGGTGGCTTGAAACTCATGCTCGGGGCATATGCGTGTGTGCCCAAGACCCTGAGAAGAGAATGGAGGAGAAGGGATTGCAGTGTGGCCATCCGCCCTGGGGGGTGATTTCGGGCTTTCTGTCTCTCTCTGTCTTTCTAGTGAGCACACGTGCCCTATAGCAAAAACCTACCCCCCCCAAAAAAAAG
>NW_006159943.1:1079541-1085935 GCF_000334495.1 Tupaia belangeri chinensis
CGTGGTGGTTAAAGGTGCTGGATTCCCACATGGCTGACCGTGGTTTGAGTTCCAAACCTGGTGGCTTGCTTTCTTACTTTCCCTTTCTCTCTCTCTTTGTCTCTCTCAGGTCAGATTTTTAAAAAATAATAACAAGTGGAAATAAATAAATAAATATTTTTAAAAGAGAAAGTTACCTATCCATGCTGAGGAAGGAGCTGGTAAACTAGGAAACAAATAAGATGGCCTCTCTTTTGGGGAGTTTCAAAGATTCACGGGTCACTTCATGCTCAAAACCCCCCATGTTCCCCTCCCGTGGAGTTTCAGCTCTCCTGCTCCAAAGCTAGCCACTCCCTCGGCCCCCACGGAATGGAGCCCTTCCTTGGCCTCAGGTGAGATCACTGCAGAGCCTTGCAGCACTGAGCTTTGAGAGGGACCCCATTTCAACCCTCTGACCATCCCCGCTCTCTCCGCACCCCATTCTCTTCTCCTGGGGAATGTGGATTCCTGACGGGAGCCCGCCCCCACCGGGCCCTTTTTCCGGTGGCATGTGCCAGCCGGTCCTGCACCCACACCCCCAGCTGCTGACATTTCGTTGCCCTTACCCACGGGATAAAGAAAGGGGCCCTGTTATTCAACAATGGGGAGAAAGACAGAGACAATGGGAAATTGTGCTTCCAATGGGGTGGGGACAAAGAAGGATAGGACAGACAGATGGACAGATGCGGGGCTGGACAGAAGGGGTCAGGTTTCTTGAGGCAGTTGGGAGTCCCTGGAAATCTGGTTCCCACCTTGAGAGCCTCTTCCCAAAGGCAATGTGCACCCAAGCGCCGGAGGGCAGAGGTGAGACTGTGGGGGAGGCCAGAAAGCGGGTGCTGCTTGGGCAAGCCTCGTTTGGAAATGTGGAGCCAGCTGGAGCTTGACAGCGATGGGCATTTAAGCCGCATTCGGGGTACATCCTCAGCCCTGCCGGTCCGGCACCCTCCTACCCTCTAACCAACCTATTACCTGGCCCAAGGGCACCTAGAAGCAGTGAGGCACCCGCTGCCCGCACTCTCCCAAGTAATCATCCCTGGGTCCCTCCTTTACTCCACCCCCTTTCATGGGTTCCCATCCCTCACCCCAAGTCCGACACGTTCCCCTGGACCCAGGACAGTGAGCTGCACAGATGTAGAGGCCTGAACACTGGCCACGTAGCCAGACTTCATGGACTAGCGGGAGGGAGGACGCTGTGGGGATGGTTCTTGGCATCTTCTCTTCGAGCACAGGGCAGAAGACTTTCATTAGAGGTGCAAAAGGAACAATCACACTGATCGAGGGTTCAGAATCTGGGATTTTAAGGTGCTCGGACCTGCCAGGAGCCTAGGTGACACCTTGCCCAGGAACCGCCTCCTCCAGCAGGTCAGAGTCGCTGAACACGGCTCCCTCTGTCCCTGTGACGAGACCACCTTCTGACAGGTAGGTGATGGAGTGCGGGCCACTCCGTTTTCTGTAAGGGGTAGAAGGTAATGTGTATGCTCCTGTTTGGGAATACAGAGATATTAGTGGTTAAGAGCCCCAAGCCTTGGAGCCAGCAGGTGGCGTGTGGTTAAGGATGCTGGACTCCCACATGATGAACTGAGGTTCGAGTCCTGGACCTGGTAGCTTGCTTTCTCACTTTCCCTCTCTCTCTCTCTGTCCTTCTCTGGTCAAATTTAATTAATTAATGGTAAAATAATTAATTAAAAAAGAAGAGATTGCACCTTAGGATCAGTAGATGGTTACATCACAGGACTCCCACATGATTGACTGTGATTCGAGTCTCTGACTCTGTGGCTTAAAACTCACACCGGGTATGTGTGTGTGAGTGCCCAAAATCTCAAGAGAAGGAAAAACAAGACAGGACTGTGGCCTGGCCATATCTTCTGGGGGCGGGGGGGGGTGATTTCTTACTTTCTGTCTCTCTGGCAAGCGCATGTGCCCTATAGAAAAAAATCTCTCTAAAAACAAAGCAAAGGAGCCAGCAGGTGGCGTGGTGGTTAAGGTGCTGGATACATTCACATGGTTGATGTATCCTGACTATGGTTCGAGTCCTGGACCTGGCAGCTTGGGTTGCTTTCTCATTTTCCCTCTCTCTTTCTCACTCTGTCACTCTCTGGTTAAATTAAAATAAATAAGTAAATAAATAAAGTTCAATAAAATAATTCTTTAAAAAATAAGTGAATGAATAAATAAAGATTAAATAAATAATCCTTTAAAAATAAAAACAAGGTAACAGCAGATAGTGTAATGGCTACATCACTGGACTCCCACGTAATCGACTGTAGTTCAAGTCCCGGACCCAGTGGCTTAAACTCACACTGGCCGCATGTACGTGTGTGCCCAAGATCCCGAGAGGAGAATGGAGAAGGGATTGCGGCGTGACCATCCCCCCTGGGGGTGATTTCTCGCTTTCTATCTCTGTCTTTCTGGCAAGTGCACACACTCTATAGCAAAACCTCTCCAAAAATAAATAAATAAATAAAAACGAAAACGTATACATGTAAAGCGCTGAGAGCAGTGGCCACATTAAAGGCTACACACACTGACCCATCATTAGCATTATGGTTATCATCGTCGTGGGCCTCTGAATCAGTCCCCAGGTTCATTCGTAATTTCCAGGTCCTCCTGTAACAGAGAAGTGGTTCCGAATCCCTCGGGGCCCTGGCCCAGATACTTTGAGTTTCTGGGCCTAACCTGTGTTTCTCCTACTGCAGGCTGGTCTTGGGCCCTCGTCTGCAGGAAGATGGAGCTCAGCTCTTTAGACTTCTTCCCTTTTTTTATTTTTCTTTTAATTTTTGTTATAGAGCATGTGCACTGGTCAGAGACAGACAGAGAAATGGGGGGTGGAGAGGTGAGAAAGCACCCTCCCCAAGGGAGGATGGCCTACCATCTACTCCCTTCTACTCCATTCTCCTCTCAGGACGTTGAGCACAGATACATATCCACTTGGTATTTTTCAAGCCACCAGGACCAAGATTTGAAGTGCAGAGTTGGCCCTATGGGATTCAGCCTCCCAAACCACTATGCCACCTGCTGGCTCTAGACTCTTCAGGGTGTTTCCTCCTCCCCATATCATATCCCTTTTCCGCCAGAAGTCCTTAAATGAGCTCTTTTATTTATTTTAAAGAATTATTTATTCAATTTTATTTATTCATTCATTTATTTTAATTTGATCAGAGAGAGGGAGGGAAAGTGAGAAAGCAAGCCACCAGGTCTGGGACTTGAACCATGGTCAACCATGTGGGAGTGTCCGACATCTTAACCACCATGCCACTTGCTGGCTCCAGAAGTTATTTATTAAAATGCACACATATTTATTTAGCTGCTACTATATGCAAGAAATCATATTGGAAACTGAATAGTTAACACATGCATAACACTTATAACATCAGGCATTATTTGAAGCATTTTACATATTTTTTAAATAACTATTTTATTTATTTATTATTATTATTTCACATGAGTTTTGTCAGAGAAAGACAGAGAGAGGGAAAGTGAGAAAGCAAGCCACCAGGTCCGGGACTTGAACCGTGGTCGGCCATGTGGGAATTCCAGCACCCTAACCACTACACCACCTGCTGGCCCCAGCATTTTACATATATTAATCTGTCTAGTCTCCTCACAGTTACTCAGTGAGGTATGTGTGTTACTATTGTCCATTTTACTTATGAGAATACTGAGGCAGAGAGAAGTTAAGCAACTAGTTCAGTCACACAATTAGGAAGTGGAGGAGCCAATTTGAAAACTACATAACCAGGTCAAGAGGCCTTCTGCCCAGCTCGATTTTTTTTTAAGATTTATTTATTTAACTTTATTTATTTATTTATTTATAATTTGATCAGAGAAGGACAGAGAGAGAGGGCAAGAAAGAGAGAGAGAAAGTGAAAAAGCAAGCCGTCAGGCCCGGGACTTGAACAGTGGTCGACCCTGTAGGAGTCCAGTGCCCTTAACCACCAACCCACCTGCTGGCCCCACCAAATTTTTTTTTTTTTTTTTAGTGAAAGTGAGGGCCAGCATGTGGCATTGGAGGTTAAGGTGGCTAGACCCCATATGGTGGGCTTTTTGATTCAAGTGGTAGGCCAGTGGCTTGAAGCTCATACTGGGTGCATGTGTGCGCTTGTCCAAAATCCCAAGGGGATCTTCTTCATTCTCTCAGGATTTTAGGCATGCACACACACACACACGCCTGGCCTGAGTTTAAAGCCATTGGGTTTGAGATTTGAACAGCGGTTGGCCACATGGGGTGGGAGTCCAGCGTGCTAACTGCTACACCACCTGCTGGCTCCTATTCTTTTTAACTTTCTAACTTCTGGAAAACCTATTGATAGATGCATTTACATTAGTTTCTAATTCACACTGTTAGTTTAGGTGCTTCTAAGAAAAAGAGTCTCCAGCCCAAGCCATTAGACTAGAGGGAGCTAAGTGTAGCAACCTAGGAACAAAGAAAGGCTTCCCAGAGGCGGTGAGGCCCAAACCCATGGTTGTGAGGAGGTGAGCAGGAACCTGGACTGTTTCAGAAACTGCCAGAAGTCCAGGGCTTTGGACTGGACAATTTGGAGCACAGTACAGAGGTCGAGGGTGGTGAGGGGCAGACCTGGGTGCTGGGGCCGATGCCGGAGATGCCGGGACAGGCTGGGTCACAGAGCCCTAGAACCTGTGTTAGGAGACTGGAGTTCACCTAAGGGAGATCGGCAGTCACTGTTTTAAGCAGAAGAGTGAAAAGTTCATATTAACTCTGGCTTGGGGTAGAGAACAGGCATTAGGAGAGGACAGAGATGGAGCTGGCAGCCCAGATGGCAAGCTTGGGAGGAAGGTAGCAGGTAGGGTAGAGGCCATGCTAAATCAGGCCCTGTTGACTGAGGAGACTGTGAGAGACAAGGGCGCATGGGCCAGGAGAGGGGAGGGGGTGTTACAATTCCCTCTCCCCACTCTTGGTCACCAGCTCTGCCCTATTCCATGGCTTCCAGCTGGGCTGTCCCCCTAGGAATCACCAGAGGGAGCTCACCCCCATCCTGCTCTTACTGGCCCTCAGGAATGTTCACCCTTTGTGCCCTGCAGACCCTGTGGGCTGACTCCCTACCATGGCAGGCTGGCTCGCCCTCCCCACACTCTGCCACTTCCTTCTCCCTTGGGTCTTTGCTATCTTCCATAAAGCCCTGGGGGACCCAGGTAAGACCCCAGCCCAGCCCAGCCCAGACTCTGGGGAACACTGAGGAAGAGGCTGCAGGGGTGGGGAAAGTGAGCAGCTATAGGAAGTACTCAGGGAGTGAGCGCCATTGCTGAGTGGGGGGAGGAGAGGGGTGGGGGCCAGGGGAAAGCACTCAGGACTCGGGACACAGGGTCTGGGTGGGCACTGGGGGGCAGTGGGGAAAAGGGGGTTCCTGCCATTGTGGCCCCCTCTGCTCAGCATCCCACCCGGGCCCCCACTACCTCCTGCCCCCCATCCACGAGGTCATTCACTCTCGCCGTGGGGCCACGGCCACGCTGCCCTGCGTCCTGGGCGCCTCGCCTCCCAGCTACAAGGTGCGCTGGAGCAAAGTGGAGCCCGGGGAGCTCCGGGAAACGCTGATCCTCATCACTAACGGCCTGCACGCCCGGGGCTACGGGCCCCTGGGAGGGCGCGCCAGGATGCGGAGGGGGCACCGGCTAGACGCCTCCCTGGTCATCGCGGACGTGCTCCTGGAGGACGAGGGCCGGTACCGCTGTGAGCTCATCAACGGCATCGAGGACGAAAGCGTGGCGCTGACCCTGCGCCTGGAGGGTGAGGCGGGGCTCCTCTCCTGCAGAGTAGGGCCGCCTCCCGGGTCTCCCGCGGCTGTCTCCCAGCACCTTCCCCGCTCTCTCCCGGGTCCCCCAGCCTCCGCTCCCAGGCGGCGCCGCCCTTCCTCCCACCTGGTCTGCCGGCCCTCCCCAGGCTCTCCGCCCCCCCGCACCCTAGGTGTGGTGTTTCCGTACCAACCCAGCCGGGGCCGGTACCAGTTCAATTACTACGAGGCGAAACAGGCGTGCGAGGAGCAGGACGGGCGCCTGGCCACTTACGGCCAGCTGTACCAAGGTGAGCGGCCGGACCCCAGCTCCAACCAGCCCGCTCCCTGCGGTCCCGGGAGCCCCGATGCCGAAGCGGGCGAGCTCGGGGTCTGGGTCCTGTCTGGGACACCTTTCATCCCAGGGCCCTCCATCTCCCGCCAGCCTGGACCGAGGGTCTGGACTGGTGCAACGCAGGTTGGCTGCTCGAGGGCTCCGTGCGCTACCCGGTGCTCACGGCGCGTGCCCCGTGCGGCGGCCGAGGGCGGCCCGGGATCCGCAGCTATGGGCCCCGCGACCGGAAGCGCGACCGCTACGACGCCTTCTGCTTCACCTCGGCGCTGGCGGGTGAGAGGCGGGGCCGACCGGG
>NW_006159943.1:1086052-1093406 GCF_000334495.1 Tupaia belangeri chinensis
GGCGTCCCGCCCGGTCTCGCCGTGCTCTCGGCAGTTCGGTGACCCACTGGCGTCCCCAGGCCACGTGTTCTTCGTGCCGGGGAAGTTGACGCTGTCTGAAGCCCACGCGGCGTGCCGGCGGCGCGGGGCGGCGGTGGCCAAGGTCGGGCACCTCTACGCCGCATGGAAGTTCTCGGGCATGGACCAGTGCGACGGCGGCTGGCTGGCGGACGGCAGCGTGCGCTTCCCCATCACCACGCCGCGGCCGCGCTGTGGGGGCCTCCCTGATCCCGGGGTGCGCAGCTTCGGCTTCCCCAGACCCCAGCAGGCGGCCTACGGGACCTACTGCTACGCCGAGAAGTAGGGGCCCACTGCACCCCCTCCAGCACGCGTGACAAAGTTTGGGAGTCGTGACGGGGGTCTCTCGCCGACCTTCTGCAAGCCTTCTTCCAGACGAGGAGCAGCCCCTCCAGACCTGCCCTCCCAGCCAGGGGCTGCGGGTCACGGACCCCGGCTGGCGCGGCGTCTGGGACGCGAGGTGGCAGCAACACCCCCCACACACACCCCCGGCTGCAAGGCGCAGATATGACTTTCAGACCCGCGGATCGTGGACCCGAGGCGTTTTGGGTCCTCCCGGCAGAGATTGCAGCCACTGCTAGGGGACAGAGGGGAAAGCCTGGGAGCATTAACTGACCTCTGTGTACAACAATAAAATAACTTGGGGACCTTCTGTGTTGGGTGGAGCTGTAAGCGTTGCGAGGTGTGGGGGTATGTGTGTGAGGGGCGACCTTGGACCAAGCAAGAAGACGGGGTAAGAGGCGGGCCAGCAGCAGAGGGGGACTACGTCCACCACTGGGCAGGAGGGGAGAGAGTCGGCCGGGACCCGGACCCAGGCTGTTGTTGCTCCAGACGCCACGCGGGGGCGCCGCACCCTCACCTAAGACCACTCTAGTTCGAACCGACAGGAGCGCTCCAGACCCGCGGCCTGCCCTCTGGGCCTCAGAACAAACGTCAGATGAACCTGAACATGTTTCAAAATGTCTTTGTATCCTGCGCTCTTCTAGAAGCTTTCACCGGCAGTACAATGGTACTAAAGATAGGAAAATCATAGCATTGTTAGAAATGACAGGAAGAACCAGTCAACAACCCAATGGTTAAGATGATTGGATCCCACATGGACAAATGCGTTGTTCCAGTCGCGGACCTGGAGGCTTGAGAAATACGCTGAGCACGTGAGTGCGCGTGCCCAAAATCTCCAGAGGAGAATGGAAAGTATTGCAGCGTACAATCTCCCCCCACTAGGAGGCACAATTTTTAAAATTATTTTATTTAACTTTTATTTATTTATTATCAGTTTGATCAGAGAGGGACAGAGCGATTAAGAGAGACAGAGAGAGAAAGCAATCCGCCAGCTCAGAGACTCAGTCGGCAGTTGGCCATGTGAGAGCCCAGCACCTTTAACCACCACGCCACCGGCTGGCCCTGAGAGGACACTTTCTTCCTGCTTCTCTCAGGCAACCTTACCAGTGCTGTGGCCAAGAAAAAGACAGGAATTTTTTTAAAAAAAGAATTATTTAACTTTGGGACCCGCAGTTAGCATAATGGCTATGTCGCGGGACTCCCACGTAGTTGACCGCGGTTCGCGTCCCGGACCCGGTGGCTTAAAACCAAAGTTGACCAGATCTACAACAGAAACTGTATTGGCCTGCAAGCCCAAAATATTTATTGTCTGGCTTTCATGAAAAAAAAAAAAATGATGACCTCCTGAAGAGGATCAAGTAGTTATTTATATTTTGTTTGTTTGTTTGTTTGTTTTTTGTCTGGGTACTAGCAGATGGCATACTGGTTACCCTGCTGCACTCCTGCGTGGTTGACCACAGTTTGAGTCCTGGCCCCAGTGTCTCAAAACTCATGCTGGGCACAAATGCGTGTGTGCCCAAAATCCCAAGAGGAGCGTGGAAGAGAAGGGATTGCAGTGTGGTCATCCCCCCTGGGGGGTGATGTCTCACTTTCTGTCCCCCCTGGGGGGTGATTTCTCACTTTCTGTCTCTCTGTCTTTCTTTGTCTCTCTGGCAAGCACATGTGCCCTATTTCAAAAATCTCTCTAGAATAATAATTACAATAGTAAAGCAGCAATAATTACTAAGTACTATTATCAGTTGTTTACTAGGCAGCCTGTGGGATTGGTTGCTGTATAGCAGTGTAATGTATCAGTCAGGATCAGCTAGATTCTGCTGTGATAACAAACAACTCCCAAATCTCAGTGGCTGAAAGTGATAAAGGTTTATTTCTCATTCAGGCTGCATGGGCAATACGGTCAACAAGGGGGCTTTTATCATTTTGGTCATACAGGCTGACAAAAAGGCCACCATTTCAAATGCTATCAAGCACCAAACCAGAAGAAAAAATGAAAGGAGCTCTGGAGGGTCTTACACAGGCAGTTAAGAGCACCCGCCCAGAACTGGCACCTATTCTTTGGGTTCACAACTCATTCTCTGCATTCAATCACGAAACCCCACCCAACCTCAAGGGGGCAGGAAAGAGCAATTCTACTTTGGCCTGGAAGTGGGAGAACTGGAAGTATTTGATGAGTGGCACCAGCCCCATCTACCAGAGCACTAAGGAGGGCAGCCTAGACTGTGGGACATATTGGTAGTCATCTACCCACCCACCCCTCTTCTGGATTTTCTAGGTTCTGGCCTTTACTGAAGTCAGAGCCCCAGTAAGCCAAGGTCCTAGCCCCAGCTGCTCAGCAGGTGGGAAGATGGCTATTCTTTATTGCAAGGCCTTCAGCCTCTACCAAGACACCATGCAAGAAATGGCCGTGGGAGAATCTTTCTTTCCATATGCTGCAAAACTCCGTTTCATAACCCAGAAAAGCACAATGTCACCAATTCTTACACTATTCTGTGCATTGCTATTACCATTCATTTATTATTGTTATTATTAATTATTCTGGAGAACTTCAAATGTACATCAAAGTAGAGAGAATAGTCTGACGGACCACTCTATCGTCCAACTTAAACATTATCAAAGTTTTGCCCGTCTTGTTTCCTGAATCCCCTCTCTTGAGCTTGTTTTTTTGTTTTTTTGTTTGTTTGTTTTTAGGTTGTTGCCATAGGGCATGTGTGCTCGCCAGAGACAGAGAGAGGGAAAAAGAAATCACCCCCCGAGGAGATGGCCACACCACAATCCTTTCTCCTCTAGCCTTCTCTCAGGATTTTGGGCATGCATGCACAGGTGCCCAGCGTGATTTCCAAGTCACCAGGTCCAGAACTTGAGCCATGGTTGGCCATGTGGAATCTAGCGCCTTAACCTCCACATCACCTGCTGGCCCTCTATTGACTTTTTTTTTTTTTTAGAATTATTTAATTTTACTTATCATTATTATTATTATTTTTAAATTTGCTGCAGGGCACACATGTTCACCAGAAAGAGACACACACAGAGAGAAAGCAAGCTGCAAGGTCCAGGACTCAAACTGTGGTCAGCCATGTGGGGGTCCAGCACCTTAACTACCATACCGCCTGCTGGCCCTGCTTGGCTTTCTGTCTAATGGTACTGATGACCTAGAGCCACTATTTCATTAGGAATTGCAAAATGGAGATTTTAGTGCTGCTTCCTCCTGAAGGAACATCCTTCTGTAAGCTTCGCTTTTCCCCCTGCAGGCTGGCAGAGGGCAGGGAGCAGCCGACGCACAGAACTACCGTTCATGCCTGGCTAAACACTGGTGATTTGATACATCCTGGGCACTTCACACTCATGAAGTAGGCATTTGGGCTCTGCTCCAGGCGCTGCTTCTTGTGTTCCTCTTCTCCTCTTCCAGGGAGGGGTGAAGGAGGTCCTTTGCGAGATGTCCTGGTGGGGCGGTTGTCCCCGCCGAAAAGGCCAGTAGTTACTTTTTAAGATTCTTTTTCTTTTTTCTTTTGCCAGAGTGCACGTGTGCTTGCTGGGGAGAGAGAGAGAAAGTAAGAAAGCACCTGCTCCGTGGGGGAAGGCCGTTCCGAAACCCCTTCTTCTCCATTTCTCTTTTGGGGTTTCGGGAACATGCACACACACACCCACTGTGTTCCTCAAGCCACCAGGTGGGGCAAAGATGGGAGGGTATTATTCGTTAGTTCCCTGTCCTGGGGTGTTCCTGGCTTACCCTGAGCACACACATGCTCCTACAGCCAGAACAAAAGCCCAGAGGCAGAGTCGCAGCTGTTCAGAAGAAGCCTTGTCCTTGAAGGCGAGTGCTGAAGGATGTGGGTCACAGCTACTGCCCGGCCTCTCCCTGCTCAGCTCCGTCAGGGCCTCGTGGGGCAAGTTCCCTGATGCTTCGAGGGGTGACTGGTAGCAACTTGCAGTTCTTTCTTTGTTCTTCTTTTAGAGATTTTTTTTTTTGGGGGGGGGAGGTTTTTGCTATAGGGCGCATGCACTCGCCGGACAGACAGAGACAGAGAGACAGAAAGTGAGAAATCACCCCCCAGGGGGGATGGCCACACCGCAATCCCTTCTCCTCCATTCTCCTCTCGGGATCTTGGGCACGCACGCACACGCGCTGGGTGTGAGTTTTAAAAGCCACCAGGTCCGGGACACGAACCGCGGTCAACTACGTGGGAGTCCAGCGACATAGCCATTACGCTAACTGCTGGTCCCCTTCTTTTAGAGATTTTTGCCTTAGGACCTGTGCATTCACAAGGACTGAGAGACAGTGAGAGGGAAAGTGAGGAATCGCCATGGGGGGCCGTGGGGGAATGGCCATGCCGAAATCCTGTCTCCTCCATTCTCCTCCTGGGATCTTGAGCATGCACGCACACACACCTGATGTGAGTTTCAATCCACCAGATCCAGGACTCCAGTCAGTGAAAATACAAATTAAAAAAACAAAATTTGCCTTTTACATCCAGACTTTGTATTAAAATTTCCTTATATACATTCTAAACTATAGAAAAACTTGTTTTTGTTTTTGTTTTTGTGTTTTGAGAGGATTTTGCTATAGGGCATGTGTGCTCCCCAGAAAGACAGAGACAGAGAGACAGCAAGAAATCACCCTCCAGGGGGATGGCCACACTGCAATCCCTTCTCCATTCTCCTCTCAGGATTTTGGGCGCGCACATACGTCCACTCAGCCTGAGTTTTAAGTCACTGGACTCAAACCAAGGTTGACTGAGTGGGAGTCCAGTGACATAGCCATTACGCCATCTACTGGTTCCCCCTCACCCCAGTTTCTAGTTCATTTTATTTATTTATTTTTGTAGAGGTTTTTGCTTTAGGGTGCATGCATTCACTTAGAGAGAGACAGAGACAGTGAGAGGGAAAGTGAGAAATCACCCCCCAGGGGGGATGGCCGTGCCCCAATCCCGCCTCTCCATTCTTCTCCCGGGATCTTGAGCGCACAGGTGGGCTGGGACAAACCACTGCAACCACTGCTGCCGTTGGTTCAGAGACTGTAATGGACAGTCCCCATTTCTCTCCCTTACAAGTCGTCCTGTTGATCTATGGCGCTTTCTCAATGGAAAATCCCAACCCCCAACCCTGAAGGTGTCACCCTTTCATTCTCCTGCCCTTGACAGGCCACCACTGCTGCAATGCCTGCTCCTGGGGTAATCAAGATCAAATATCTCTGCCAGTATTCTTCCTTTCTCTGCCTGTGGTGGATGGGCGGGGATGAGGCTGCCGTAGCCGTAGTTTCAACGGCGCCTTCACTGTGACCTCTGGCAGGTGCATCCTCCGCCCAGGACCTGCAGAGCCCAGTGTGCAGGGACAGGAAGCACGTCTTCCCACAGCAGCACTAGGACTGACCCTGAGAAAGGCTTTCCTCCTCCACACTAGGTTCCAGTGCCCAGATTCCTATCTGGGATTCAGCACCATGTAGTGGCCACAGGTTCAGAGTATATCCTGGACCAGCAAACGGCATGGAGGTTAAAGGGGCTGGATCCCACACGGCTAACTGCATGATATGAGTTCCAGACCTGGCGGCTTGAGAAACAGAGATTTTTGCTATAAGGCATGTACGCTTGCCAGACAAACAGAAAGACAGACAGATGGAAAGCAAAACATAACCCCCCAGAGGGATGGCTGGGCACATATGCATGAGTGCCCAAAATCCCAAGAGGAGAATGGAGGAGAAGGGATTGCCGTGTGGCCATCCCTCCTGGGGCATGGGGTGCTTTTTCACTTTCTCTCTCTCTTTGTCCCTCTCTGTCAAGTGTATGTGCACCCTGTAGCCAACTACATCAAGCAAAAAATCCTGCATTTTGAAGGGCAGCTCCCTGGTCCTAGAAGATCTTCCCTGAGCTGGTTTAGATGTGCTGTAAAGGTACTGAGCTCTCAAGGGCCCGCAGGTGGCCTGGTGGTTAAGGGCACAGGACTCTCACATGGCCTACTGTGGTTTTTGAGTCCCAGACCTGGTGGCTTGCTTTCTCACTTTCTCTCTCTGTCTCTCTCTTGCACTATCCCTCTCTGGTCAAATTTAAGTAAATAAATGAATATATAAATAAAGTTAAATAAAATAATTCTGTTCCAAAAAAAGATATGGAGCTACCCAGCTGGCAGTGGGAGATGATGCGGTATGTTGTACGGCCAATGGGTCTTGTGGTCACATGTCAGGTTTCCTTTACAATAAAGTGCAGCTCTTGGTGAGAGGTGATCCTGTCAGGGACAGCGTAAAGATAAAATCGAGTTCCTTGTGTCCTTGAATATTGGTGCCAGCCAAGGCACTTGGTCGGGGACGGCCAATCCATAACCAGAATAGCACTGAGCCCCACGAGGACAGATTGCTCCTCCCTCCAGGCTGAAGGAGATACATTGCAACCAACATGCTGCCCCCGGGGCTGACTGATCTTAGGGAGGGGGCCACGCTGCGGGGTCAGCGTCTGTCTCTGAGGCTGATGGGCGGGACTTGCAGCAGCAGCCGTGGATTGGTCAGCTTTGATGAGGCAGCCAGGGCTGGTGGCTTTGCATAGTGTCAGACATCCATAATCCATACTCCATTTCTTCTTCCTGTAAGATTCTGGGTATTTTTTCCTGCTAGTAGGCAGAGATTCCAACTGTGATTGACCACGCAGGATTTCGTTTATGAAGCACCGTACTTAACCTCTGCACTACAGGACCAACTCTGGCTTCTGTTTCTGTTTTTTTTTTTTTTAAGAGAGAGATTTTTTTGCTATAGGGAACATGTGATCACCAGAAAGACAGAGACAGCAAGAAATCACCCTCCAGGGGGATGGCCACACTGCAATCCCTTCTCCATTCTCCTCTCAGGATTTTGGGCGCGCACATACGTCCACTCAGCCTGAGTTTTAAGTCACTGGACTCAAACCAAGGTTGACTGAGTGGGAGTCCAGTGACATAGCCATTACGCCATCTACTGGTTCCCCCCCACCCCAGC
>NW_006159943.1:1093727-1101853 GCF_000334495.1 Tupaia belangeri chinensis
TTCTCTGCTGGGGGTGGAGGGGCGGGGATGCCCCAGTGGCTGCCGTAGCCGTAGTTTCAACGGCGCCTTCACTGTGACCTCTGGCAGGTGCATCCTCCGCCCAGGACCTGCAGAGCCCAGTGTGCAGGGACAGGAAGCACGTCTTCCCACAGCAGCACTAGGACTGACCCTGAGAAAGGCTTTCCTCCTCCACACTAGGTTCCAGTGCCCAGATTCCTATCTGGGATTCAGCACCATGTAGTGGCCACAGGTTCAGAGTATATCCTGGACCAGCAAACGGCATGGAGGTTAAAGGGGCTGGATCCCACACGGCTAACTGCATGATATGAGTTCCAGACCTGGCGGCTTGAGAAACAGAGATTTTTGCTATAAGGCATGTACGCTTGCCAGACAAACAGAAAGACAGACAGATGGAAAGCAAAACATAACCCCCCAGAGGGATGGCTGGGCACATATGCATGAGTGCCCAAAATCCCAAGAGGAGAATGGAGGAGAAGGGATTGCCGTGTGGCCATCCCTCCTGGGGCATGGGGTGCTTTTTCACTTTCTCTCTCTCTTTGTCCCTCTCTGTCAAGTGTATGTGCACCCTGTAGCCAACTACATCAAGCAAAAAATCCTGCATTTTGAAGGGCAGCTCCCTGGTCCTAGAAGATCTTCCCTGAGCTGGTTTAGATGTGCTGTAAAGGTACTGAGCTCTCAAGGGCCCGCAGGTGGCCTGGTGGTTAAGGGCACAGGACTCTCACATGGCCTACTGTGGTTTTTGAGTCCCAGACCTGGTGGCTTGCTTTCTCACTTTCTCTCTCTGTCTCTCTCTTGCACTATCCCTCTCTGGTCAAATTTAAGTAAATAAATGAATATATAAATAAAGTTAAATAAAATAATTCTGTTCCAAAAAAAGATATGGAGCTACCCAGCTGGCAGTGGGAGATGATGCGGTATGTTGTACGGCCAATGGGTCTTGTGGTCACATGTCAGGTTTCCTTTACAATAAAGTGCAGCTCTTGGTGAGAGGTGATCCTGTCAGGGACAGCGTAAAGATAAAATCGAGTTCCTTGTGTCCTTGAATATTGGTGCCAGCCAAGGCACTTGGTCGGGGACGGCCAATCCATAACCAGAATAGCACTGAGCCCCACGAGGACAGATTGCTCCTCCCTCCAGGCTGAAGGAGATACATTGCAACCAACATGCTGCCCCCGGGGCTGACTGATCTTAGGGAGGGGGCCACGCTGCGGGGTCAGCGTCTGTCTCTGAGGCTGATGGGCGGGACTTGCAGCAGCAGCCGTGGATTGGTCAGCTTTGATGAGGCAGCCAGGGCTGGTGGCTTTGCATAGTGTTAGATCTGTGGCCACAACTGCACTATTCATGGCCCCTCATGCAGCCCTGGCCTGCAGGAGGGCAAAGACTGGCAGTTATCACTGGTGTCGTCTGTCCCCCTAGCTGTTCAGTGTCTCTTCTGCAGTGTAAGCTGGGTTTTTTGTTTGTTTGTTTGTTGTGTGTGGGGGGTGGGGGAGATGGAAGAGGTGGTGGAGGTACATGTGCTCACCAAAGAGAGACAGGGAACGTGAGAAATCACTTCCCAGGGAGGAATGGCCACGCTGCAATCCTTTCTCCTGGATTCTCCTCAGGATTTTGGGCCTGCATGATTTTCAAGCTGCCAGGTCTGGGACATAACCCACACAGTTGACCATGTGGAGGCCAGGGCCGTAATCGCTGCACCACCTGATGGTCGCAGTGGGAGTTCTTTTCTCTTTTCTTTTCTTTTTTTTAAAGAATTATTTATTTATTTATTTTTGAGAGATTTTTGCTATAGGGTACGTATGCACATCAGAAGGAGAGAGAAACAAAGAAACAGAAAGGAAGAAATCACCCCCAGGAGGCATGGCCATGCTGCAATCCCTTCTCCATTCCCCTCCCAGGATTTTGGGCATGTATGTACACATGCCCAGCATGAGTTTCAAACCTCTAGATCCAGGACTCAAACCCTGGCCAACCATGAGGGAGACCAGCACCTTAACCACTATGCCACCTGCTGGCCCCAGTGAAAGTTGTTTTCTTTTCCCAATAATTATTTATTTAGGGATCAGCAGATGGCGTAATGGTTATGTCGCTGGACTCCCATGTAGTCAACCATGGTTTGAGTCCTGGACTTGGTGGCTTAAACTCATGCCACGTGTATGTGCGTGTGTGCCCAAGATCCTGAGAAGAGAGTATAAGAGAAGGGAGTGAAGTGTGGCCATCTCCCGGGGGGTGATTTCTTGCTTTCTGTCTCTCTGTCTCTCCAGTGAGTGCACATGCCCTATAGTAAAAATCTCTCAAAAATATTATTTATTGGGGCCAGCAGGTGGCGTGGTGGTTAAGGCGCTGGACTCCCGCATGGCCAACGCCGGGTTTGGGTCCTGGATATGGTGGCTTGCTTTCTCACTTTCCCTCTGTGTGTGTGTGTGTGTGTCTCTCTCTCTGGTCAAATTAAAATAAATGAATGAATAAATAAAAGTACATAATAATTAAAAAAAATATTATTTATTGTGGGGACCAGCAGGTGGCATGGTGGTTAAGGTGCTGGACATTCCCACACGACCAACCATGGTTTGAGTCTTATTATTATTATTATTTTGGAGAGGTTTTTGCCATAGGGCGTGTGCACTCGCCAGAAAGGCAGAGAGAGACAGAGAGACAGAAAGCAAGAAATCACCCCCCAGGGGGATGGCCACGTTGCAATCCCTTCTCCTCCATTCTCCTCTCGGGATCTTGGGCACGCACGCACATGCGCCTGGCGTGAGCTTAAGCCACTGGGTCCAGGACTTGAACCACGGTTGACTACATGGGAGTCCAGTGACACAACCATTATGCTAACTGCTGGTCTCTATTATTATTTTGAGAGAGAGATTTTTGCTATAGAGTGTGTACGCTTGCCAGACAGAGAAAGACAGAGAGATGGAAAGCAAGAAATCATCCCCCCAGGGGGGATGGCTCCGCCGCAATCTCTTCTCCATTCTCCTGTTGGGATCTTGGGCACACAAGCACGCCTTGGGCGCGGGGCGTGGAAAACTCAAACTGCAGTGGACTACGTGGGAGTCCCGCAACGTAACCATTACGCCATCTGCTGGTCCCTATTTTTAATTTTATTTTAAATTTGTTATAAGGCACATGCACTCACCAGAGAGAGATGGAGTGTGGAGGGCTGGGGAGGGCAAACTGTCAGGTCCGGGACTCACGCGAGCCCAGTGTCTCAGCCGCCCCGTCGCCCGCTGGCGCCCAGTGGAAGTTCTTTAATGGCACTGACATAAGACAGTCTACAAAGATGTGTAGATTTGGTGCCCACCGTCATCAGGCCCCCTGTGTACCTCTTCCCCAGCCCTCCTGATCGCAGCCTTCCAGTCCTGTTCTTTCCCAGCCCTGGCCGACCAACCCGGCCATGGCCACTGCTCACTCGCTCCACCTCTCTGTGCAGAGCAGACCGCCAGGGGCCGCTTAAAGCCTCCTCCTTAAAGCCGAAAGATCCCTGCAAGGCTGCAAGGCAACCTGAGAGAGGCACGGCTGCAGCAGAGGCCCTGCTCGCGGCGACCCCGTGTCCTCTGCAAGCTCTCACACCCCAAACGTGTTTATGGACATGCCATTTTAGATTGCTGCTGTGCCCATGTGTCCACGTGACTTGGTGGGTCTGAAAATCCCCAGGTTCTTTTCTGTTTTTGAGAGAGAGGGATTCAGGTACCCTTGATAGGTTTGCACCATGCCATGAGCCCCTCCCAGCCTCTCAGCCAGCCAGGATCAAGGGTGTGCCTGGCATGTGTGTCGACCCTGTGTCCAAACCCTGTGCACCACTGTGGCTGGGACTGAAAATTCTCAGATTCCTTTTGTTTTGTTTTTGTTTTTCCTATTGGGAACATGTGTTCACCAGAGACAGACAGAGAAGGAAAGTGAGAAATCACCCCACCTCCACAAGGAGATGGCCACACTGCAATCCTTTCTCCTCCAGTCTCCCCTTGGGATTTCGGGCATGCACGTACGCACACAAACACACACGCCTGGCATGTTTTTCAAGCCACTGGGCCTGGGATTCAAACTACAATCAGGGCCCAGGTGGCGTGGTGGATAAGGTGCTAGCGCCCCATATGGCTGATGTGATTCAAGTCCCAGACCCTGTGGCTTGAAAATCACAACAAATAAATAGATAAATAAATAAATAACCCCCCCCAAAAAAAAAATACCTGTGCAGTCAGCCAGGTTTACTGTATTTTCTTCCTTTCCCTTTCTTTCTTTCTTTCTTTCTTTCTTTCTTTCTTTCTTTCTTTCTTTCTTTCTTTCTTTCTTTCTTTTTCTTTTTTTCTTTCTTTCTTTCTTTCTTTCTTTCTTTCTTTCTTTCTTTCTTTCTTTCTTTCTTTCTTTCTTTCTTGTTATATGCCACATGCCTTCACCAGAGAGAGACAGAGACAGAGAGAGGGAAAGTGGCCGTCCCACCTCCCAGGGGAACAGCCACTCTGCAATCCCCTCTCTTCCATTCTCCTCTCAGGATTATGGGCACACATGTACTCATACCTCGTGTGCGTTTTTAAAAAAAATTTTTTTTGAGAGGTTTTCGCTATAGGGCATGTGCACTCTCCAGAGAGACAGAGAGAGAGACAGAGAGACAGAAAGCAAGAAATCACACCCCAGGGGGGATGGCCATGCTGCAATTCCTTCTCCTCCATTCTCCTCTTGGGATCTTGGGCACATGCACACATGCACACACGCCCGGCGTGAGTTTAAGTCACCGGGTCCGGGACTCGAATCGTGGTCGGTTACATGGGAGTCCAATGACATAGCCATTACATCAATTGCTGGTCCCATACCTGGTGTGTTTTATCAAGCTGCCGGCTCTAGGACTCAAACTGCACAGTTGGTCATGTGGGATCCAGCCTCCTTAACCACCACACCACCTGCGGACCCAGTTCTCAGATCTTGATGGGCAAGCGATGGGAAGAAAAGGGAGCCATTAAAGGGTGCCTCACTGAACCAGCTGTGGCTGGGAGCAAGGGGCCCAAACCTGCTGGGCTTCTCCAGGAGACAGGGTAGCGCTTGCCCCCGGATTTTCCCACTGGGATTTAATTTACAGCTCCCCATCTGTCACTGGGTGAGGGCTGTTTCCAGGGGCACCGACTCTCTGGCACCTCTGACTTGCCATGCACTTGGGCCAGGCATATCTTCACAGCCAGAAAATACTCTCAGGCGGCCAGCAGCCTTTGGCTGGTTGGGCTGAATGCTAAGGAGGTAGGGGCGAGGGCACCGACTAGATCTGTACCCTATTCATCGTCCAAGTCATGAATTGGTGCCCTGTCAATGGCCAAAAGCTACTACTCATTTTTTGGAAAGAATTATTTTATTTTATTCATTCATTTATTTTAATTTGACCAGAGAGAGACAGAGGGTGAGAGAGAGAGGAAGTGAGAAAGCAAGCCACCAGTTCTGGGACTCAAACCATGGTTGGCTATGTGGAAGTCCAGCACCTTAACCACCGTGCCACCTGCTGGCCCTGCTACTACTGATTTTATTTATTTTATTTAAAAGATTGTTTAAAATACTTTTATTTATTTAAGAATTTTTTTTTAATTTAATTTTTTTTTTTTTGGAGAGGTTTTCACTATAGGGCGTGTGCGCTCGCCAGACAGAGAGACATAGAGACAGAAAGCGAGAAATCACCCCCCAGGGGGATGGTCATGCCGCAATCCCTTCTCCTCCATTCTCCTCTCAGGATCTTGGGCACGTACGCACACATGCCCGGCGTGAGTTTTAAACCACTGGGTCTGGGACACAAACCGCGGTTGACTACGTGGGAGTCCAGCGACATAGCCATTACACTAACTGCTGGTTACCAAGAATTATTTTATTTTAAAATTTATTGTTATTATTATTTTTAATTTGATAGAAGAGAGAGAAAGAGAAAGTGAGAAAGCAAGCTGCTGGGTCCAGAACTCGAACCATGGTCGACCATAGGGGAGTCTAGCATCCTAACTGCTATGCCACCTGCTGGCCCCGGGTTTTATTTTTTAGTGTCACTGAACTCACAACATTTTATATATTTAATGTGCTTCAATCTCTTATAGTCATTATTAATTTCTTACATTTTAAACTTAATATTAGTATTAATTTTTAATTCGCTATAGGACAGGACCGGCAGGTACTGAATTCCCAACTGCAGTTTGAGTCCTGGACCTGGTGGCTTCCTTTCTCACTTTCTCTCTCTTTCACTCTCTCTGTCCCTCTCTGGTCAAATTAAAATAAATAAATAAAATAAAGTTCAATAAAATAATTCTTTAAAAAATTTTTTTGTGAGACCAGCAGTTGGTGTAATGGCTATGTCGCTGGACTCCCATGTAGTTAACTGCAGTTCGAGTCCCGGACCCAGTGGCTTAAACTCATGCCAGGCGCGTGTGCGTGCGTGCCCAAGATCCCGGGAGGAGAATGGAGGAGAAGGGATTGTGGCGTGGCCATCCTCCCTGGGGGTGATTTTTCATTTTCTCTCTCTGTCTTTCTGGTGAGTGCATGCGCCCTATAGCAAAAAACCTCTCTCAAAAAAAAAAAAAAAGTCATCCATTGTTCTTTTTGTTCTTGGAGGGCTAGGGATGTGTAGTCAAATTTTGCTTTAGTTTGCCATTTTTCTTCTTCCCCAGGAGCTGCTGCCATGAAGGTGGAGCTGTGCAGTTTCAGTGGGTACAAGATCTACCCCAGACAAGGGAGGCACTATACCAGGACCAACAGGAAAGTTTTCCAATTTCTTTTATTTTTTTTTAAAAAAATTTAAAAATTTAACTTATTTATTTATTTATTGGTTTGTTCTTTATTTTTTTAACTTGACCAGAGAAGGACAGAGTGGGAGTGGGGGGAGTGAAAAAGCAAGCTGTCCGGTCCGGGACTCAAATTGTGGTCAGCCATGTGAGAGTCAGCACTCTTAACCACCATGCCACCTACTGGCCCCTTCAGTTTTTTAATGCAAAATGCAAGTCAGCATTCCTTTCCAAAGAAATCCTTGGCAGATAAACTAGACTGTTCTCTACAGAAGAAAATGCAAATAGAGACAGTCAGAAGACATTCAAAAGGACCCAGGGAGCAGTCCAATTCCAGAGGGCTAGCCCTGGTGTGTCTCTTGCTGATATCGTGGCCAAGAGGAACCAAAAACCTGAAGTTAGAAAGGTTCAGTGACGGCAAGCTATCGGGGCTGCCAAGAAAGCAAAAAAGGCTAAGCAGGCCTCTAAAAAGACAGCAATGGGGCCTTTGGGAGGTGTGGTGGCTAATGCTAATTTAGCAGATCAGATGTTTTCTAGAGCGATTTTTGTTACAGGGCACACTCACTGGAGAGACAGAGAGACAGAAAGTGAGAAATCACCCCGCAGGGCATGACCACACCACAGTCCCTTCTCCACTCTCTTCTTGGGATTCTGGGAATGCACACACACGTGCCCAATGTGAGGTGTTTTTTTTTTTTTTTTTTAATTCACTAATTTAAAAATTCTGACCAGAGAGAGACACACACACAGAGAGAGAGAGAGAGAGGGAAAATGAGAAAGCAAGAAAGCAAGCTACCAGGTCCGGGATTTGAACCATGGTCAGCCATGTAGGAGTGTCCAGCACCTTAACCACCATGCCATCTGTTGGTTCCACCTGCTCCAGCATGAATTTGAAGGCACCAGGCCCAGGATTTGAACCACAGTTGACTACATGGAAGTCCAGATATATAACCATTATGCTATCTGCTGGTCCCTAGCGGATCAGATTTTAAAATAAAGATCTAATTATTTTAAAAAAAAAAAAAAGTTGGGGACCAGTAGGTGGCATGGTGGTTAAGGTGCTGGACAGTCCCACATAGCCAATCATGGTTTGAGTCCTGAATCTGGTGGCTTGCTTTCTCACTTTCTTTTTTCTTTTTTTTTGGAGAGATTTTCACTGTAGGGCGCGTGCGCTCGCCAGACAGACAGAGAGAGACATTAGAGACAGAAAGCGAGAAATCACCCCCCAGGGGGGATGGTCACGCCGCAATCCCTTCTCCTCCATTCTCCTCTTGGGATCTTGGGCACGCACGCACATGCGCCTGGCGTGAGTTTTAAGCCACCGGGTCCGGGACACGAACCGCGGTCGACTACGTGGGAGTCCAG
>NW_006159943.1:1101962-1109838 GCF_000334495.1 Tupaia belangeri chinensis
GCCACAATCCCTTCTCCTCCATTCTCCCCTCGGGATCTTGGGCACGCACGCACACGCGCCCGACGTGAGATTTAAGCCACCGGGTTCGGGACACGAACCGCGGTCAACTACGTGGGAGTCCAGCGACAGTCATTACGCTAACTGCTGGTTCCCCTTTCTCACTTTCTCTCTCTCTCTGTCTTTCTCTGGTCAAATTAAAATAAATGAATGAATAAATAAATAAATAATTCTTTAAATAAAAGTTGTTCTATAATCACTTGAAATAAAATTCTTCCATTTTTTTAGAATTATTTATTTCATTTTATTTATTATTATTTTAAAGAATTAGTCTATTTAACTTTATTTATTTATTTTTATTTGACCAGAGAGGGACAGTGAATAAGTGAGAGAGAGAGAGAGAGAAAGTGAGAAAGCAAGCCACCAGGTCTGGGACTCAAACTGAAGGTCGGCCATGTGAAAGTCCAGCACCCTTAACCACCACGCCACCTGCTGGCCCCATTTGTTATTATTATTATTTTTTAAATTTGATGAGAGAGAGAGAGAAAGAAAGAAATGGAAAGCAAACCACTAGGCCCAGGACTCTCCCAAGCAAGAGTCAGCCATGTGGGAGTCCAGGGCCTAAACCACCAAGCCATCTGCCACTCCCATTTTTTTTTTTAAGTTAAATTATTTATTTCTTTGTTCACAGAGAGAGAAAGTCACTTCCAACAAAGTTTACTCCACGGTTGCAATCTACCAGTCTCGGCTAGCCAGAGCAGGGGCACCTGTGCACGCCCCACATGCTTGGGGAGGTCCCGAGACACAAACCCAGGACCTTCCCTATGAGGGTCCAGGTGCATTACCGCGGCATCACCACCGGGTCCCCTCCTACGTGGTCTTGCTCCAACTTTATACATAGTTAGGTATGTTTGTTTCAGCTCTTTGAGGGTGACCTCACTTTTCCTCTTTCCAATTAATTCTTCCTTGTTCATTTATTTATTGCCAAAGGCACATGTGCTCCCCAGAGTGACAGACAGAGGGAGGAAGCACCTCTCAGTGGGGCAGTCATGCCATCCCCCCGCTATTTCTTCATCCTGTCAGGACATGGGGCACGTGCACGCACACAGACACATGCACACACGCACGCGCGCGCGCCCTGTCGGGCCGCCAGGGCCAGGATGCAGACCACAGTCAGCCAGACATGTAGGGTCCAGCTCCTTTACACACTATGCTACAGGTCCAACCCCAAACTTCATTTTGCATTTAGAAGAAGAATTATTTACTTTCTTTTATATATTATTATTTTTAATTTGCTATAGAGCCTGTGTACTCACCAGAGAGAGAGAGAGAGGAAAAGTGAGAAGGCAAACCACCAGGTCCAGGATTCAAACTGCGGTGGACCATTTAAGTCCAGTTCCTTAACCACCACGCCACCTGCTGGCCCCTAATTTTGCATTTTAATTATATAGAACATTTACATGTTTCCAACATGAAAGCCATACAAATGAGGTGTTACTACCATTTTACAGGTGAGAAAACTGAGGCTCAGAGAGACCAGTACTCGCCCCCAGAACACAGTAAGTAGTCCTCATCAGGAGATGGGGAAAGAGGCTGCAGGGAGTCTCCTGGTGGAGTGCTTTTTCTCCAGAAGTGGATTTGAATACATTTGGGGTGAAGCTGTTCCATTTCTTTTCTTTTTTTTTAAATCCTTTTTTTTTTTTGGAGAGGTTTTTGCTATAGGGCGCATGCACTCGCCAGACAGACAGAGACAGAGACAGAAAGCAAGAAATCACCCCCTGGGGTATGACCACACCGCAATCCCTTCTTCCCCTTTCTCCTGTCGGGATCTTGGGCACGCACGCACACACGCCCTGCGCGAGTTTAAGCCACCAGGTCCAGGACTTGAACTGCTGTCGACTTCATAGGAGTCCAGTGACATAGCCATTATGCCAACTGCAGGTCCCTGATTTATTTTTTAAGAATTATTTTTATTTAACTTTATTCATGATTATTATTTTCCAGTTTGATCAGAGAGAGGGAAAGTGAGAAAGCAAGCCACCAGGTCCAGGATTTGAACCATTGTCGACCATGTAGGAGTCCAGCACCTTCAACCACCATGCCACCTGCTGGCCCAGGGTGGGCCAGTTTCTTCAGCTGTTCTTCGGAGAACAGGCCAGAGGTCTCTGAGCACATGGGTCTGTGCTTTCCAAGTGAGAGTCTGACCAGTGCTGGGGCCCGCTGGCTCCTGCTAATGCCACAGGGACCTCCCTGTGACCCGCAAGAGGCTCCATCCTGCAGGTCCCACTGCTGCCTCCCTCCCTCCTCACCCCCTCTGACTGGACACCCTGTGGCTGCAGGAGCCCTCAGAGCTACACCCAGCTACTCTGGCCCCTCCCTCGCCTGGGCTGGGGTCCCGTGCTTCCTGGCCCCTTTCAGCCGCTATCAAAGCCCCCATTCTCTGACACAGCTGTGCCAGCATTCATTGCCCCCCTCCCTCAGTCCCACTCCCACGTCCCCATGGCAGAGGAGCCAGGTGCCTGGGCGATGTGCAGGGCCTCAGAGAGGACCTCAGATGTGCAGGCCCCACCCCCAAGTCTGGGAGAGTGGGGGCAGCTGTCCAAGGGGCAGGAGGACAGCCTATCCCAGCACCCTCTGTGCACAGAACCAGTGAGGCAGGCCCAGGGAGAACTCTGGAGACAGGAGCTCCAGTGCAGTCACTGGAGGGGAGATTCTGTTTCCTCAGCCTGGGTCACAGCCTGGGCTTTGGCCTGGATAGAGGGTGTTGGGGGATTGGAGGCAGGAGATTGATTGTTCTCATCCAGAGTGGCTGGAAAGCTCCCCAGGGCCCAGGAGACTGGGAGGCAGCCAGCTGGGCTGCACGTGGAAGGTGCCCACTCTCTCCCTCTCCTCTCTCCTCCTCCCTCTTTTTCTCTCCCCTAAACGAGGCAGTTGGGGACTCCAGGCAAAAATCCTGGCCTGGGAGTCAGGAGGCATGGTGTCTGATCACAGTTCTGATCTGTGTGACCCTGGACACTGGTTCGCCTCTCAGGACTGTTTCCTTGTCCAGAAGCTACCTAAGGTTACCCGAGACATTCTCCTCCTAGGACTGAGACAGGAGGTTCTACTCGAAATCCGATTTTCACTTTCCTGTTCCCATTGATCCCATTTGTGTTCATCCAGTCCCTAATCTGGGGGTGGGGGTGGGGGCTAGCCAGAGGTAGGTCTTGTTTTTTGCCTCCTTTCTGAAGGCAAATAGAAATGGGGGCCTACAAGTGGCATGAACTCCCACATGGCCAACCACCGTTCGAGTACCGGACCTGGTGCCTTGGTTTCTCACTTTCCCTCTCTCTCTGTCCCTCTCTGGTCAAATTAGAATAAATAAATTCATTTAAAACAATAAAAAAAAAAAAGGTTGGGCTTGAAATATATATATAAAATTTTAAAAAAACAAGTGGGAGAGAGTTGGAACCAGCAGTTGGCGTAATGGCTATGTTACTGGACTCCCATGTAGTCGACTGCAGTTCGAGTCCTGGACCCGGTGGCTTAAACTCACGCCAGGTGCGTGTGCGTGCGTGCCTAAGATCCCTAGAGGAGAATGGAGGAGAAAGAATTACAGCATGGCCATTCCCCCGGAGGGTGATTTCTCGCTTTCTGTCTCTCTGTCTCTCTCTGTCTTTCTGGCGAGCACATGCGCCCTATAGCAAAAACCTCTCAGGGAAAAAAAAAAAAAGAGAGAGTGATATGGCCATGGGTCCAGATACAAGACTCCTAAAGTGTCCAGCAAGCCCCTGCCAGTTCAAGAGTAGGGTAGACGTCAGTATACATTTTCCCAGCAGGAGAGCAGAGACCTTAGAAAAATTTAGGGGAGGTTCTCATGGTCTCCCCTTGAGAACGCCTCAGGAAAGGGCTCTATTCTCAAATAATGAGCCCTTCCCCAACTCATAAGGAAATGGCCCCCAACCTCCGGGCCAGATCTTATGCAGGTCAGGATGCACGCACCCTGCACGTGTGTGCGTGTGTGTGTGTGTGTGTGTGTGCGTGCGTGCGTGTGGAGGGGGACTGGAAGAGAAACACAACCAGGTATGGCTGAGCCCAGGCCACGAGCCAGGGGTTTCCCTTACCCAGCCCAGGGGCCGGAAAGACCACCCAGTGCAGTAGCTATTATTCAGTCCTTGTCCAAAAGAGAAGTGTTTTCAGAGAAACTCGGGCCTTTCTGGAGTTTGCCACCGCAGATGGCAAAGCTGGAGCCTGACCTCAGCCTGGAATCCAGTGTCCTCCCTTCCAGGGCAGCAGCTGCCTGTCCTCTCACCACGTCTGCTGTCCCACCAGGGGCCTGCCTCTTGGAACAGAGTGCCTGGTACCAGCTCTCATCCACACCCTGGTGCTGCTGGCCTTGGTCAAGGTCGGACTCCCTCAGGCACGGAAATGTGTGTCCATACTTCTGGTCATGAGGGAAGGTGGTGAGGAAGGTCACTTTCTCTGCCTTCTCTGGTCACAGCCAGGTTTCCCTAAAGCAAGAACTGTGGTTACATCCGAGCCACCACTGGGATTGCATTTCAGCCACTCAGTTGCCTGGCCCGGCCTGGTTGGCCTCAAGCCCTGTGAGCTCGTGTGGAGGTGAGCCGGTGAGCCGGTCGTCGGGGCAGGCTGGACGCATGTACCCCAGCTGTGACTGTCCCGGGGGGAGGGGATTCTCTTTCAGCTTTGAGATGCAAAGCCTGGGATGAGCAAAGGGAGATCTTAGGGTTACCCAGGTGCTGCCCAGACCTGTCTCCCCAAACCTTCACTAAAGGATTTGGGATCGCATTCCCAAGGCCTAAAATAGTGCTGGTCCATAGTTGGCAAGCAATGAATATTTGTTTAGTGAAATGAGTAACTGAGGTTTCTTCCTTCCCAGACGCTCCCAGGCCCCGTGCTCCGTGCTCTGACCCCTTCCGTATTGTGTCTCTGCTTAGGGCATTTCTTAACCAGGGCGGAGAGGAGAGACCTGAGACCTCTCCATCTACCTACCTCAGGTCTTCCTGGCCGGGCCCTGCAGTACATGGGTCTCTGGAGAGGGGTCAGAAGCCTCCCTCTAGACCCTCAAGGATTTGGGGAGTTATTTTTCCCATTGGGGTCTAGAGGCCTTTGGGCACAATCACCACTGGAGTGGAAGCCCAGGCAGTGGGAACAGGGAGTGTGGCAGCCAAAAGGGGGCGGTCACATTTCCCAGGGGGACTTAGGCTCCAGACTAGATGCAAGGCCAAGGTCTGCCCTGAGACCACGTGACAGCTGTGGGTGCTTCACGTGGGGTCATTCCAGGGTGCTGTGGGACGTGAAGATCAACTCTCCCAGCCCCCAGTCACTTGCACAAGCTACCCTTGGTGCCACCCCTGCTATCCAGGGGAGCGAGTCAGGCAGCTGGCTGTCCTGCCCACAGGCTCTGCCAGGGGCTTTGCCAGAAGGAGGAGGGCAGAGAAGGGGGAGGAAGGAACAGGAGCCAGGGAAAGCAGAGGCTCTGGAGCCGAGGGGGCAGGCGGCGGGTGTCATTGGTATTCTGGGCGCTGAGGAGTCCCCGATGTCTGGGCAGCACCCAAGGTCCACCCCCTGGCACCAGGCTGTACACTTAGCAGCGACAGCCCCCGCCTGGAGGCCGCCAGCTCAGGCAACGCCTGCATTTTGCACATTGGTTTGCATGACTAGTAATGTCCCCTCACAGAGCCAGCAGCCCCAACCCGAGCTCTAGTGGATTTCCTGACCTGCTTAGCTTAGCCCAGGATTCTGCTGTCTAACCTCCACCCCTCCGGCTGCAAAGTCAGCTCCTCCTCTGTGCAGAGTGGGGGCGCCACAGGAGGCAAAACCGAGTCAGAGCTCCTTCCAGGGACGGGGTTACAGTCATCTGCACCTATGGCCCTGGCCTCCAAAAGTCGTTTCCGTTTCCTCTCCTTCCACAAGGAAAAGCCTTCCATCTTCCCTTCTTGCCTACCTTCCCTACCGAGCCCCTGCCCCTCCCGCTCGGGCTCCGGCCAGCAGGAAGTCCTGCTGATGGTCTAACTTGCATCCTTCCAGCTGCAACGCCATCTAGCTCGGCGAGCGCTCCCTCTCCGCCGCTCCCGCCCTCCCTCTCTGCGCTAAGTCCTCGGGCTCCTCATCCCGGAACGATGTCCTACTTCGCTTGTCCTTGTCGCCGCTGCCGCTGGGAAGCGACGCAGAGAAGGCAGCCAGTCCCGTGACCGTCCGGAGCCCCCCGAGTTGCCGGCCAGGAGGCGGGGGCAGTAAAAAATGCTAAAAAGTAACTACAGTCCACTGGAAATGTCGGCAAGAAACTTCAAGCATTGACAAGCAAGTTAAAACAAATCTAGTGCTTCAATGTATCAGGCATTTTTCTGAGAGTTTTATGGATATTAACTGAGATCAGTCACGAGCCGCGGACCCGGAGGAGACCCCCGGAGACGGCGGCAAACTTCTCAGGGCCTCCCCGCACACTCCAGCCCTCGGTAGGTGAGTGCCACCGCAGCCCGGTCGCCCAGCCCTGGGAGGGAGAAAGAGAGGGGAGCTTCCGCGGCCGTCTGGTGGTCACCCCCGCCGCGCAGCAGGCTCGGGTGCACCCCGCTCGCCGACCCCTGACACCTCAGCTAGTCCGCTGCCGACCAGCCTGGGCGCCGCTGGTGCTTGCCGCTGCCTCTGGTCTGCATACTCCCAGCTCCGCCCCTGGCACCCGGTTGCCGCTTGCAGTCTGCCCAGCAGCCCCCTCGGGTCCGGGCCGTGGGAACGCCCCTCTGGGTCCTGGAGTCTTTCCTGCTGCGCGCTCCGATCCCAGCGCAGCGGCCAAGATTTCCGACCTTGCCCTGGGCAGCGCGGCGCGGTCGGGGTCAGCCCCTGACTCGGTGCCTCTGTGTGGGCAGCACGGAGGAGAAGCGGCAGCCCTCTGGGGGGCAGCGTCTGTGCCGGCAGGATCGCCTTCGGGAGCCGCCTTGGGCGGTAGGTACCCGCTCTGGTGCGGAATCGCAGCTCGGCCACTCACCTGCTGTGTGACCTTGGACTAGGGTTCCCCTTCTGCAGGACGGTGGGAGCAGAAACAGTAGTTTTCTTGCAGTTGAGGCTATCCCTGGGGGGCCTGGCTTAGGTAGTCGCGGTCAGCTTAGCCTGAGTCAGGGACCACGCCTGCTTCCTTCCTGGCCTGCCAGGGGCAGGAACGCCCTCCGCCAGGTATTTCCATAGCCCCTCCCCTGAGCGCAGCTCGGCCCACCTGGCTCTAACAGGGCAGCCAGGCACTATTCTGTTGGCACCGTTACCTGCATGGCCTATCCCAGATAATGCCAGTAGGGTCAGGGAGCAGAGGTAGTATTACCGTGCCTGCTTGTTCCAGCGACCTCGCCACCCACCAGGACCTCCTCCACGTTTAGACTGTATGAAAGGGGACCTGCAGTCGGCCGGCTGGTGATGTTGCCGCTAGAATGATTACTTGTGTTTCAGAGAGTAGGACTATTGATGCGATCGCTGCAATTACTCCTACGGACCCTGCAGGGAGATTGTGTAGGTTCCTGTCAATCCTCGCACAGCCACGGCAGGATGGCTAAGAGCTTCCCTCCTGCCGCTCCAGAAGCTCTGGCCTCCTGTGCCTTCCCAACGACCCCACTGGCATGGGCTCTCAGTTCCTATGGGGCAGACTTGAATGGCCAGCGGGTGGGCATTCAGCTCGGAGGCGGTGGGTGTGAGCGTGTGCACCCATGTGTGTGTGCATTCTTGATTCCCTGTGGACGGGGTCTGAGAAGCTGTGCAGGAGATGGATGTCCATGGTCAGACAGGAATGAAGACAGAAGGAGAGGAAAGTTTCCTGAACAGCTTGAGAAACTCAAGACCAGGGCAGAGATCCAGGAGCAGGAAACAGCTGGAGAGGGACAGCGTGCATGACGGG